>NC_056747.1:1150089261-1150136761 GCF_019279795.1 Protopterus annectens | reverse complement strand
CAGTTGGTGAACGATTGTGAGAAGGATAGGTTATTGAGGACAGAGATAAGTTGTTTGTGTGGGACCATGTCAAATGCTTTAGATAGGTCTAGGAAAGTGGCAGAGGAGAGATAGCCATTGTTTTATGCTGAAGGATAGTGTTAGTAAAGGAGAGTAAGGCAGTGGTGGTGCTATGGTTTGGTCGGAAACCATGCTGAGTATTGGAAAGGAGGTTGTTAGTAAGGAGGTAGTCTGAGACCTGAGAGTGTATGCATCTCTGTAGTATTTTGGAGAGTGGAGAAAGAATAGCTATGGGGCGGTAATTGGTTAGTTCTGTGGGGGGTCCGCCTTTGTGGAGGGGAATTATATGTGATACTTTCCACAGTGTGGGAACATAACTTTCTGACAGAGATCGGTTAATCAAGATGATACTGGGTAGGCCAGATCATCAGCTGCGATTTGTAGGTATTCACTTGGGAGGTTGTCTGCTGCTAATCTGGTGGGTTTAAGTTTAGTTAAGAGTTTTTTTATGTTGGAGGTAGGTACAGGAGAGAAAGAGAAGGCAGTGGGGAGATTAGGAGTTGAAGGTGTGGGTTGGAGGGGAGGGGGGTTGTGTTGTTTAGCTAGTGATAGTATGGTTTGTGTGAAGTGTGTATTGAATGAGGTAGCAATACTTTCTGAGGAGTGAGGGATGTTAGGAGGAGGGGTACTGACTTTACCTGGGTGGAGGATCGAGTTTATGGAGGACCAGAATTGTTTGGGGCTGTGTTCGGAGGAGTCTAGGGCAGACTGGTAGTATTGGAATTTGTCTTGTTTTATTAGCTTTTTGACTCTATTGTGTAGTTCTAGGAATCTCTGTCTAGTTGAGGGGGTCTTGGTTTTGCGCCAGTGCTCCCAGGCTTTATCCATGTTTTTCATTTCTGACTTAGTGGTTTTCTGTAGTCATGGGGAGAGTTGTGCTTTGATTCTGGAAAGTCTTATGGGGGCATGGTAATTAAGGATGCTCAGGAAGATAGTATTAAAAAATTCAACTGCGTCATCAAAACTGAGGTACTTTAGAGGATGCCAGTTACATTCTTTGAGGGATGAGATGAATGTGAGTGGGTTAATGTTTATTTTTTTACGTATCTGATGGTAGACGACAGGTTTAGTTTGGTATAGGTATTTTTTCAGTAGGAATGTTGGGGAGTGATCACTGAGGCTATCTGATAAGCAGCCTGTTATATATTACTGGGGGCTCTTACTGACTAGCATCCAATCCAGGGTAGTGTGCTTGCTGGAGTTTTTATTTATCCTGGTTGGTGACTGGACTAGTTGGGTGAAGCCATGAAGGTTTACATGATGGGTTGGATGGTTGCCAGAACAGGATTGCCAGTCAATATTGAAATCACCTAACATGATAGTTTCTTGGGGGAGATGGTGGGTAGACCAGCTGAGGAGGTTTTCTAGTGGAGGGATGTTTTGGCCAGGTGGGAAGTAGCATCCAATTATGTTGATGATTTTGTTTTGGTTTATTTTGAGGTTGGTATATATTATTTCTTCATTGCCTATTTGTGGAGCTGATGATTTTAAGATCTGGATGTTTAGATGCTGTTTAAATATTATAGCTACACCGCCTCCTTTCTTGTTTAGCCAGTCTACTCTTAGTATGCCATAACCTGTAGGGAATATTTGCTCACTGGTAATGTGAGGTTTTAGCCAGGTTTCTGTCAGGATGACTACATCTGGGGAGTACAAGTCTATGGTGGCATGGAGTTCATGGACTTTGTTGGATATACTTCTAATATTTAGGCTTAGTAGAAGGAAGTCATTTGGCTTTCTATTGTCTGTAATATGGGAGAAGTTGTGATTTCTAGTCTGATTATGAGGATTGGGGTTGGAGACAGTAGGGCCAGGGTTGGGGAGGATATCTCCACTTAGGGCTAGTTTTGATATGCATGAGGTTATTAGTTTCCCCAGTTTTTGAATGTGTTTGTTTATAAGGGAAACTTTATGATTGTGCTCTTTAGGTAATAGGTATGGTGGGAGGGTTACTATGTTAAGTTGTAGGGATGCTTTATGTTTGAGTAATATAGTTGGTAGAATATGTGGGGGGTGCATAGGGATGGTTCTTGAGTTGGTGGGAGGGGAGATGAGTGAAGGTGAGACATGAGTGGTGGTGTGAGTAGTAGTACAGTGGTTGTGGTTGAGTGCGGGACTGATAGAGCTTTGGTAGGATGTAAGATATGCAAGGAGAGTGCATGCAGTGAGCATAGGTAAGGTATGCTTGTACATGTTAGTTGAGAAGGTGTGATAGTAGTGGGAAGATGGAGGAGGTAGTGTTGGGTTAGCGCTGTGTTTGGCTACCGGAAAGATGGGAGGGGTTTGTGAGTGTAATAAAGGTGGGACCATTGGGGGCGGGAGGGAATAGGGGGCAGGGTTGGGAGCAAAGCAGGTAGAGACCCTGTTATTTGCTCTTATGAGGGGGCTGGAAACAATCAGGTAACAGAGTTAATTGATGAATGAACATATGATAGTGACAAGGGGGATTGTAGTTTTAAAGAATAATGCCTGCCACTGGTAATATTTATTAACTTTGGGATTGTCTTAAGGTAATAAACAGGGAAGGGGGAGGGAAGAACAAGGGTGTGAGCAGGCAGTTCTTTGTACTGCTGCTATATTTATATATATATATATATATATATATATATATATATATATATATATATATATATATGAATATATACATACACACATATATATATAGAAAAGTAAATAAATGCATGCATACATATATATTTATATAAATGTATATATATGTATATATATATATATATATATATATATATATATATATATAGAGAGAGAGAGAGAGACATAATAACAGTTACAAACACTTCTCTGAAGTCCAGGGCAACATGAATGGACTCTGGCTGGCAAAGTCTGCAGATGAAAGCAAATTGGGAGCTATTATTAACTCCACAAGTGATGTTGACATCCTACAGAAAGGCCTCACTGAGTCCAACCAAATGGTGCACTACTACAGTCATCCCTCCCCACAAAGGTGGAGCGACTACAGACCCTGGGAACTATCTCCCCATTAGCCTGATGAGTATGTGGATGCAAAGCTATGGAACACAGCATAATGGACCTAATAAACAGGGATATAGGAAATCTTCAGACTCTGGATCCTACACAGTTTGGTTTTGTGAAGGGTAGGTCATACCTTCTCAACCTGTTTGACTTTTTTGAGTTAGTCACCAGAGCTGTGGATGAAGGCAAGGTGTTTCATACAGCCTACCTGGATCTTCCCAAGGCCTTTGACACCATTCCCCACTCAGGAATCATTGAAAAACTCACTAAGCTAGGCATGAACCTTTATATCACTAGGTGGGTTGCAAACTGGCTCACAGATAGAACTCACAGTGTGAAAGTAGCTGACTCCAAGTCAGACTGCTGACCAGTCATGAGTGGAGTCCCACAGGGTTTGGTCCTATGTCCTCTCCTGTTTGGTATCTACTTCTCTGAAGTCCAGGGCAACATGAAGAGACCCTGGCTAACAAAGTTTGCTCATGAAAGCAAGTTGGGAGCTATTATTAACTCCACAAGTGATGCTGACATCCTACAGAAAGGCCTCACTGAGTCCAACGACTGGTGTCAGAACCATGGCCTTAAGCTCAATGACAAAAAATGTGTCATCATCCCCTTTGGGAGAAACTCAGTCATGAAGACTTACCACATCAATGGTAGTCCCCTGAACACAGAAGGCATTATAAGAGATCTGGGAACACAGGTTGACAGCAACCTCTCCTTTGACCACCACATTGCCACTGTGGTCAGAAAGTCCTTCTATGTGGCACATCTCATTACTAAGACTTTTTCATCCAGGAAGAAAGAGGTCATTGTCTCCCTCTACTCTTCCCTCATTAGGCCAATCATCGAGTACAATGTCACATTTGGCATGTACCTCACTAGGCACCTGCAACAACTGGAGGCTGCAAAACTACCTGACAAACAGGATCCTAGGCCATAAACACTTGTCCTATATGGACAGACTCAAAAAATACAACTATTCTCTGTCTCATATCACCTACTTAGAGGCAATCTCTGCTTGACTTCCAAAGCCATGTCTGACCCAGCTCTGTTAGAAATGCTATATCTAGAGAAATCCCAATCCGTCTGCACCATAGGCTCCACAGATCTCAACCTCATTACCACAATCAACACAACATGCTGGAGGGACAGGTTCATAACCCAGAGACTGCCCATGCTATGGAATACACTTCCCATACATGTCAAGCAGAGCACTGGCCCTCTTCAACGGAAATCTTGATGAGAGGATGGGAAATAGAAAATTCACCACGGGGATCACTCCAGTGACTCCACTCGACAGAGGCACTGGGAGCTAAGGTTGTGTGGCACGATGCCGGGGTAATCCTATGGGCTAGACTTGTAAAGGCTCCAGGCCCCATTAGCCTAGTACACACCTAAGAACCTCTATATATATATATATATATATATATATATATGTACATATATATATATATATATATATATATATATAAACTATAGATATATACATATATGTGCTCGGAACATGTAGTGGAGTTGTACCTCAGAATCATACCATTCAACCTCTTAGTGCAACAAACCTGGCCAAAGGCTGTCAAAATGGGGGATCAATGGGCCCAAACAAGGGACCTATTTTAAATATTGCCCTTGTTAATGTAGAAAGTTGCCAGAGTAACACAGTTTGTTTCAGCATACATATTCTGACAGATGTGAGGTCTGAAAATGAAATGTATGTCATCATTTACTGACAAAAATCCTCATATCATCACAGTGATTTACCAGAGAAATTAGACTAATCTGTAACGCAGACCAGAAATATGAGCAATAAACCTGGACATCCTGAAACAATCCAGCCAATTGAGAGATATGCTCAGAACCCCTTACTCAATGAATCTGGACCAAGGCTGACAATGTTGTGAGTGGAAGCCATGAAAATGGGGACATATCTGAAATACTGGCATAGATAAGCTGACACAATTGCTGCAGTAAAACACTCCTATCTGCTCTAACATATATTCACTGAAGTAGAACAAGTAATTGAAATCGCAAATCCGCTATGGGGAATTACACATGTATTTGCAAATATATCAGGCACTACACTGGATGTTACAGCACTGAAAAACGGACACCGGTGTGAAAGTCCATACCCACAACCAGTTTCACCACAGTCAGTCACATACCAGTAAGTCAAGTGAACAGCAGACTATACGGACTGTGTGAACAAATGCATCATTGTTTGCCACTCACACACTACCCCTACAAATACTGGCCCAATTCACAGTGTAGTCTGACTCCCGACCATGGTACAGGACATGTCTCGGTTTGCCCCTACAAACTCATACAGCCAATAGACCAGCAGGAACTGGAGCAGCACACACAGTCAGATAAAAAGGGAGCCATAACACTTACATCCACCCCCTCCATACACAGCCCAAATAACATGTACACATGACACGTCTACACAATCCTGACAGACTGTTAACAAATACAGACATACACAGACCTCTCAAATGTACAGTTCACCTCAAAAAGTACAGGCCCAAGACTCATAGCTATGGCTTCTTCCCTGTAACATGTCTGTGGGTCTACTACATCACTGGGATGGTAGCAGGAGTGAAGGCAAGAAATAATGATACTAAATACTTCTGACCCTCATAGTGCATGACATCTGGGCAAAGCCTGACATCATTTGGGGACAGAGGCACAAACACAGGTGTAGATTGGACATATTGCTGTCATAAATTGAGACAGTTGATGATGTAACTGGGTTTGTTGTAACCTATCCTTTATGAGGAATATCAAGTCAGTAATACCAATGAGTGTTAGTATTTACTGACTGCATTCCCCAGAGGCCCTGACTGATTTTCCAAGGACAAAAACTGACTGGGGAACAGACAAAATATAACAGGCAAACATGTGGCCAGTCTGTGGACAGCATGCCAGTGGAGAGGTATGTCAGTGACATATCACTGTCAGACATGAAGTCACTCACTAAATGCATGCCCACAAAAACCCTGTCAATCTATCAACCCACCATGTGTATAACAGCACTGATGACATAGAATCTGTTCACAATTCTGGAGATATGACCCCCATTTGTTGGGCTGTCTCCAAATGTCCTCTCCTGTGAAGTATTCCCACCTACTGTCTGTGATTCTGTAGCCCACCACCTCTGTAATGTCCCTCACACTGGCAAGGAAAAAGGGCAAGGCTCACATGAAGACATCCCACATGTTGGAACTAGCAGCAGTGTCCAGGCCCACAGCACAATACTATGAGGGCACCTACATAGTTGTATGGCCTTATCAATACATGACAGGACATCAACCCCTCAAGGTAGTGTGGAAGCCTGTAGTGGACAACAGACATACACAACTACCATCATAGGTTGAATTAATCACTGGACAGGTCATGAAGGAACAGGGGCCACATTGGAAGTCATCTCATCGTGGTCTGCACATGCAAATAAGATCACTGGTGATGAACCCTACAGCTGTCTTTGACTGCAAACTGGAGACATCCACCAAGGCCAATCATAGGCTTTCTAGAGATGTGTTTGCAATTCCATAGGCAACACTCATATCTGCTCTGTATTAGTGATCAATAACACCATATAGACATATGCCATAGATTTAGGCAACTGGCTGCAGACTGATGAAGTGTAGACATCACTCCCCTGTCTCCCCATAGGCACACACTTGCATGTACAGCACCTGTCTCCCTCCCTCATGATCACACATCAGGTCTGTAATATCCTCTCAAAGGCAACACATGGAGTTCTCCATAGGGCTGATACCATTTCTGGCTACATCCTACATGAACACAGGCATGACTTTTCAGACCCATTCTGCACTGTAGTCTACCACAGCCTGAACACCGGAGTCATCCCATCTGCACAGAGGACAGACAGAAAGTAGATAGCAAACAGGTTATGCATTAGGATGAATGTTCTGAAGGAGTCTGAAACTGAAATGTATGCCATTACTACATGACAGCAGTCCTCAATGACATGGCCAAAAAGCATAGTACTCTACAGTTGATATAATAATATCATATTAATATCCAATAGGAAATACATAAAAACATACAGCTCAAACACCAAGAACAAGATAGTGTAGTACTCAGAGTCCCAGCTTTGCATGCAGGGCTGCATGGTTTGAGCACTACAAAAGGCAATCTACTTTTACATGGAAAAGCAGTGTTAAAAGTACTGATTTAATAATACAATATGCGTTAAATTATTTTTGTCAACCAATGCACTGTAGCTGGTGTAACATGCAAGTGTGAGTGCATATAACATCTGATACTACCCATGTATAAAAAAAATAAAAAAAAAACGTGATACTACCCATGTATAGCCAAGTGTCCCATACAATATAGTCGCAGCATGTTATGTACAGGAAATTAAAATCACTTATTAAATTATGTCATTGCTCTGCTATTTTATAAGACTGGAATGTGAACAATGGTTACCAGGGCTCAGCTATGCTAAGCAGGTTTAAGCATTGCTTACATGTGAATGATAACAAGCGGTTAGCTTAGCTAAGCAGATTTGCACACTGGTAAGCATCGCTAAGAGAAGCCTATATGGTGTAAACGCGTATTGATTTAACTATGTATTAGCATCACTTATTGTCATGCAAACCCACTCAAAGCTGCTAAAAACTGCCTTAATCACTCTGTATCCAACAGCCCTTGTTCTGCCTAGGAACAAAATAAACTGCCCTTGCAGGTTTTGAACCCAGGACCCTGTACACTACAACAACAACAACAACAATTTACCACTAAGCCATCTGAGCTGTAGGTCTTTTTGATGTTTTTTCAAACATGCCATGCATTACAGCGGAGTGTAATGACTTAGTCCACAGGGTAAATGATGTCGGCCTGCACGCTAGAACCTATGAGAAGGTCCAGCATCATGCTACCGACCTCATATGTAATGCTTGGTGAAGGGCTGCTGCCATAGCCAGAGAAGTGACAGCCACAGGTGGGGGCCCAATCTTGCAGGCCCCACTGACCCCTACTGAACAGCTCCTCACCAACCTTGGGACACCCACATCAAGCACATAACATCATGCTGAATCCAGCATTGTGGATGTGGGTGCCCCCCACACAATGGACAAAAAGTGTGCAGGTAAGGACCTAGTGCATATTACTAGAGTACTGTAGCATATATAGTTGTATCTGTAGAGTATCTACATGCATATGTCAGATAAGATAGTAGCTGCGGACGCAGTTTGGTAATGCACATAAGTGCACATCTATGGTGATGGGCAGCATATTCATAGTATTGGGGGTTGTACTGTTAATGTGCAGAAATGTGCTTCCCCCCTATACCTAGGCCACATGTTGACAGTACCTCTCTCCCACATCTATTTATCTCCCTCTGGTCTACAAGTGGGACAGCAGCCTTTAGCTGGTGAGTATGGAATTATTTTGTTGTGATTTGCCAATACACACCTAGCCATATTGCTTGAAGTCCATGTTCACTTGTGGGGGTGTTAACTGCAGTGCATCACAGTGGTCACCACGGAGGCCTATCTGAGGGGTAATGTAACATTCCTGCAGCATACCTCACAACCTGTCAGTGCAAGACATCTGGACAGAGACCAACAAACTGGGTTGACAAATGGGCTATGGTAGGGACATGTATGAAACATTAATCCTTTACAGTGGATACCACAGTGTACACACCCCTGTCAAGATGCCAAGTGTGTCTGATATATACAATGACAGACCACAATATTACATTCCACACCTTTTCCAATCTGTAATGTGACCATAACATGAACAATTAACTTGTAAAACCAAACAATATGTTAGGCCACCAAATATGGGGTATACAAACCTTGTGATGTAGTGACAGCATTCACACTGCTTGGGTACACACCTGCTAGCAAGTACAGGGACTCAATGTAACAATGAATAACGGTAAACTGTCAGAGCAGTGTATTAATGACATTTGCTCAGTTGCCTGTACCAGAAGCAGCCATGGCTTGCACACATCTTACAAAGCATCATATGGATCTCATATTTGAAAGGTATCCGTCAGGAGTAGGGTACAACAAAATTGCCACAGCATTGCATATATCATGGAACACAGTGGAGACAGTCATCAAAAGGTGGATTAAATATGGGACAACATTGCTGTTGAAAAGAACTAGATGTCCTTCCAAAACAGATGAGAAGACATGTTGAAAACTGGTCAGGAAACTGCCAGGATACATGCCGCAACACTGAGGGACTTGCAGGACTCTCTGGCAAGTACTGCTTGTGCAGTACATGTGGCAATAATCACCTGGATTCTGCATAAGTCTGGCCTATGGGGTAGGGTTAGTAGGTATAAGCATTTACCCACACCAAACACCATGCAGGGCTGTGTACAGGTAGCAAAACATAACATCATGTCTTCCAAAGGCATGTGTTGAAATGTGTAATGGTGTAATGAGACCAAGGTTCAAACATACAGTCACTATCCCTACAGCTACGTGTGGTGCACAAGCAACACCTCACTTCACCTGAAGAGCACCATCTATATATTGAAGTTCACTGGTGGCAGTTCCCTGCCTTGGGGTTACTGTTCATTAGCTGGAATTAGGCCTGTAGGCATGGTTTAGGGAATTATGAACTGTTCAAATAACACTCACATGTGGGCCAAAGCCATCAATCGTCTGCAAGATGGCTGAGGAAGGAGAGGGGGTTCAGCTTCCAACATGACAATGACCTGAAGCATACATCCAAAGCTACCTAAGAATGGCTCCACCTGAATACAATCAAGGGTATGTAGTGGGCCAGACAAAGCCCAGACTTAACACCAATAGTAAACCCCCAGTGTGACCTCCAACATCTGTGCACATGAGCTGTCCTTCCCAGCTAACAGAGCTTGGGGGGCCTTTGCACGGAAGACTATCCAAATAATGGCAAGTCAAGATGTGCCATGTTGATATACCCCTTCCCAGACAGAGTGGCTGTTGTAGTTCACTTAACAGGTGTTTCAAAAAAGCATTGGTTTAAGGGTGTCCACACCTATGCAACCACTGTATCATACACATCTCAGTATATTTCACAACTAACACATTTGTTTGTTTCATGATTTGGATTGCACAGGTTATATGTCACATGTAAGGTGGATAATGTTTTTGAATGCAGTATTTTGGTCTCATTTTATATGATACAAGAGCCTGCCATGTTAACATGGGTGAGTACACCTATCGTATCCACATTAAGCTTAGAAGGTTGTTGGTGTAACAGGATTTGTTTGAATATACATTCACTTCTGGTGATGAGATCTGCAAATCAAATGTATGTCATTAATTAGTGACATCAATCCTCATATGATCCCAGTTATGTGTCAGACAAACACATAGAGGTTATGAGGAACAGAGCAAACATATTTGCCAGATAGCTACACATTCTTCAATGATTTGTACAGTTGTGAGATATGGGCTACAGTAGTTGCAATAATGTGTACATGGGTGCAGTGTGTGCTAGGGGAATGGAAGTCACCTACTAACAGTACTCATGCATCCCAGAGATGTATATTGTTAGTAACAAGGATTGAGAATGGCTGCAATGCATGATGATGAAGACTGTGTGTCATGCATGTCACCTTTTGGATAATGTGTGGTCTATGTAGTAGCATTATGCCACCTCACCTGTAAGTGTCTGTGTGCATGTCTGTGTGTGTCTGTGTGCATGGCAGCCAACCATAATGTACAGGTATTAATTTACATGTATTGCCTTCCCCTCATAGGTGGCATTGGGAGTCAGGGACCGTCCCGCTTGGGAACTGATGTCAGTGTCTCCGCAGACTCTGGCAATGATGATAGCCATAGTGAGGCACAGGTGGGGTTGTCAGGGGCTAAATCTGTGCCATTGGTTGGCATCCCACTTTTGTCCACCCCATCCCCTCACACAGTCACAATGCCCACACATACCCCATCACCAGTGGCCATAGATAATGGGCATTTGACGGGTGATGGCATGGGACAGGTAAGTGTGGTGACTAAGGCAAGTTTGTCTGTAGATACCAGCCATAGCCAGATAACAGGTGAGGTCCCACACAGGTGGACAGACAGGGGTGCTTGAAGGGGGACTGCTGCCCGTCAATCCTTGAACATGGAATGTCTGTGATAGAGCATGTGGTGGGAGTTGCCCATTGGCTATGTGGACGTAGGACAGCAGCACGAACAGCTGAGGTTCCACATGGCCATGCAGCTTCTCACTCCCCTAGTGGCAGTACCAGCAGCACAAATGCAGGGGGGTCACTGTCCATGCCACAATGCAGCAGACCATGGGCACGTGGTCCTGGCTGGTCCCACCAGGAACGTGGATCCAGCAGACAGCAGTCATCTATGGGGAGTAGTACTGCATCTGGCCTTGTGCCTGGTCATGCCAGTGAGTCCCCTGGTAGGCCCACTTCCCATGTCCATGGCCAGAGATGGTGAACTACACACCTTGCCATGTACGGTCCACAGCTGTCCAACATACCCCTGTGTAGGACAGTCACATGGCATGACTGTGTCCATCCATACACAGTATTACACACACATCACCATCACAGCTAGGTCACCTCCAGACTTACACATGCCACCTCTGCATGGCCCATTTAATGAACAACCCCCAAACACACACACACACACACACACACACAATGACATCCAAATGGCCCAGCCTAGGACTCTAGCAAACCCACACCACATCCTGTGCATATGATGATATCTGTGCCACATCCCTGCCCTACATACCATCAATGCAGGGACATGCTAATATGTGTCTGATGTACAGGGTGAATTTAGTACAGCTTAGTAATATAATGCTGTGTAAAGTGTTGTCAGCCAGCATGTTTAATGGTTACACGTCAGAGTGTGTAGCTGTCCAGCCATGATGCATTATTGTTGTTATTAACGCTGACAGAATGTGGTCTCCATAATGTATTCTGTTTGTCTTCTAGGTGTCTGTGTGTCAGCAGGATGTGGCCCTGCAGACATTATTTACAAAGAGTATGGTAGTGTGGTAACAAATTGAGTGTGTCATAGCCAGGGTACAGCTGTACACAATTAGCAGGTCTGTATAACAATTTTTGCATGTGCCATGTAGCTTATAATAGAGCTGAGGGGTGTATACAGGTAAGTGTATGGTGGCTGACATCAACAGCTCTTGTAGAGTGGACAATGGTAAGTCTAGTGGGTGGTACACACCTCAGATTTGTAAATCCCACACACCCATAGGGTATTGTGTTGACCCAACACACAGAGAATACTGCTCTCACACACACACACACACACACACACACACACACACACACACACACACACACACACATGCATGCACACACACACACACACACACACACACACACACACACACACACACACACACACACACACACACACACACACACACACACACACACTCACACACACACACACACACACACACACACACACACACACACACACACACACACACACACACATGATCACAATTGCCAGTGTTGGGTTTGAAATCCCTACTCATCTAGTTAGTGGTAGTACAGCATTATGCAGTTATCACAGGTGGCACAGAGCTCATAGTGTGTTGAGTTTCCAAAGTACATGTATAGTGAGTGACATCACGTGCCCTTGTAAGGTATGGCAATGGGTGGTGTAGTGGGTGTAACAGGTCTCAAACTAATGTCATGCACGAGTGTACACACTCCCAAACACCACTATACACACCAATGCACATACACAAGTGTGCCAGTACTGTGATTAAGAGCCCTGGTTCTCTAGCTGCTCATTCCATACTGTTACATAGCTGTTGCACACAGCACAGGGATTATAGGTCTGCAGAGTGTGTACAGATACCTCTACAGTTGATGTAAAAAGTGGCCCTCGTACAGTGTAATGTAGGACATGTGCTGGGTGTGCGATGGCCTACAATTGTAATACTTGGCCACCCAATGGATATATTCTCACTTAAACACACACTCAGGATACTGGTCTTACACACACACACACACACACACACACACACACACACACACACACACACACACACACACACACACACACACACACACACACACACACACACACACACACACACACACACACACACACACACACAAACACATTTGCCAGGACTAAGATTTATAGGATCATGTGTTCATAGGTGTGTACATGGCTAATGGGCATGGAGCCATGACACGCCTAGCCCATGGGAGTACCCTGGCATCATGCAACCTGACATTATTTCCTTGCGCATCTATCAACCATTGCCACTTGAGTGATGGCCAGGGTGACAGTTAAATTCCCCATCCACTCATCCAGATTTCTCTTGAAGAGGGCCAGTGAAGTGCTCTGACATGTATGCAACATATATTGCATTACATGTCCACTCGCTGGGTTATGTACCTGTCCCCCAGCATGTTCTATTGATTGTGGTAATGAGGTTGAGGTATCCATGGCATGTGGTGCATACAGATCAGAGTTTCACTAGATATGGCATTCCTAACACAGCTAACCAGACATGGTATTGTCAGTCAACCATGGATTGCCTGCAAGTAGCCAAGATGTGGCCAAGAATACTTGGAGGTATTGCAGTATGTCCATAAAGGACAGTTGTTTGCAGGCTAGGGTCCTATTTGTGAGGTACACTTGCAGCCTTCCACAGTTGTTGCAAGTGTCTAGTGAGCTACATGGCAAATGGACCTTTGTAACTGCTGGTTGGCCTAATGAGGAGATTGTAGAGGGAGACATTGACCTCTTTCTTATTGGATAACACACCCTTACTTATGAGATGTGCCAAATAGAACTTATTTCTGTCCACAGTAGCAATGTGGTGGCCATAAGAGAGGTCACTGTCAGCCTGTGTTCCCAGGCCTCTTATAAGGACTTCTGTGTCCACTGGACTACCAGCAATGTGTTAATTCATGGTAACTACATTGATTCCACTTGGGATTGCAAAGGATTTCTTTCCATTCAGCCTAAGGCCATTGTTCTAACAACAGTTGGATGTCTCAATGGGGACTTTATGCAGGATGTCAACATGATATGGGGATGTACACATAGCACCCACCTTGTAATTGTCTGCGAACATTGTCAGCCAGGGTCCGTTTGTGTTGTTCTGGATGTCAGAGGCATACATGACAAACATAAGGGGACCCATGACCAGACCCTGTGGTAATCCACTTGTGACTGGTTGTCAGTCTGACGTGGAGTCTGCTACCTTTACACTGTGGGTCCCATACATGATCCAGTTTGCAACCCCCCAAGAGACATAGGGGTCGATGCCTAGATGGCTGTGTCTGTCTATGATTCCTGAGTGGGGAATGGCATCACAGGATTAGAAGACCCACTTATCTTGTTTTTGTGTCCATACTGTTACATAGTTATTTCACATAGTCCACAGCTTATAGGGCTGCAGATTGTCCACAGCCTATCATATTTTTAGTGTCCACAGCTACCCCCCCCACACACACACACCAGTATTGAGATTAGAACTCTTATCTATTTATGTCTACTATAGTGTTACACACACACACACACACACACACACACACACACACACACACACACACACACACACACACACACACACACACCAGTAGTGAGATTAGAACTCCTACCTATGTCTACTATAGTGTTACACATCAGATATGCCATGGAGCCTATACAATTTCACCTAGTCCAAAGGTAATTCTAAGGTGAATGACATCAACAGGACTACTAAATTAGGGTGAGGGGAGGTGTGAAGGGAGGTGCACAAGTCAAAATGGTATAACCCACACAGTATATGATTCTCACACACACAGTTGCCAGTACTGGGATTAGAACTCCTGTCTATCTAGTTATTTCTACTATAGTGTTTCACAGTTATCAGATTGATCATGGAGCTTATATAATTTCACCTACTCCAAAGATACTTCTAAGGTGAATTGACATCAACAGGACTACTAAATTAGGGTAAGGGGAAGTGTAAAGGTCATACACAACTCAAAATGGTATAACCCGCACAGTATATGATTCTCACACAAACAATTGCCAGTACTGGGATTAGAAGTCCTGCCTGTCTAGCTATTTCTACTATAGTGTTACACAGTTATCAGATGCACCATGGAGCTTATACAATTTTACCTCATCCAAAGGTACTTCTAAGCTGAATGACATCAACAGGACTACTAGATTGGGGTGAGGGGAAGTCTAAAGGGTGGTACACAACTCAAAATGGTATAACTCACGTAGTATATGATTTTCACACACCCACACTTGCCAGTATTGAGATTAGAACCACTGTCTATAGTGTTACACAGTTACTGCACATGCTACAGAGCTTACTGGACTAGCAAATGGACAAAGGTGCTGATAACTGCACAGCTGAGGTAAAGTATTACAGGTGGCAGAAAGTCTGCCTTCAGTTTTTCCCTTACATCTTGCTACTTCTTTTTGTCTTGCACTTTAAATACTATAATAGCTTTGCAGTTTAACAGGTTATTGTATCAATAAGTGTACCACACCTGGGAGCCATCAGCAGTACTCATTCCTCACAGAGTTAGCCCCAGTACTTAGTAGTTATGACCACCCCTCCGGGCATGTTTGAAGTGCCGTTTTCTGTGCTTTCACCCATTAACCTGGTGCACTTGTTCATTCTGATGCACTGTTGCAACTGCCTCATGTACACAGACAGCCCTCTCCTCTAAACTCCAAACACTCAGACCTGGGCGAGTTACCCTATATCACCAACTGTGGAAATATGCACTCTCCAGCGAAGACTGCACTAGCTGGTCAAGAGGCTAAGGTCATCATCTGCACCACACCATGTGGAACCCATAGTTCGACACAACACACACTGAAAAAACATATGACAGTAAGGCACTGCATGCAGCCTACCATGATCTGGCTAAGGCTTTTGATACCATTCCTCAGTCAGGAATTATTATTAAACTCACCAAACTAGGCAACAACCCCTACATCAGTGGGTGGGTTGAAAACTGGTTCACAGAACAAACAGTGTGACAGTGGCAAAATCCAAGTCAGACTGGCAAGCAGTCACAAGTGGAGCCCACAGGTATCAGTACTGGGTAGTGTCCTGTCCAGCATCTACTGGCAAGCAGTCAAAAGTGGAGCCCACAGGTATCAGTATTGGGCAGTGTCCTGTCCAGCATCTACTTTTCAGGAGTCCAGCCCAACATAGAGGAACTCTGGCTGAACAAGTTTACAGAGGACTACAAGCTGGGAGCTATCATTAACTCCACATGTGATACATACATCCTACAGAAAGGCCTCACTGAGACCAATGCATGGTGTGGAAACCATGGCCAGAAGCTTAACACCAAAAAATGCATCATCATCCCCTTTAGGTAAAACACTTAGTTCCCAGTAAGTACCACATCAATGGGAGCCCAATGAACACTGTAGGCATTATAAGAGATCTGGGGACACAGGTTGACAGCAACTTCTCCGTCAACCACCACATTGCCACTGTGGTCAGGAAGCCCTTCTATGTGGCACATTGCATTACCAAGGGAAGACAGAGATAATGATCTCTGTCTACTGTTCCCTCATTAGACCACTCATCTGGTATTCTGCCCCATTTGCCATGTACCTCAGTAGACACCTGCAACAGCTGGAGAGGCCACAGAAGCACCTCACAAAGAGGTTCCTAGACATTAAACACAATTCCTACACAGACAGACTCAGAAGACTCCAGCTATTCTCTGTGTCATATCACCTAGTTAGAGGCTATCTGTGCTTGACTTACAAAGTCATGTCTAACCCAGCTGTTTTAGACACGCTACATATAAAGACATCCCAATCCCTCCACACCGCACACTGCAGAGACTTGTACCTCATTACCACAATCACCACAACATGCTGGTGCCACAGGTCCCTCACCAAGAGACTGCACATGCCCTGGAATACACTTCTCATACATGTCATGCAGAGGACCTAGCTGACCCTGCTTCAGAGAAATTTTGAGCGGTGGGTAATAGACAGTTCACCCCCAGGATCACTGCAGTGGATCTACTTGATACAGGCACTGAGAAGTAACATCGGGTGCCATAATGGCAGCTCCGTTCTATGGACTAGGTTTGTAAAGACTCCTGGGCCATTAGCTTACTACACACTTATGAACCTATAATGGGAATTACATCAGCAGGACTGATAAAGTAGGGCATTGGCTGTTAAACTTATCAAAATAGTTTGTCCTACAAATAGATACACTTAGACAAACACACACACACACACACACACACACACACACACACACACACACACACACACACACACACACTTGCCAGATGTGAGAGTAGAACCCCTACCTAACTAGTTATTTGTACCATAGTGCTACACAGTTATCGCATGCACCACAGACCTTATGGGTCTGAGGTCTGATGAAAGGGACTTCTAAGGTGAGTGATATCTGCAGGCCTGCTAAAGTGGGAAAAGGGAAGTGTACTGGGTTTGAATGGACCCAAAAGCTTTAACTTGTAAACATACACAGACACAGTTTGACATTTGCCAGGACTGAGAGTAGAACTCCTATCTAACTAGTTATTTGCACTATAGTGCTATGCAATTATCACACATGCCACAGAGCTTATAAGGCTGAGGCCTGATGAAAGGGACTTCTTGCTGCATATCCATAAATCAAACGGGACTAGGACTACCCATTCCAGGATCCTAAATATGACCTGCGACTTAAATAGGACATGCTGGAGGGACAGATTTATCTCCCAGCGACTGCCGGATCTTTGGAACAGGGTACCAATTCATGTGAAGCAGAGCATCTCTATGACACTGTACAAGAGAACCTGGATGAGTGGATGGGGCACCATAAATTCTTACAGGGGATAGCTCCCAGAACTGATTGCATCTTGGGTATTGACTAGGATTTCCATGGTATTACATTGGGATGAAATGGCTAGGCTTAAAATGACCTCTGGGTCAATTGCCTAGTAATCTCCTATGATCCTATGATCTTATGATATGACTGCCAAAGTGGGACCCAAGAGCTTTAACTTGTAAACACACACACTATGACATTTGTCAGGATTGAGATTACAACTCCTACCTAACTAGTTGTTTGTACTATAGTGTTACACAGTTACTGCATGCACCACAGAGCTTATAGGGTTGAGGCCTGGTGAAAGATACTTATATGGTGACAGACATCTTCAGGACTGCTAATGTAGGGCAATGGGAAGTGCACTGGGTGGGGAAGGCCTGTTCATTCCTAGATCCTACTGACATTTCTCTGTTCATTCCAAGATCTTACTGACATTTCTCTAAGTGTATGAGCATGCCCAGTGTGACCTCCTAAAAGTACATGTGGGGCCAGGAATTGTTGTACTTTGGTCCAGTTTGTTTTGTGCTACAGCCATACCTCTCAACCTGTTGGTGCAGGATATCTGGAGACAGCCTATCAAATTGGGGGGACAATGGGCAATACAGTGATTGTGACTATTTCTCTAAGTAATGTATGGATTGCTAGGGTTAGAGGGCTTGTTTTAGCAGACATCTGACATATAAGCTGTTTGACACTGTCATGTATTGTTTCACTACCTTGTGACATACCTCCTCAGATCGATCATCAGAGTGATTTACCAGAGGAATACAGGGTGGATGATGCACACACTAAAATGATGGACCAACTGCTATGCATTTTTGCACAATTCAGCCTGTTGAGAGGTGTGCATACAATCAGTTGACTGCTGAAGGTGTGGAAACAGTCCAGTACGTTGGTGATATATTGAAATGGTGGAATCTCTGTGCATTTCTGTTCTGGCCTGGTCTGATTTCCAGTCCACAGTTGCGTAATATATGTCAGACAGGATCAGGGTGACAGGCAGACTACAGACAGATTTGTAGGGGATAAGATATGGGGGGGTGTCCTAGGTCAGATATGTTTGCCTGTAGCTACCAGTGCTTTGCATAGGGGTCTGCTTAAAGGTTGATTGCACTTAGAGGGTCTTGTGTGTGTCAGATTGTTTGACCAGCCTGGAGGTGTGTGTTTGTCTGACATATATGTATGGCCCACCATATTTTGCTTGGCTGGCCACATTTTGGGGTCAGGATATTACATAGGATGAGTGATCAGGAAAGGGTGTGTTACTCCCCAGGGCTATGGGCCAGGGTTCTATGGGTGCAGACATATCACCATCTTTCCATGTTTAATGTCCTAGCCCTGCCTATTGACTGTACAGAGTATCACAGTATGTTCACATTCATGACTTGGTTATGGAAACGAGTGTGGTTTTCAGGGAAAAGTGTTTTGAAAGTCACTCAGGGTTGAATTCAGATATTACTGAAATTTGACATTGCAGTTTCTGACTTTGTACCCATCAGACATTCCATGCTACTACAATCATTCCTTCAACTTTATTACATTATTAGAGCAGTATTTTGAAGGTGTCCTTCTCTTTGGACCCTTTTCACCCCATTATTCATGGCTTTGGCCAGATTTCTGATTCTCTGACACTTGCAAGTTTTCTCCTAGCAGTTAGCAGCATGCCCTTTCTTTGCCTTTTTTAGACTGTGTTCTGTTGGTGTTATGGACCCCATGACACTCCCTAACAGGGTAATGTGGATGAGGTATGGGCATTTGCCACAGGCTTCTAGGCCAGGTGTGACAGATGCAGGCCATCTGTAGCAAGGTAGTGCATTTTGATATGTTCCCAGGCTGCCAGCAGTAGGCAACCGTGGGATGGCACCAGTAAGTTGACTGTAGGTGTTACTGATAATTGCTTTCTGTTTGTGTTGAGCCTTCACTCTAGTTGATGGCTGGATGCTGCTTAAGGCTAGGGACATGTTACTCCATTTCTATGGGAATATGGGGGGGGTGAGAAATCTGAACAGAATACACATTTGAAGAGACTGTGCTGATATTTGCTTAACATTTTGGTCCCATTTAGCATAGTGGTGTACCCTATCTTTCAGACTACAGGCATAACAGTATCAACCACAGGTCAGATTCTTCTGGCATAGACATTTGTAGTTTCAGACTTCTTACCTTTCAAAGCCATACTGCCACTGCCAGACCTGCTGTGATATCACTGTGTAAAAGTCTGTGGGTGGGGACTTCATGGATGTCACCATGTGGGGGCCTTTGCCAGGCATTTATGTATGTTTTTCTACAGCTGATCTACTGTGTGGTGTTGGTGGTGGGTATGGGACCCCCACTTTGACATCCATGCATGTGACCTATGACCCCCCCCCAGTTATTTGGCTCACCACATATACTGCAGTTGTGTTTGTCAACTAGGGTGGTACTGCATGGTGTGGGTAGGGGAGTACTGGGGATACACTTTCTGCTGTCCTACAGAACTGTCAGCTGTCTGCTGCTATCCAAGTAAGCCACCCCATTCCCTTGTATACTTGAATCAATACCATACATATTCTATCAGAACATTCCACTCCATTCATTAATTTTGTTAAGGAGACTGACTAGCTTTGTGCTTGAGGTTGTGGGGATGGTGCTTGAGGGCTGACTATGTCAGATGCACACAGTACACTGCCTATACATGGTAGGGTATAGGTGGTGTGTTGTTTGGCATCCATTTTACTGTGTGTGCAAGTTAGAGAGAGAGATCAGTCCTTCGGGTCCTACATTGTCAGTGTATGTCCTATGCATTGCCTCTTTGCCAAAGACAGGGCATACTGGGCACGCCTGCATCTGCCTACAGGGGCTGACTCAGAATGTTCCTCCTCCAAGTCCCTCTATGCCTGTGGAGACCTTGGCAATGGTGGGGAGCTATGTGGCCCTTCCCCATTTTGTTCCTGCTGCAGCTGTTTCCACAGGATCATATTGTGTAGCATGGCACATACTATGAACATATGTGCACATGTGGCTGGAGAGTACTACAAAGCTCCATTGGATATGTCAAGGCAGCAGAACTGTGACTTGAGCATCCCAAACACACGCTCTGTAATGAACCTGGTTGGTGCATGTGCCTCATTATGGTGTTTTTGTATGGGTGTGAGTGCATTTTTAATGGGTGTCATCAGCCACAGCTTCAGTGCATAGCCAGCATCCCCCACAAGATGGCAATATGGGATGTCCCCACTGGCAAATGCCCAGTACAGCTGTGACAAATGCCAGATGTGGGAGTTGTGACAGCTTCCAGGGCTGCCAGCACACACATTCATGATAATGCCCTGGGCATCACACATGACCTGGAAGCTTATGGAGTGGAACCCCTTGCAGTTTAGTTAGACCCTACCCTGGTCACCAGGTGGTGCTTTGATGTGGATGTGCGTGTAGTCTATGGCACCCAGTACATCCAGGTATTCTGCAACATGGTGGAAAAGATGCATATTGCTGGTCCTCTCCTCACAGGTGCTGGGGAAGTAAATGTGCTCAGCAGCATGCAGTCGCATAGCATCCAGGAAGTGGTGGAGTATCCTGGGTGCAGATGCCTGTGAGACCTCCATGGTATCTCCAGTTGATCTTTGGAAAGTACCTGCAGCTAGTATTCTTAAGGCTACACATACCTTGATATCCACTGGGATGGGTTACCCTCTGTTGGCTCTGGCTCTGAGGTGAGGCTGCCACAGCTCAACAAGTTGCTGAAGTATGTTCCTGTCCACCCTGTAGCATTCTACTATCTCCAGATCATGTATCCCCTTGGTAGGTTACCCTGGGTTTGAACACTCTTCTCCTCCTCCTCGGTCTGAGTTGGTTGTCAGCATTATCCTTCTCACCACCCTCAGTCTCTAGCACATACTGATAGATCAAAGCAACAGCAGCCCCTAACATGTTTTGTTAGTTTTGTCAGTTTAAAATTCCCCCAAATGTGTACACCAGTGGTGTAGAGTTTGTGGGAAAAAACAGACTGAAAGGTGTTTGCATAGTTTATAGTAGTGTGCTGGGCTGCTGCCTGTGTAACTGGCTGATTCTGATACATTCCACCTGCCAGCTATGGTAGTTCTCCTTGATTGCCTTCCTTCTGCACTTTCCCCTTCCCATTTCCTCCCCGTTTAATCCATGATGTGCGCAGCGCATTCTCGGTGCTCAAATGTAAACAGTTCTGCTATCCCCTGTGTGTTTTTTTTTTTAGGTCTGGTACACACCACGCACACCCGTTTAGCTAAAGTAAACACTTTTAAGCAGAAATGGCCCTCCCTGGATGCGATCATGCTCTGCATTTCATGGAATAGGAAAATAGAGCCTCAGACACACCCCCTTCCTTAGCTGTGCTTAGCTAAGGGCAAACACTGGCCACTGAGTTCCAATGTGCTTACAGCAAGCCTGACACACCCCTTTACATGTTAGCTGCTCCTCCTGACCACACCATGGTGTTACAGTACCTACACTGTTAGGTGCAGTCTGACACTTTGAAGAAATTTGTGATTCAGTATAAATCCCCTCATTTGTATACACCACTGCCTTACTCCTGAGTTATTACACTTACACTGAGCCTTTCCCCTTAGCAACCACTATTACTTGATATTGTTTTCATTCTGCATGCCATTGACTATAATGGCAAAATGCAGATTTCTGTCAAAACTGACCCCCCCTTTTTTTTATTTTCAGCACAATCCCATTTGCAGCCACTGCCCTATGCTTAAACAGCTGAAATCGGCCAAAAAAATATAGCCTGCCTAATAAATGGAATACATGCTTTATTTGAGGCTGTCATGCCTCCGTTTTCTTATTTGTAGAAATGTATTCAGCTAGTAACTGAATACATATCTGCAGGTTACACTATTCCTGCATGTACACCTGCCTGTTTGCTGAATCACTAATTCACATCATTTGCATGGTTTTCACCAGCAAATGATATAATTAGTATAAGGCAGTGGTGTCTGTGCAGGAATAGTGTAGGAGTCCTCCTGCATGTCCCAGGAGCCCTTTGCTGAATTGTTCAGTGGACATATTGCGTGCAGCAACTCCTGCACTATTCCTGCATGTTGTGCTTGCTTAATGAATCCAGCAGCACATCTTTGGTTTTGGAAAATGTGCCCATTGGTGTAACAAAGTCCTTGTATATTGCACAGGTTATAAAAAAAGGGGCTGTGTCTAGATCTAGGGATGTCATTGCCCCCCCCTTTACTCAGACCTCATTAGGCCAGTCATTAAATACAATGTCCCTTTTTGCATGCATCTGTCCAGATGGGTCTACTTCGGAATAGTGAAATTACAAAATGCTGAAGACCAAAATGCCAAGACGAGAATCTTGAAAGTTAACATACTGAACCATGTAAGTTTTCCCAGGGCAGGTCTTGCCTGCTAAGCAGTAACTCCATAATTGTAATTTATAAGGACATAAGGCTGGAGAACCTGCATTGTTGTTCAGAGTCTATGCTTGAGCAGTGAATGGCTCAGAGTCTGTGTCTGAGCAGTGCACTGCTTGGAGTTTGTGTTTGTTCAGCGAACTCATCAGAGTCTGTGCTTGAGCAGGGGACTTCTCAGACTCTGTGCAGTGCAGTGCTCAGAGTCTGTGATGGAGGTCATATGCAAAGGATTCCTTATAAACTTTAGACTTCTGCTGTGGTGCTAGTATTCAGTACTGTGCACTCCAGTTTGTATAACTAGATAGGTAAAGGGTCTAAACTCACAGCAGTCAACTATGAACCTCTTCTGATTCCTGTGAAGAGGTAGAAAACCCTCTGAAAGATTTAATGAAAACTTCCATAAGCTTTATGAGCACACTGGAATGGGTGTCATTGGAGATCCTGTCTTTATTAGCTTTAGCAAATGTTAGCTTGATCTTGGAAACCATTTAGAGTGCCAATATTATAATCCTCTATAAGGCCAATTTGAGTTAAGACTATCTAGGGTTGTTAAATCTTAGTTGCTGACAAATTAGTAGTCCAAGAAAGAATATAAATGTCAGATTTTAGGCTGATTTGAAGTATTGGTTATAGTCATGGGTTTTGGTACTGAATTTCCATTATGGATGAGGTCTTTCATTCCATTTCTAACCTTGACAATCTCACAGATATATCAGAATAACTTAGAGTCATTTTGGTGTCCTTAACTAGTGGTACCTCCTTGATTGATTTTGCCTTTCTTAACAAAGCCTCAGCTTCAGCTAAATCCTAGACAAAGAATGCATATCACTTCCTTCACAAACCTCACAAAAAAGTAACAATGAGGTCCATTCTTAGGGAAGCCATGTTTATGTTGCAAGCCAGTTCTGGAGATCATTGCTCATTTAGTGATTTTGTTTTTTTGTTTGAAATCTTCATAACTCAGAGAACTGAATTAGGACTCTGTTTAAGTGCACGAGGGTACACCACAATATATCAAGCAGGGTCTGTAGATTCATAGCTATTCTCATGAAGTCTGCTCTTTTGATATTTTTCACATTCACTTCTGAGTGTTGGTAGTACTAAAGCAAAATGTCTACTTCAGTTTATTAAAATCAATTTGATGAAATAAGATTATTTATTTGGTTGTTTATTTACTTATTCTTATGACGAGTCCCTTTTCAACTACAACACTGTTATATAAAAATGTGCCCATATAGACAGAATGAATGAAACATATAGTGCTAAAAATTTCAACCACTCAGTATAAGCATGATTACACACAACAATGATAATGTTGTATGTGTAGCACTTTTAAAATAGGAAGGCAAGTCTTTTGATATATTTTAATGTCCTGTTTACAATTAATGTATGACTACTAGAGGATGATCCTCCAAACATATTAGTATATTAAATATGAACTTAGTAAAGCAGGTGTTAGACAGTGAACTTTAGCAACCTCAGTAGCTCACCATGTATCACCCTTGCTTTTTATGCAGAAAGCCATGAGTTCTATTCCCCCACCTGGTGGTGGGATTAACTTTCCAATACTAACATTGCAGTGCAACATAAAAGGGCTGCTGCACTTCTGAGCATGCCATCCTTCTCATGAGATGTTAAACTGTAGCTCCATCTGCCTGCATTGGTGGTGGCTCAGGCAGATGTAAAAGACTGTATGACGCTTATTGAAAAAAGTGTAGGGAAATTCCTTGGAGTTCTGGTCAAATTTCACCTAGTCAGTATGAATACTAGATCACTTGTTTTTTCCACTGCATGACCACATCATAACCTTTATTAAAATGTTGCACAGAATGAATGCACTTACAAAATACTATGCTTACTGAAAATGTCTGGCATTAAGTATCCAACACGGCATGTCCTATGTTATCTTTACATTCGGTAAAAAGGAAAACTATAAGAGAAACAGGGGGAATTTTGTTTAATGCTGTTATACACAGTATTTTATGTAGATGTACAGCCTGTTTATGAATTGCTTGACAGAGGATATGTTTCTGACGGCTAAAAGAGGTATGTTCTAGATCTTTGGTCCCCAGAAGGAGAAGGCCTCAGAAAAGCAATCTAGGAAGTAGTTTGAGGAAGAAGCAGGGTAAGGGGGTTGGTAAGTAGAAGAGTACAGGGACAGTGATCCGATACAGGAGCAGGAAACAATGCTGGCCATCTAGGTAAAGGGTAGGATATTCAATTTGATGACTGTGACTCACAGTGCTGTTTATTCTGGGGGCATGGGCCTGAATCTGTACATTTTATTCAAAAAGCCCTTATGAAAGCTGACTGTGAATATTATTTATATATATTCTATATTCTGTTAGAGAGCAAAGCACACCATTTACAAGTGTAAGTTGAGTCATATATCTTTATCTCTACCTATCTATAATATATATATATATATATATATATATATATATATATATATATATATATATATATATATATATATATATATATATAGATACAAATATATGAAACTGACATGCCGACAACAGGAAACCTCCTTATGTGGAATGCTCCAACCAATCCAGCAGTTAACCCACCCACAAAGATTTTTGTGAGGTGAGCAGAGAGGGTAGAATTGATATGAGATGGTGCTTTGCTGAAAGCCCGTACTATCGTATTGTCAGTGTAGACCAGAGTAAGGATATAATTTAAAGTAATACAGAAGGCAGTGAAAGAAAGAGAAAATAAAAGAGGTGCTAACATAGAAATGTGGGGATACCCAAGAGCAATAAGGGGTTGCCTATCCTTACCTGAAAGGAAAACATTCTTATGTAGTTCTTCATTCAGTAGTACGAAGTAGCATGGCAGCTTCTGAGCCCCCCCCCCCAAGCCTGTCTGTGTTGGAGGGAAGCCTTCTAGCTTATCAGTGGGAGTGGTAAGCACTAGGTAGCCTATCTACCACAAGAGTGGTTTCTGACCCAGAAATTGTAGTTTATTGGCCGTTTGGGCAGTTTTTCCATCTCTTTTAACTTTCTGGTTTAAAAGCCAGCATTTGCGCTTGTTTCCCACCTCTCCTGTAACTAGTCTAGTCCAGATACACATTTGCTGTATCCAGGACTGTTTGTAAGCTTCTGAGCCCTCCAAGCCTTTCTGTGTTGGAGGGAAGCATTCTAGCTTATCAGTGGGAGTGGTAAGCACTAGGTAGCCTATCTACCACAAGATCTAGGTACAGATTCTTAGTTTTAGCACTTGAATTTGCTTATTTGTGCTCAGCACTTGTTCAGAACTTGTTGTTAGCACTAAATAAGCTACAACTTACTACAGCACTCAACCTTCCACCTTACCTAGAGGAAAACAGTTTTTATACTTACTTTCCTCACTTGCTTAGAGAAAAATAGCTCTTATACTCACTTTCGTCACTTGTCTAGAGGAAAGTGCTTTTTTATTCAGGCATGTCCAAGGGTCAGCTCAAAGTGTTCTCTCCTGTCTATCTGATGAACCTGGGCATCTTGAGGCAATGTAGTAATTGCCTCATGTACACAGACAACCCTCTCCTCCTACCACCCAACACCACAACCTGTGAGAGATGCACTTATCTAGCCAAACTGGAGGTAAAGCTCTCTTCAACCAAGACTGAACTTGACAGTCAAGAGGAGAAGGTAAACACTTGCACCACACCACACTCATCACATAGTCCCACTAAATCTACACCACCAAAATCCACACATAGAAACACAAAAACATTCGCAGAGGCTCTCAGTAATAATCTGCTCAAGCAACAGAGACCTCCAAAGCAGAAACGCAAGCAACCTCCACCCCCCCCAACACAACCCAAATGACACATAGCCCACAGACTCAGTGTGCCAATCAACCACAGCCTATAAGGCAAAACAACGTACCCAACACACTAGTAATAGGTGACTCTATAGTCAGGCACACTGATGTCCCACTCACCAGACTAAACAAGGAGAAGGTTACTGTCAGCTGCCTGTCAGGTGCCAGGATCCACCACATAACCCATGCACTCAGGTTACCCCACAACAAATACAAATATGACTCTGTCATTGTCCAGGTTAGTGTGAATGACCTGAGATGTACCTCCCTGGACTACATGAAAAGAGACATGGAAGAGATCTCCGATCTTGTAGCCCAGGCAGGTATGACCCTAGCCCTGAGTAGCATCCTGCCATCGGCCAGAATGATACTGCAGTACAAGGACAAAATGATTGACTTCAGCAATTGGCTAAACTTCTGGTGTCATTCTAAGGGGATCCAGTATCTGTCTGCCTGGGACAACATGATCGGCAAACCATGATGCTTTGTCAGAGATGGCCTGCACCTGTCTTCCCTGGGCTTCCGGATACTAGCTAAGGCTCTTGCCACCCCTATAGTGCCTTTTTTAGGCAAGGTTCATATGACAAATTCACCACCATAATAGGAACAGGCAAGCAAAAACTGAGGGTAATGCTACTCAATGCTAGAAGTCTAAATCTGAAAATGCACTCACTCAAGGCACTCCTTAAAATGGAGAACATCAATAAATGTGCAGGGACTGAGACTTGGTTCAAGGCTCTAGAAAGCACCCCTGCATTACTAGGCTATAACTCATACCACACATTTCGGCCATTAAACCTGGACCAAAACACCAAAGGCGGAGGTGTGTCCATATTCATTAATGATATCCACACCTCCAGGCTAGTTGCGCAGCATAATGCATCCGAGGTTATCCAAGTGCAACTAACTCTGGACAAAACTGCAATCCAAATTGTAGCTTGCTACAGATCCCTCACTATGCCCCTGGATTCCCACCCCTCTTTCCTTGATATACTGGAAAATATTAGGGTTCAACCAAACACCCTAATAATGAGCGATTTCAACTATCCCACCATTAACTGGGAAAACTACTCACATACCAACTCCTTCGCTCAACGCTTTCTGGAATTCATAAATTCCATTGTCCTGGATCAACTTATCCACACCCCCACCAGGTGCAACAATATCCTAGACCTAGTTATTACCAACATGTGTGACCAGTGTTCCACACCTGAAATCAACTCCTCGTTGGTCAGATCCAACCATAAGCTAATCACCCTAGATATCCGCATCCCACCCCCACCCACCATTAAGGAAACCACAGTAAACAATTTCTCCAAAGCCAACTTCATGCTTCTTAAGACAGAAGTGGCGAATTTCATGACACCCATGCAGATGGACAATACAGTTACATTTGCTGAATCCTACACAAATACACCCTATAAGTACTTAAATGAGTGGATGGATCGTGCTATCCCAAACAGAACCAAGATGCTATCCTCCAAAAAAAGGAAGCCAATCTGGTGGTCCCCTGCCATAAACAAGCTCTACAACAGAAGGAAGAAACTGTTGCAAAAGAGAGTAAAATCCCATGAGTGGAGGAGCTCTCTGGTCAGCCTCAGTAAGAACCTGAGAACCCTTATAAGATCCTCCAAAGCTAGCTACGAAAAATAAATCACCACTGATTCTAAGGGCAACTACACAGCATTCTATAGCTATGTCAAGAATCTCAATGGCAACACCCAGATCTGCTCTGAGTTACAGCACAATGGCATGAAAATTACAGAACCAACTGATATTGCCAACATCCTGGCAGATAGGTTCATTGCTAACTTTACCCCCCCCCCCAACCCCCTAAAGGGCCCATTTCTATACAGGAAGAATGCAGAGTCCCTGTAATCACATTTATGCAGCTAAAGCTGCACTCTGTAAAAACAAAAACACAGCATCCCAGGCTGTGTTTTACACGAACTTCAGAATGAACTGGCTCCCCACCTAAGCACCATGTTCAATCACAGTCTCACATCAGGCTTTGCGCCCACTGAATGGTGCACAGCAACAGTTATCCCACTACACAAAGGGGAAGCCACCACTGATCCTCGGAGCTATCGCCCTATTAACCTGACGAGCCTGGTCTGCAAGGCCATGGAACGTATCATCATGGAACTCTTAAACAAAGACATTGGTAACCTCCAAACTCTGGACCCCACCCAGTTCACGTTTGTGAAAGGAAGATCATGCCTTTTGAACCTGATCGACTTCTTTGAGGCAGTCACCAAAGCTGTAGATGAGGGTAAGGTGGTTCACACAGCCTATCTTGACCTCACCAAGGCTTTCAACACCATCCCCCATTCTGGAATTATAGCTAAACTCACTAAACTAGATATAAATCCCTACATCACAAGATGGGTTGCCAACTGGCTCACTGACAGAACCCACACTGTAAAAGTTACAGACTCCAAATATGACTTCAAACCAGTGACAAGTGGAGTACCACAGGGATCAGTCCTGGGACCTCTCCTGTTTGGTATCTACTTCTCTGAAGTACAGGCTAACACAGAAGGCCTCTGGCTAATGAAGTTTGCAGATGACTGTAAACTAGGAGCCATAGTCAAGTCCTCAAATGATATTGACATCCTACAGAAGGGTGTCACTGAGACAGATGCCTGGTGTCAGAGGCATGGCCTCAAGCTCAATGCCAAAAAGTGCATTGTCATCCCCTTTGGTAAAAACTCTGTACCCATGAGCTACCGCATAAACGTCAGTCTACTTAATGCAGAATGTGTGATAAAAGACCTTGGGACCCAGGTGGACAGTAGTCTCTCCTTGGATAATCACATCACCACAGTAGTCAGGAAATCCTTCTATGTGGCACACCTCATCACAAAAGGGTTCTCATCCAGGAAAAAAGAGGTCATTGTTCCCCTCTACTCAGCACTCATTAGACCCATTATAGAGTACAATGCCCTTTTTGGAATGTACCTCACAAGACATCTGCAGCAGCTGGAAAGGCCACAGAAGTACCTCACAAAGAGGATTACTGGCTTCAAACAGATGCCCTACACTGACCATCTCAAAAAACTCCAGCTTTACTCTGTAGCATATTGCCTACTCTGAGGAGATCTCTGCCTAACATATAAAGCTATGTTAAACCCAGAGCTGTTGGACATGCTACACCTAAAGAAATCCCAATCCCTCCGAGCTACATGCTCTAGGGGCCTAAACCTTGACACCACAATAAACAGGACATGCTGGAAGGATAGATTCCTGTCCCAGAGACTTCCTATACTCTGAAACACGCTATCCATCTATGTCAAGCAAAGTTCGTCATTAGCACTCTTCAAGAAAAATCTTGATGAGTGGATGGGAAATAGGAAATACACCCTGGGGATCACTTCTGTGGCTCTGCTCGACAGGGGCACAGGAAATCAACTTTCTTGAGTGGTGTAAGCCAGGGAACCTTGTTGGCTAAGCTTACTTAGACCCTTGGGCTGATAGCCTAGTACCTACCTATGAACCTATGAACTGTCTAGACTTCATACTGAACTAAACCAAAGGCTTTTGCTAGATAAACAAAAGCATCTCCAGTAAGACTGTCTATTTGTGTTATGGAGTATTGCAGTTTGTAAGCTAAAAGGTAGCAGTTATGGTAGTGTGCCTTTCTCTAGAGTCATGCTGGATATGCCAAAGAAGATGGTTTTCTGCAGTATTTCTTATGGTGAGGAATGAGAGAATGACAGAATGCTTTTTTTCTAAATCTTCTGGTAATAAAAATTAATCTGAATATGGCAGTAGAAAGACTCCCAAATTCTCATAGCATCCACCCAATTAAATGTAACCTACCCCAAAGTTGTAGTTCCCTGAGTTTATACACAATTAAGAGGTGCCATCAAGTATTCTGCAATGTGGATTTGGTTTAATTGACTTCACCTAATCTGCCATAAGGCAATGAGTTTTCTCCATAAAACAAGATACATTACATCAGACTGAGATGTGGTCACTGCTTTCTAATGTTTTTTAGATGTTGATGTAAAGCCCTTGCAGGCCATATCAAAGAATAAGGCCTGTCAAGCTCTGTCTCTTACTGGGTGGTCAGTGGCCCCAGATAAAATCCAGATCCATGAAGCTGCAGGCAAGCAACCAAGCTCAAGAGTTTTCACACCTGTTCTGACTGTTCTTACATGTGGGTACTGAAATTTGTTATGCCTGACCAATTACTGGTTCACTCAAGGACTAGTTTATTTTTGACAAGTTTGTGTTAAGGTACTCTTATTTCAAAGGGACATGGGGCACCATAGCTAAAGTACTGTGCAGCAGTAAACCTTATGCAATACTGACTGAAAGCAGATCAGATCATAGTTAATCTGTACACTGTTGATAGCCATTGACGAAACTGAATGTGCCAACTGTAGAACAGAGTGTGTGTGCTGTGTCTTTAAGAAACATATCAAGGACTAAACGTGCATATATAAATAGCAGGCACATGCTATACTCAGTGCCGTTTTGAAAGTGCAGCCAGGGAGTGAGCATGTATGAACGAATGTAGCTAGTTTGTATATACTATAAGTTACTTAAGTTAAAGTTAATAAGCTTCAATCATGATGTGTTTGTACATAATAAAGCTGCTTGAACAGAACCCACAAAGACTTGTCTATTACATACTGACTAGATGAGCAACATGCTGTCAGAACCGAGATTCCAGAGACTGATATTCAGAGCTACAAGGTGCAGAGATAACAGTGAAGGTAAACTAAGAGAAACGAGAATGAAAAAGGGCCAGAAAAGAACCAAAGGTAATGAAAACTTGCACAAACAGTTTATTTTACAAAAAAGATAAAAACGGAGCATTACAAGGGCACGAACCACATTATTAGACAAGCGAGAAGCATAAAAGGTTTATTAAGTAAGTGAAATGTTTAAGATTATGATATTTGATAAAATAATTAGCAGAAAAGCAAAATGAGTATGTTTAAAGCAAAATAGCATGTTTAAAGCAAAATGGGCATGTTTAGAGTAAAACGAACACAAGGAAGGTACAGTGAGCATGAAAACAGATTAAATGAGCAAAATGAATATAATAAGGGCAAAAAGGGCACATTAAGCATAAATAAAGCAAGGTGACCTCATGTTTTTGGTAAATTGCTGTGTTTTGGCATAACCACAACTTTGTATTGTATCAAGGGCATAACTTAGAGTTATTCAAAGTATCTCAAAGTATGTAAAAGTGATTACAGTGTGTGTTTATTACTGTGCATGTATTCCGAAGAGTGTGTAAAGTGCAATGATTCCATGAAGTACAGTCAAAGTACAGCCATTTCAAAAAGTTTCTTGTGCTGGGTGTGTCTATTCGCAAAGCGTTGTCATTACAGAGGGTTTCATGCAATGTAAATAACTTTAGCAAGGTACCGCAATTTTGGGGAAGTTTCAGTGTGCTGGGTACTGTTTATTCGCAAAGTGCAGTTGCTTTGAAATGTTTCTTACTCTGAACTTTTTCTGCCCAGTTCATTTGCACAGTGCAATTATTCTGAAATGTTTCTTACACTAAGAGGTGATCTCTTACAGTACAGTAATTTCAAGGGTTTTACACTGCCCAAAAGATTTATTTTGCAAAGTTCAGTTATTCAGAGGCTTGTTGTGCTATTGGGCATAGTTACAAATACTGGCATAAATTTCTGGCATATGTATATGTGTGTGTGTGTTCGTGCATATTTGCAAAACCCTTCACTGGTATGTGTAAATAATGGCAGATGGATTTCGAAAACCCTCACCACTTGTATTTGATCAGAATATTGCAGAAAACTGGAGAATATTTGAGGAAGAGTACGATATTTGTATAAAAGCAGCTTTTTCTGACAATGATGCATGCATCAGGGCATTCATTTTACTAAACCTAGCTGGGTCAGAGGCCATTGAAAGAGAGTGTTTATTTGTTTATGCACCAGCAGTATATGGGGGAGAAGGTGAAAATTGTCATATTGTTGTACAAGCTGAATCAAGGGAAGACCCTGAGTGTTTGAAGCACAGATTCAGGGAAATGTGCAAGCCCCAGATAAATAGTACATTAGACAGGTATTTGTTTTACATAAGAGATCAGAAACCAGGAGAAACTTTTGCAGCTTATATAAATGACCTGAGAAACAAAGCTAAAAGGTGTCAGTGTGGTAGTTTAAAAGATGAGTTAATAAAAGGACAGGCTTGTGTGTGTGGTATTAACAGTGCTGCTGTGAGAAATATTTTGCTTCATGACAGTGATTTAATGCTGAGCAAAGCCACTGAGATTTGTCAAATCCATGAACTTACAGAAAGGCACACAAGTATGCTTGGAAGTGACAAGAGCATGGTTTCAGCAGGCTTCAGAGCAAATGTAGATAGCATGCAACATGTGGCAAACAGAAGCAAGCCTATGCTCATGGCAGCTACAGCCCCTGCTGGTTCACCAGGGAAACCATGTAGTTTTCAGCACGTTCTAAGAAAGGAGCATGCTCAGTCCAGAACAAGGGTGAGTCAGCAAAACCCAAATCCAGCTTTATTGTTAACTGTTGCAATTGTAGTGCCAATCATGAGTCTAAAAGAGAGAAATGCTTAGCATTTGGTCAGCAATGTCACAAGTGTAAAAAATGGAACCATTTTCAAAAGTTTTGCAAATCAAGTAAACCTCACACAGTTATAAAGAAGGGTCACTCAAAAAAGCAAGTTGATCATATAGAGAGCTGCAGTTCCACTTTCTATGTAGATGTTGTTTCAGTAATTGGTGAAAAGGTTGATGCAGTAAATTTGTTGGCAAAGAACAAAGTGTTTTATACTATCCAGATCAATGGTAGATCCACCGAGCTTAAAGTAGACACTGGTTCAAAGTGTAATGTTATATCAGCAGGCACATTTGCTAAGGTGAGAACTAATGAACAACTCAATGTGGCTAGTAGTGAGAAACTTGTTACTTATGGAGGTGAAGAAATTCAAACCGAAGGCTCAGTAGTAGCTATTATGTTATTTGGCTAGGAGTTGTTATAGCTTGTTTACTCTATGTAGTTCGAAGACCTGTACAGTCATTATTGGGTCTCAGAGACAGTCTGAGAATGAATCTTTCTTTTACTAAAGAAGTTCATCGTATAAGCACATATTCTAGCTCCAATTTTTTCTGAAGCCATTTTCTCAGAGTATGCTGATGTTTTCGATGATAAGTTGGGCAAACTTTTAGTTGTGTATTCTATGAAGTTAGACCTAGAGGTCAGTCCAGTAGTCAGACCAGCAAGAAAAGTTCTGATAGCTATGCAGGATAAAGTCAAAGCTCAGATTGATAAAATGGTGTAGTAAGGTGTAATTTGCCCAGTTACAGAACCAACTGAATGGGTGGCATTCATGGTAGCAGCTCACAAAAAAGGCTCATACGAAATCAGAATATGTATTGACCCAAGAGATTTGAACAAAGCATCGAAGAGACCACATCATCCAATGCATACAGTCGAATATGTCACAGCCCTAATATCGAATGCCACTGTTTTTTCTGTCTTGTATGCAAAAAGTTCATTTTGGCAAGTGATGCTTGATCACAAATCCTCATTACTGACCACTTTCTGTACCCTGTTTGGCAGATCTAGATTCCTAAAGATGCCATTTGGAATAAATTCTGCAAGTGAAGTCTTCCAGCGTGCAATGGAACAATTTTTTTTCAGGTTATCCTTGTGCCATAATGGTAGATGATTTATTGGTTGGAGGCAATGGTGAAGCAGAGCATGACAGAAACCTGAAACGAGTTCTAGACAGAGCATGTGAAGTGAACTTAAAACTCAGTCCTCTAAAGTGTAAATTCAGACTACCAGAAGTTACATATGTAAGTCACTTATTTACCAGTACTGGCTTAAGACAAGACCCCATCCAAGCAAGCAGCTATTCTTGAGATGTCAGCACTAGATAATATTCAAACTCTACAGCGTGTCCTTGGCATGGTCAACTATTTAGGCAACTTCATACCAGATTTCAGTGAGTTGACTGCACCTTTAAGAGAGCCGATGCACAAAAATGTTACATGGTCATGGCTGGAACAGCACCAGAAGACAGTTGAAGACCTTAAGCAGAAAATTGCCACCCCACCTACATTAAGATGCTATGATGTCAATAAACAAGTAACTCTTTCCTGTGATGCTTCAAAATTTGGTCTTGACCCTGTTATTCCTCGTGAAGGCAGACCTGTGCATCTGGTACCCTTACCCAAACTGAAATGCAATATACTCAGACTGAGAAAGAACTTTTGGAAAAGGTATTTGCATGTTCAAAGTTTCATGATTATATCTATGGCTGAGCTATTCAGATTGAAACTGATAACCAGCCTCTAGTTACTATTCTAAAGAAGCCTATGGATTCAGCTCCAGTGAGATTACAAAGAATGATGCTTAAATTGCAAAAATACAACTTCAAAATGATCTATACAAAAGGCAAGCTTCTTTTTCTGGCTGATACCTTATCCAGATCATCCAGAAATACAATGGAATAGCTAGACACAGAGAATTTTGACTTTGACATAATGGAAGTGTGTAATTCTTTCTACCACGAGACTTGATGAGCTGAGAGATCATACAAAGACTGATCCAATTATGCAAAACCTCAACCACTACATTAATGTTGAATGGCCGTCAAAGCAATCAGGTGTACCACCTGAAGTGCAAACTTATTTTCCTTACAGAGATGAGATGTTGATGAAAGATGGCATTATTTTCAAAGGTGCTAAAATTGTTGTTCCTGCTTTTTGACAACATGCCAGATTTTGCATCATGGTCACTCAGGTTACAAATCTACCAAAAAAAGGGCAAGAGAACTAGTATTTTGGACTTGACTAGTGAAAAACATTCCCCGGGATTCACAAAGCTGAAATTCCCATGCAGGAGCAGTGTAGCCACTCCTGCATGGAATATGTCTGCCGAGTGATCCAGGAACATGCCGTTTTGACATGCATGAGCTCCCCTACACTGTTCCTGCACAGAAAGCCCTGCAGTATGCTAATCAGCTCATTTGCTGGTGAAAACCATGCAAATGAGCTGAACTGGTGATCCAGGAAGCAGGCATGTCTCCTTGCAGGAACAGTGTAGGGTGCAGAAATGTTTTCGGCTAGTAGCCGAATAAATTTCTGCAAAATAGAAAATGGAGGCATGACAGCCTCAAATAAAGCATGTATTCCATGTATTAGGCATGCTAATGGCCAAATATATGGCCACTGGCATGAAAAATAGTTTATTTTTCTTAAAATAAAATATTTTTTGACTGATCTCAGGCGTTTAAGCAAAGGGCAGCAGTGCGCAAATGGGACCATGCTGAAAATACAAAAAAAGGGAAAAAATCAAGTTTGGGGACCCATGTTGATAGTAGTCTGTCATTCGACACCCATGTAGCTAAAGTAGTTAGGAAGACCTTCTACATTGCCCACCTTATCATGAAGGGATTCTCATCTAGATCAAGGGAGGTCATAGTCTCCCTATACTCATCACTCATCAGACCAATGATTGAGTACAATGCCCCATTCGGAATGTATCTGACCCGACACTTGCAGCAGCTGGAGAGGCCACAAAAGTTCCTCACCAAAAGGATAAAGGGTCTCAAACATCTGTCCTATGCTGCCCGACTGAAAGAACTCCAGCTCTATTCAGTCGCTACCGCTTGCTCAGAGGTGACCTTTGCCTAACATACAAGGCCATGTCAAACCCAGATTTGATGAATATGCTTCACCTCAAAAATCTAGATCCGTCAGAGCCACAAGGGCGGGAGACTTAAACCTCGACAAGGCTATAAATGGGACGTGCTGGAGGGATAGATTCATCACCCAAAGACTCCCTATGCTGTGGAATAAAATCCCGGTATATGTGAGGCAGAGCACCTCGCTGGCCTTGTTCAAGAGAAATCTTGACCAATGGATGGGAGATCGCAGATATACCCCAGGGATTACCTCAGTGTCACTGCTCAACAGAGGCACAGCAAAATAATGGGTATAGTTCCCCATACTAAAGGGGTGGCGTAAGCCACAAAACTATGGGCTAGGCTTGTAAATGCCCTCGGGCAGATAGCCTAGTATGAACCTATGAACCTATGAACCTATGAGAGAAATCTGCATTTTGCCATGACAGTCAGTGGAATGCAGAATGAAAACAATGCTAGGGGATAGTGGTTGCTAAGGGAAAAGGCTCAGTGTAAGTGTGGTAACTCAGGAGTAAGGCAGTGGGGTATGCAAATGAGGGTATTTATACTGAATCCCAAATTTCTTCTAAGTGTCAGACTGCAACTAACCGTGTAGGTGCTCCAACACCATACTGTAGACAGGAGGAGCAGTTAACATGACAAGGGAGTGTGTCATGATTGCTATAAGCAGATTGGAGCTCAGTGGCCCCTGTTTGCCCTTAGCTAAGCACAGCTAAGGCAGGGTGGCTGTATTTCCCTATTCCATGAAATGCAGAGCGTATTCACATCTAGGAAGGGCCAATTCTGTTTAAAACTGTTTACTTTAGCTAAACGGGTGTGAGTGGCACACACCGGCCTAAAACAAACAAAAAACACCCTCAGGGAATAGCAGAAGTGTTGACATTTGAGCACTGGGAATGCATGGCGCGCATCAGGGCTTAAACAGGGAGGAATTGGGAAGGGGAAACTGAAGAAGTAAGGCACTCAAGAAGAACTACCATAGCTGGTAGGTGGAATGTATCAGAATCAGCCAATTACACAGGCAGCAGCCTAGCACACTACTATAAACTATGCAAACACCTTTCAGTCTGTTTTTTCCCACAAACTCTACACCATTGGTGTACACATTCGGGGGGATTTTAAACTGACAAATCTAACAAAACATGTCAGGGGCTGCTGTTGCTCTGATCTATCAGCATGTGCTAGAGACTGAGGGTGGTGAGGAGGAAAATGCTGACAACCAACTCAGACTGAGGAGGAGGAGAAGAGTGTTCAGACTCAGAGTAACCTACCAGGGGCTACATTATCTGGAGATAGTAGAGTGTTACAGTGTGGACAGGGACATACTTCAGCAACTTGTTGAGCTATGCTGGCCTCACCTCAGAGCCAGAGCCAACAGAGGGGAACCCATCCAAGTGGATACCGAGGTATGTGTAGCCTTAAAAATACTAGCTGCAGGTACTTTCCAAAAACCAACTGGGGAGATCATGGGGGTCTAACAGGCATCTGCATCCAAGGTACTCCACTAGTTCCAGGATGCCATGCAACCACATGCCACTGAGCACATTCACTTCCCCAGCACTCATGAGTGGAGAACCAGCAATATGCATCTCTTCCACCATGTATCAGACTACTCAGAGGTACTGGGTGCCATAGACTGCACGCACATCTACATCAAAGCACCACCTGGTGAATGGGGTAGGATCTACATAAACCACAAGGGCTTCCCCTCCATCAACCTCCAGGTCATGTGCAATGCCCAAGGCATTATCATGAATGTGTGTGCTGGTAGCCCTGGAAGCTATCATGACTCCCACATCTGTCATTCATCACAGCTATACTGAGCATTTGCCAATAGGGACACCTGGCCAGCTGGTGGGGGATGCTGGCTATGCACTGGAGCCGTGGCTGATGACTCCCATCAGAAATGCACACACACCCACACAAGAATGTTATAATGAGGCACACGCACAAACCAGGATCATTATAGAGCATGTGGTTGGGATGCTCAAGTCACGGTTCCACTGCTTTGACATATTCAGTGGAGTCTTGCAGTACTCTCCAGCCACATGTGCACACATGTTTATAGTATGTGCCATGCTACACAATATGATCCTGCTGAAACATCTGCAGCAGGAACAAAATGGGGAAGGGCCACACAGCCCCTCACCATTGCTAAGGCCTCCACAGGCACAGAATGACTCAGAGGAGGAACATCCTGGGTCTGCCCCTGTAGGCAGTTGGAGGCATGCCCAGTATGCCCTGGCCTTGGCAAAGAGGCAACACATAGCATATACACTGACACTGTAGGGCCCCAGGGACTGATCGCTCTCTCTCTGACTCGCACACACACAGTAAAATGGATGCCAAACATCACACCACCTATACCTAACCATGTATAGGCAGTGTATTGCATGCATTTGACATAGTCTGCCATCAAGCACCACCCTTACAGTAGCTGCAGGCACAAGGTAAGCCACTCTCTGTAACAAAATAAACTAATGGAGTGGAATTTTCTGACAGCATATCTATGGTATTGATCAAGCATGTAAGGGAATGGGGTGGCTAACTGGGATAGCAGCAGACAACAGGCAGCTCTGTGGGACAGCAGAAATTGTATCCCCAGTAGTCCCCTACCCACACCATGCAGTACCACCCTAGTTGACAAATACCACTGCAGTATATGTGGTGAGCCAAATAACTGGGGGAGGTCAAAGGTCACATGCATGGATGTCAAAGTGGGGGTCTCATACCCACCACCATCTCCACACAGCAGATCAGCTGTAGAAAAACATACAGAAATGCATGGCAAAGGCCCCCGCATGGTGACAGCCATGAAATCCCCACCCACAGACTTTTACACAGTGATATCACAGCAGGTCTGGCAGTGGCAGTATGGCTTTGAAAGGTAAGAAGTCTGAAACTACAAATGTCTATGCCAGAACAATCTGACCTGTGGTTGATACTGTTATGCCTGTAGTCCGAAAGATAGGGCACACCACTATGCTAAATGGGGACAAAATGTTAAGCAAATATCAGCACAGTCTGTGCAGATGTGTATTGTGTACAGGTGTGTCACCCCCATAGTCCCATAGAAATGCAGTAATGTTTCTAGCCTTAAGCAGCATCCAGCTGTCACCCAGGGTGATGGCACAATAGTAACAGAAAGCAGTTGTCAGTAACACCCACAGTCAACTTACTGGTACCATCCCAGGCGTGTCTCCTGCTGGCAGCCTGGGAACATATGATCATCAGAATGCACTGCCTTGCTACAGATGGCCTGCATCTGTCACACCTGGCCTACAGGCATCTGGCAAATGCCTATGCCTCACCCACAATGCCCTATTAGTGAGTTTCATGGGGTCCATAAAACCAACATAACACAGTCCACAAAATGCAAAGAAAGGCCCTGCTGATAACTCCTAGGAGCAAAGCCAGCCTCAGGGAGCCAGAAATCTGGACAAAGCCATGAATAATGGGAAGATGAAGGTCCAAAGAGAAGGACACATGTGAAATACTGCTCTAATAATGTTATAAAGTTGATGGAATGATTTGTATTAGCTTAGAATGTCTGATGGGTATGAAGTATGAAACTGCAATGTCAACTGTCAGTAATATCTGACTTCAACCCTGAGTGACTTGCAAAACACTTTTGTTTGAAAGCACACTTGTTTGGGTAACCAACAAGATATATAAGTCATGTATGTGGACATTCTGTGATACTCTGTACAGTCACCAGGCAGGGCTATGAGTTTAAACATGGGAATGCACTCACTGCAGGCAGGTCTAACACTGGAAATGGTGGCATGTCTGCACCCACAGAACCCTGGGTTGCAGCCATGAGTCACACACCCCTCCCTGATCACTCATCCAGTGCAACATCCTGACCCTAACATGTGGCTATCCAAGCAAAATGTGGTGGTCCATGCATATATGTGTGACAAATACACACCTCCAGGCTGGTCAAACAGTCTGACACACACAAGACCCTCCAAGTGCAGTCAACCATTGAGGGGAACCCAATGCAAAGTACTGGTACCTATAGGCAAACATTTCTGCCCAGGACACCCCCCCCACATATCCTAACCCTGCTAAATTTTTAAAACCCCCCCTAGCAATGGAAAGCCCCCAAAATACCAAAAGGACAAAACCAAAAGATCCCTTCTGCCCTTAAAAAAACTCCAGCTTACCAGGGATCCCCTGCCCGAGGGGATTGTCCGTAAACCAGTCCCAACCGGAATTAAAGGCATGCTGCACCCGAAAACCCAAAACCCCTCAGAGCCAAGGCTTGCCCCAGATGTAAAAAGGACACTGGGGGAAAAGCATCCCAAACTCCCTTTACCAAAAAAACCCGTAAATTAGGCAGGCCCCCAAACCCTTAAAAATCAATGGAGGGAGCATGGTTTCCCGGACACTTTTGGAGAGAAAGGGACAAAATAAAAAAAGGTCAAAAAAAAAATGGGGGGGAAAGCCAAAAATTTATTATAAAAGTAGGGGAGAAACCCAGTATGAATTGAACCCCAACAAAAGGCAAATTCTGTTTTTTCCCCGATCTCCCAAAAAAAATTGGGAAACAAAAGGGACAATAAAAAGGTTTTAATTTTTCACGACGAGGCTGGAGTTAAAAAAAATTTTCAAAAACCCTCATTAATGTTTAATGGCCCAAAAAAAGGGGCCCCTGAAAGGGAAAATTTTTCCTTCATGAATTTGAAAAGTGGCAATTTTTAAAGGGAAAATTGTTTTTCCTTTTTCACATGCCAGTTCAAAACCCCAAAAACCCAAAGAAAAAGGGGTTTACTTACTAGGAAAACTCCCGGACACATAAAACCCCTCAAACATTTAGCTCCTGCATATCTGTCTGACTTTAAAACCAAATTTTGGGCTGGAAATCACCACGAATTTCACAGAGACCCCAGTAATTATCACCAGTGCTGGAAAACCAGCAGCTAATGCTTTTAGGAACCCCAAAAAGGCTGGTTTGCAGGGAAAGATAGATTTTCATAAACCTTTTGCAATACTGACCTCTTTAAAACACTGTATTATTGAAGGATGCAAGGCCAAAAATCATGCAGTGCAAATGAATATAATTTCTTAAAAAACTGTCCAGCTAAGGGGGAGAAATGGGACAAAACCCGAAACCAGAAAAATTTGAAGGAAAACTCCAAAATTTTGCCCCAAAAGGGGAAGGGATGGGAAAAAACAACCAGAGGAGGCCAAGGGGAAAAAAGTTAATGTTAAAGGAACATGGGATGCTATCATAGAGAATTCGAATCTAAATGCAGGCTCCCCCCCATGACTTGCCTTCCAACATCCCGAAGAGGCGTCACATAGAAGATTGTCAGTGCCCCTTTAAACCTTTGGAGTGTGCCCGTTTATAAAAAGCTAACAGTTGCAATTAGAATGGGGGTTATTGATGTGGGTTTGTAAATGTTTTTTGTTGGGTTGTGGTTACCTAAAACCCAAAAAACATTCCCTTTCCCTTTGAGCCCGCAATATCATCACTTAGAAGGGTTATAGGCTCAGAAAAGCTCAGAAGCAAAACTGCAAATGTACAAAACTAATTAAGGAGCAACCATCTTAAAAAGCAATGGGTTTTTTAGCTTTTTTTCCCCCAAACTTACACTCCTTTCCTACTTTGGGGGTTTTAAATACAATCAACTAAAAAATTCTCTGTCGCCGCATACTGTGCAGTGATGATAAAAAGTACAAAACTAGTTAGGAGGAGAAAATTTAGCCTGCAGTGAAATTTGGGGTTTTCAACTAAAATTTTGGGTCATTCAAAAAGGGGCTCCCCTTCCCAAATTTAGCAGTCCTCATCAGAAAAACCCCAAAATCCCCGGGGTTTAAAATTTGGAAATTTAAAATAAAATATTTTTTGACTGATCTCAGGCGTTTAAGCAAAGGGCAGCAGTGCGCAAATGGGACCATGCTGAAAATACAAAAAAAAGGGAAAAAAAATCAACTTTGAGAGAAATCTGCATTTTTGCCATGACAGTCAGTGGCATGCAGAATGAAAAGAATGCCAGAGGATAGTGGTTGCTAAGGGAAAAGGCTCAGTGTAAGTGTGGTAACTCAGGAGTAAGGCAGTGGGGTATGCAAATGAGGGTATTTATACTGAATCCCAAATTTCTTCTAAGTGTCAGACTGCAACTAACCGTGTAGGTGCTCCAACACCATACTGTAGACAGGAGGAGCAGTTAACATAAAAAGGGGGTGTGTCATGATTGCTGTAAGCAGATTGGAGCTCAGTGGCCCCTGTTTGCCCTTAGCTAAGCACAGCTAAGGCAGGGTGGCTGTATTTCCCTATTCCATGAAATGCAGAGCGTATTCACATCTAGGAAGGGCCAAGTCTGTTTAAAACTGTTTACTTTAGCTAAATGGGTGTGAGTGGCATGCACCGGCCTAAAACAAACAAAAAAAACCCCCAGGGAACAGCAGAAGTGTTGACATTTGAGCACTGGGAATGCATGGCACGCATCAGGGCTTAAACGGGGAGGAATTGGGAAGGGGAAACTGAAGAAGGAAGGCACTCAAGAAGAACAAGCATAGCTGGCAGGTGGAATGTATCGGAATCAGCCAATTACACAGGCAGCAGCCTAGCACACTACTATAAACTATGCAAACACCTTTCAGTCTGTTTTTTCCCACAAACTCTACACCATTGGTGTACACATTCGGGGGGATTTTAAACTGACAAATCTAACAAAACATGTTAGAGGCTGCTGTTGCTCTGATCTATCAGCATGTGCTAGAGACTGAGGGTGGTGAGGAGGAAAATGCTGACAACCAACTCAGACTGAGGAGGAGGAGAAGAGTGTTCAGACTCAGAGTAACCTACCAGGGGCTACATTATCTGGAGATAGTAGAGTGTTACAGTGTGGACAGGGACATACTTCAGCAACTTGTTGAGCTATGCCGGCCTCACCTCAGAGCCAGAGCCAACAGAGGGGAACCCATCCAAATGGATACCAAGGTATGTGTAGCCTTAAAAATACTAGCTGCAGGTACTTTCCAAAAACCAACTGGGGAGATCATGGGGGTCTAACAGGCATCTGCATCCAAGGTACTCCACTAGTTCCAGGATGCCATGCGACCACATGCCGCTGAGCACATTCACTTCCCCAGCACTCGTGAGTGGAGAACCAGCAATATGCATCTCTTCCACCATGTATCAGACTACTCAGAGGTACTGGGTGCCATAGACTGCACGCACCTCTACATCAAAGCACCACCTGGTGAATTGGGTAGGATCTACATAAACCACAAGGGCTTCCCCTCCATCAACTTCCTGGTCATGTGCAATGCCCAAGGCATTATCATGAATGTGTGTGTTGGTAGCCCTGGAAGCTATCATGACTCCCACATCTGTCATTCATCACAGCTATACTGGGCATTTGCCAATGGGGACACCCCATATGGCCAGCTGGTGGGGGATGCTGGCTATGCACTGGAGCCGTGGCTGATGACTCCCATCGGAAATGCACACACACCCACACAAGAATGTTATAATGAGGCACACGCACAAACCAGGATCATTATAGAGCATGTGGTTGGGATGCTCAAGTCACGGTTCCACTGCTTTGACATATTCGGTGGAGTCTTGCAGTACTCTCCAGCCACATGTGCACACATGTTTATAGTATGTGCCATGCTACACAATATGATCCTGCTGAAACATCTGCAGCAGGAACAAAATGGGGAAGGGCCACACAGCCCCCCCACCATTGCTAAGGCCTCCACAGGCACAGAATGACTCAGAGGAGGACCATCCTGGGTCTGCCCCTGTAGGCAGTTGGAGGCGTGCCCAGTATGCCCTGGCCTTGGCAAAGAGGCAACACATAGCATATACACTGACACTGTAGGGCCCCAGGGACTGATTGCTCTCTCTCTGACTCACACACACACAGTAAAATGGATGTCAAACATGACACCACCTATACCTGACCATGTATAGGCAGTGTATTGCATGCATTTGACATAGTCTGCCATCAAGCACCACCCTTACAATAGCTGCAGGCACAAGGTAAGCCACTCTCTGTAACAAAATAAACTAATGGAGTGGAATTTTCTGACAGCATATCTATGGTATTGATCAAGCATGTAAGGGAATGGGGTGGCTAACTGGGATAGCAGCAGACAACAGACAGCTCTGTGGGACAGCAGAAAGTGTATCCCCAGTAGTCCCCTACCCACACCATGCAGTACCACCCTAGTTGACAAATACCACTGCAGTATATGTGGTGAGCCAAATAACTGGGGGAGGTCAAAGGTCACAGGCATGGATGTCAAAGTGGGGGTCTCATACCCACCACCATCTCCACACAGCAGATCAGCTGTAGAAAAACATACAGAAATGCCTGGCAAAGGCCCCCACATGGTGACATCCATGAAATCCCCACCCACAGACTTTTACACAGTGATATCACAGCAGGTCTGGCAGTGGCAGTATGGCTTTGAAAGGTAAGAAGGCTGAAACTACAAATGTCTATGCCAGAACAATCTGACCTGTGGTTGATACTGTTATGCCTGTAGTCTGAAAGATAGGGCACACCACTATGCTAAATGGGGACAAAATGTTAAGCAAATATCAGCACAGTCTGTGCAGATGTGTATTGTGTACAGTTGTGTCACCCCCATAGTCCCATAGAAATGCAGTAACATGGTTCTAGCCTTAAGCAGCATCCAGCTGTCACCCAGGGTGATGGCACAATAGTAACAGAAAGCAGTTGTCAGTAACACCCACAGTCAACTTACTGGTACCATCCCAGGCGTGTCTCCTGCTGGCAGCCTGGGAACATATGATCATCAGAATGCACTGCTTTGCTACAGATGGCCTGCATCTGTCACACCTGGCCTACAAGCATCTGGCAAATGCCTATGCCTCACCCACAATGCCCTGTTAGTGAGTGTCATGGGGTCCATAAAACCAACATAGCACAGTCCACAAAATGCAAAGAAAGGCCCTGCTGATGACTCCTAGGAGCAAAGCCAGCCTCAGGGAGCCAGAAATCTGGACAAAGCCATGAATAATGGGATGATGAAGGTCCAAAGAGAAGGACACATGTGAAATACTGCTCTAATAATGTTATAAAGTTGATGGAATGATTTGTATTAGCATGGAATGTCTGATGGGTATGAAGTATGACACTGCAATGTCAATTGTTAGTAATATCTGACTTCAACCCTGAGTGACTTACAAAACACTCTTGCTTGAAAGCACACTTGTTTGGGTAACCAACAAGATATATAAGTCATGGATGTGGACATTCTGTGATACTCTGTACAGTCACCAGGCAGGGCTAAGAGTTTAAACATGGGAATGCACTCACTGCAAGCAGGCCTAACACTGGAAATGGTGGCATGTCTGCACCCACAGAACCCTGGGTTGCAGCCATGAGTAACACACCCCTCCCTGATCACTCATCCAATGTAACATCCTGACCCTAACATGTGGCTATCCAAGCAAAATGTGGTGGTCCATGCATATATGTGTGACAAATACACACCTCCAGGCTGGTCAAACAGTCTGACACACACAAGACCCTCCAAGTGCAGTCAACCATTGAGGAGAACCCAATGCAAAGTACTGGTACCTATAGGCAAACATTTCTGCCCAGGACACCCCCCTCCACATATCCTAACCCCTACAAATTTATCTGGAGTCTGCCTGTCACACTGATCCTGTCTGACTTATATTACCCAAATGTGGACTGGAAATCAGACCAGGCCAGAGCATAAATTCACAGAGATTCCACCATTGTAATATATCACCAAGGTGCTGGACCATTTCCACAGCACCAGCTGTCAATTGCTTGTAGGCACACCTCTCAACAGGCTGGATTGTGTTAGAATGCATAGCATTTTGCCCATAAACCTGGTGTGTGCACCAATCATCCTGTATTCCTCTGGTAAATCACTGTGATGATCTGAGGATGTACATCACGAGGCACTGAAACAATACATGACAGTGTCAAATGGCATATATGACAGATGTCTGCTAAATCAAGCCCTGTAACCATAGCAACCCATATATTACTGGGAGAAATAGTCACAATCACTGTATTGCCCATTGTTTCCACATGTTGATAGGCTATCTCCAGATATCCTGCACCAACAGGTTGAGAGGTATGGTTGTAGCACAAAACAAACCAGACTGGAGTACAACAATCCATGGAATGGAGTCCCACATGTACTATAGAAGGACACACTGGGCATGCTCATACACTTAGAGAAATGTCAGTAGGATCTAGGAATGAACAGGCCTTCCCCACCCAGTGCACTTCCCATTGCCTTACCTTAGCAGTCCTGAAGATGTCTGTCACCATAGAAGTCACTTGTGTCAGGCCCAGCCCTATAAGCTGTGTGGCGTGTGTGATAACTGTATAGCATATTAGTACAAACAGCTAGTTAGGTAGGAGTTCTAATCTCAGTCCTGGCAAATGTAGAAGTGTGTGTGTGTGTGTGTGTGTGTGTGTGTGTGTGTGTGTGTGTGTGTGTTTGTGTGTTTACAACTAAAAGCTTTTGGGTCCATTTAAACTTGATACACTTCCCCTTTCCCTTTTTTAGCAGTTCTGCAGATATCAGTCATCTTAGAAGTGGCTTCTGTCAGGCCTCAGCACCATAATCTCTGTAGCATGTTCTATAACTGCAGAACACTATAGTACAAAAAGCTAGTTAAGTGGGAGTTCTAATCTCAGTCTTGGCAAATGCCAGGTGTGTGTGTTTGCAGCTGAAAGCTTTTGGGTCCATTAAAACCCAGTACACTTCCATTTCCCTACTTTAGCAGTCCTGCAGATATCAGT
>NC_056747.1:1149614261-1149756761 GCF_019279795.1 Protopterus annectens | reverse complement strand
CCAGTAAGTATAATGCCTATAAACAAGTCCTGGCTGGGATGCTAGACCATCACGAGATACGTACACATTCATAAGTAAACAACTATGGACAATTTAAAGGATTGCAGTTCACCTCGCTGTGTGTTTTGATGTATGAGGAACCATATCCCAGTTGAAAACCCACATAGACACAGGGAGTAGGGAGTATTCATACTGCACAAAATGACACCTCATCTAGGAAATGAATTGGAGAACTAAACAGTGTGATGAAGAAATGTTAGCTATTGCACCAGTGTGATACATAAATGCTTTTTTTTTTTTCATTTTCTGCTCACAAAAATATGGTAATTAGCAGTTTTGTTATGCAACTGGACATTCTGCACCTCCTGTCCCCTCTTCAAATTAAACTGATTTTGTAGGGTTGCTTCATAACTTACCCCACATGCAAACCTTGTTATGTGGATTTTATTATGTTCTCAAGTACTCCTACTTAATGAATTGTTTTGTGTACTGTATGGGTACCACTCTACTTTTGTGTTATATCTTGTATTAGAACATCTCCTATTTTCATACACCAAGGCATTCAGTGACTCATTCTTACAATCGATAACTCTTCGGTTCACCAAAACAATGTATCTTTTTCTAAAGCTATACTATAATCACTGCCTTGTACTACACAAGCTAACTTCTACAACTTCTTTTAATATTGTTATGGTAGGCTCTTTATCAGTGTGTGCTCTGACTTTTTTATCTTGTTTATTATAACCACCACAATCTATCCCTGCACTCCTTGTTGTCTTACTTTCAGCAGCCCTGCTACTGGTTAGTACCTGCAGGTTCGGTGTCCAATGCCTTCCACTTCTTTTTGTCTCACTTAGCTTCCATTGTTCTGTTAGTAGACACAAACACATACATAAACAGGTATTCAAAAGTACATATGCACACACAATCATGCACATGCACACACACACACACGCACACACACACACACACACACACACACACACACACACACACACACACACACACACACACACACACACACACACACACATATAAAATACATAGACATAAGCACACTATTACGTTTGGCATTTTATGCAACCTGTAGAACTTTGCACACAAACAGGAAAGCCCTGCCTAGCCTAATGTACACTGATGTCAGACTTGAGTATGATGTTGAATCATGTCAGTGTGTTACTGAACTGGATCTGAGTGTGAGATGTTGCCCTTTCTTGTCTGCTTGGAAAAGAAAAACAGTCATCACCCACACATTGTTTTTTAATACAGCATTTCAGTTTGCTGCTTGTCTTCCTGCCTTCTTTTCCATCTCTATGTACTTTTGTATCTGCCTACTCCACCTACTGAAAAAAGGCTTGTGCTTTGCCTTGATGACTGCTTTGCTTTTCCTTTTTTATCGGTCTACTCGTCATCCTTAGTTTTGCACAAAACAATTTATTTATGCATCTGCCCTGCATACACACATACAGGCAACAATCCTGAAACACATATCACTTCTGGAATATCTCTCCCTACCTGTCTAGCCATCCATCTATCTACCTATGTATCTATCTGTTTAATCTAGTGTGTGTGTGTGTGTGTGTGTGTGTGTGTGTGTGTGTGTGTGTGTGTGTGTGTGTGTGTGTGTGTGTGTGCGTGTGTGCGCACATGCCCATGCTTTTTTTTTTTTTGTTATCCCTGTGATCATCTGACCTGTCAACTTTTCTTCTATCCTCCATCATTTGATCCATATGTTGACAGCTTCCAAACACAGTTTTCCCAATCAACCAGTCAGCAAACATTCATTAAATATGTTAAATTCAACATAAAAAGAACTTAGTCAAAGTATGATTAAAGTTCATGAAATTAGTATTGTTTCAATCTTGGAGGTCAGCCAGAAATTCTCTTTGCAGCACCCGCAATGTGGCTAGTAATGACTCCTTCTGCAATTTATACGGAGTTACATGTATCTGTAACATATCTAAACACGTGCAAAGGGATAACCCTACCCAAACGACTTGTGTTTGACAAACAGCACAAGTGATGGAAGGGTTAAGCAGACAGAGTGGACATTGCACATGGGTGGAAGCAATCATACACCTACTGACATAGTGATTATGGTGCACACAAGGTTGCAGGGGTTAGGATATACTCTCCAGAAGCAATATGAAACTGCACCAGTATTCTCAATCTCCTGAATGGCTATGGCCATCAACCAGCTTGAGCCCAGAGGAGGCTATGCAGGGTATGGCAGACCCACTGAACGGAGAGGAACTGGTGGCAGCTGATGGTCAGCTGTTGGGAGGGGAAAGAAGAACTAAATATTATTATGTACCCTTGATTTATTGTCCAGCCATCAAAAGCAGCAAAAGATGAAACTTAAGCTGAACAGTTGCAACCCAAATTTATTGCCTGCCAACTTCACCATACAAAGGAAGGGGGGTATTCCACAGTGATTCTTTATTGCTGTTAATTTTTTCTCTTGCTTTTAACCCACTAAGTTATTTACTCAATAGGATAGGCTATGGCTACCACTTAACTTTTGGAAACCATCTTTGCTCACAGACATCTCTTCTTTTTGTGGATGATTTAAAATTATGAAGCTCATCAGACATGCATCTGAAAGCACAACTACAAGGACTTAAAATTTTCTCGAATGATAAAAGAATGAAATTTAATCTTACTGAATGTGCAAAAGTAACATTTGTAGCAGGAAAGCTGCAGTACCAAGAAAATATTCATCCAAGACATGAGGGTGATATTAAGGAATTTGAACAGGAGGCTGTGTATAGATATTTGGGAATAGATGAAGGGTCAACAATAAAACATGAAGAAATTATATCAAAGCATAATAAGGAATACTTCAGAAAATTAAAGTTAATCTTAAAAACTGCCTTGACATCTCGGAATAAAGTTCAAGCTACATATCACCTTCTACTTCCTGTTCTAAATTACAGCATTTGGTGAGATCGACTGATCCCGGAAAGCACTGCATCATTTGAATAGCAAAACAAGAAAAATGCATTATGCTTATCAAATGACATATAAAAAAAAAACAGTTTATGACAAGATTAAGTATTCCCCATTCTGAAGGAGGTATGACCCTCCTTGAAGCTGGCTATAAGTAAAGATCTACAGTTGTGGGACGGCATCCATATTTGCTGACATCATCAGATCCAAACATAATAAAAGTTTGAAACCATGAAGAAAACAAGTCTAAAATGACCTTTTCCCAGATATACATAAGCATTTCACAAAGTGGTAAGAATGGAAATTAAACCAGAATTAGTTGAAAATCAGGCAGCAAACAGAAGTGCTAAAAAAAAAAGAAAAGAATATAAGAAATAGGACCATAAGAAAAGGAAAGAAAACTGAAATGTCCACAATTATATTGGCAAGCATAGAGAACTCCTTGAACAACCACCTGATGATCAAGATTGGAGTGGTCAATGAGAGGTCAATTTCATGCAACACATGAAAGGTATTTTTAATAATGGCCATTCAAGATGGTGGACTAAATACACCTTGGTTTAAAAATTCTATTAAAAGTAGGAGATACAGATAAATACAGGTTTTGTAAATCAGATAAAGAAAGAGTTGCACATCTTGTTGCTGGTTACAATATACTCATATCTGAGGGCCTCTATACTGAAAGACACAACAACGTGACAAGACTGTTGCAGTGGAGATTGTATATACAAACACTACAACATACATAAAATTGAGAAGCACTGGAAACCTGAACCACAAAGCATTACTAAAAGTGAAGTTCTAATTATATGGGATTATCTAATACCAACAGTTAAGAAAGTAGAAGCAAATAAACCAGATAGAGTAGTCATAGAAAAAAGGATAAAAGTGTCAGCAATCATTGAAATAGCTACATTCAGCAATTACAATGTCCTAAGTACAGAGACAGGTGCCAGGATCCGCCACATAATGCATGCACTTAGGTCACTCCACAACAAGTACAAATATGACTCTGTCATTGTCCATGTTGGTGTGAATAACCTGAGACGTACCTCCTTGGACTACATGAAAAGGGACATGGAGGAGCTGTCCGATCTTGTAGCCCAGTCAGGTATGACCCTAGCCCTGAGTAGCATCCTGCCATCACCCAGAATGATACCACAGTACAATGGCAAAATGACCGACTTCAACATTTGGCTAAGCTTCTGATGTCATTCTAAGGGGATCCAGTATCTGTCTGCATGGGATGACATGATCGACCAGCCACGATGCTTTGCCAGAGATGGCCTGCACCTGTCGCCCCTGGGATTCCGGATACTGGCTAAGGCTCTAGCCACCCCTATAGTGCCTTTTTTAGGCAATGTTCAAATGACAAATTCACCACCCTAACAGGTACAGGCAAGAAGAATCTGAGGGTATTGCTACTCAATGCTAGAAGTCTAAACCTCAAAATGCACTCTCTCGAGGCACTCCTTAAAATGGAGAACATTGACATCTGTGCAGTAACAGAGACCTGGTTCAAGGCTCCAGAGAGTACCCCTGCATTACCAGGCTATAATTCATACCACGCCTTTCGGCCACCTAACCTGGACCGAACACTAAAGGCGGAGGCGTGTCCATATTCATTAAGGATATCCACACCTCCAGGCTAGTTGCTCAGCATAATGCATCCGAGATTATCCAAGTGCAACTAACTCTGGGCAAGACCACAATCCAAATTGTAGCTTGCTACAGATCCCCCACCAGGTCCCAGGATTCCCACTCCTCATTTCTTAATACACTGGAAAATATTAGGGTACAACCTAACACCCCAATAATGGGCAATTTCAACTACCCTACCATTAACTGGGAAAACTACTCATGTACCAACTCTTGTGCTCAACGTTTTCTGGAATTCATAAATTCCAATGCCATGGATCAACTTATCCACACCCCCACCATGGGCAGCAATATCCTAGACCTGGTTATTACCAACATGGGCAACTGGTGCTCCACACCAGAGGTCAATTCCTTGTTGGTCAGATCCGACCATAAGCTAATCACTCTAGACATCCACATCCCCTCCCCCACCCCCCATTAGGGAAACCACAGTAAAAAATGTCTCCAAAGCCAACTTCACGCTTCTTAAGACAGAAGTGGCAAACTTCACGACACCCATGCTGACGGACAATAGAGGTATGACTGCTGAATCCTACACAAATGCACTTTATAAGCACTTACATGAGTGCATGGATCGTGCAATCCCTAACAGAGCCAAGATGCTATCCTCCAAAAAAAGGAAGCCAATCTGGTGGTCCCCTGCCATAAACAAACTCTACAACAGAAGAAAAAACTGTTGCAAAAAAGAGTAAAATCCCATGATTGGAGAAACTTCCTGGTCAGCTTCAGTAAGAAGCTGAGATCCCTCATAAAATCCTCCAAAGCTAGTTATGAAAACAAAATCACCACTGACTCTAAAGACAACCACAAAGCATTCTATAGCTATGTCAAGAATCTCAATGGCAACACTCAGATCTGCTCTGAGTTACAGCACAATGGCACTAAATATACAGAACCAACGGATATTGCCAACATCCTGGCAGATAGGTTCAGTGCTAACTTTACCCCTCTGTCATCCCCTAAAGGCCCATCTCTATACCAGAAGAATGCAAAGTTCCTGTAATCACGGCTGCACAGGTAAAAAACACACTATCCAAAGCCAAGAACACAGCATCCATGGGACCTGACGACATCCCAGGCTGTGTTCTACATGAACTACAGAACGAACTGGCACCCCACCTAAGTACCATGTTCAATCATAGCCTCACCTTAGGCTATGTGCCCACTGAATGGCGCACAGTGACAGTTATCCCACTCCACAAAGGGGGAGCCACCACAGACCCCAGAAACTACCGCCCCATTAGCCTAACAAGCCTGGTCTGCAAGGCTATGGAGCGTATCATCATGGAATTTATAAACAATGACATTGGTAATCTCCAAATTCAGGACCCCACCCAGTTCGGGTTTGTAAAAGGCAGATCATGTCTCCTAAACCTGATAGACTTCTTTGAAGCAGTCACCAAAGTCGTAGATGAGGGTAAGGTGGTTCACACAGCCTAGCTAGATCTCGCCAAGGCTTTTGACACCATCCCCCACTCTGGAATTATAGATAAACTCACTAAACTAGGTATAAATCCCTATGTCACAAGATGGTTTGCCAACTGGTTCACTGACAGAACCCACACTGTGAAAGTAGCAGACTCCAAATCCAGCTTCAGACCAGTGACAAGTGGAGTACCACAGGGTTCAGTCCTGGGTCCTCTCCTGTTTGGTATCTACTTCTCTGAAGTACAGGCCAACACAGAAGGCCTTTGGCTAATGAAGTTCGCAGATGACTGCAAACTAGGAGCCATAATCAAAACTCCAAAAGATGTGGACATCCTACAAAAGGGCCTTGCTGAGACAGATGCCTGGTGTCAAAGCCATGGCCTCAAGCTCAATGCCAAAAAGTGCATTGTCATTCCTTTGGTAAAAACTCAGTACCCATGAACTACCACATAGGTGGTAGTCTACTTAACACCGAAAGTGTGATAAGAGACCTTGGGACACAGGTGGACAGTAGTCTCTCCTTTGATAATCACATCGCCACAGTAGTCAGGAAATCCTTCTATGTGGCACACCTCATCACAAAAGGTTTCTCATCCAGGAAAAAAGAGGTCATTGTTCCCCTCTACTCATCACTCATTAGACCCATTATAGAGTACAATGCCCCTTTTGGTATGTACCTCACAAGACATCTACAACAACTGGAAAGGCCACAGAAATACCTCACAAAGAGGATTACCAGCCTCAAAGAGATGCCCTATGCAGACTGTCTCAAAAAAGTGCAGCTTTACTCCGTTGTCAGAGGCGATCTCTGCCTAACACAGAAAGCAATGTCAAACCCAGAGCTTTTAGACATACTCCACTTAAAGAAATCCCAATCCCTATGTAGCTACATGGTCTAGGGACCTAAACCTCGTAACCACAATAAACAGAACATGCTAGAGGGATAGATTCCTGTCCCAGAGACTTCCCATACTCTGGAACAAACTACCTATCTATATCAAACAAAGCTCCTCATTAGCACTCTTCAGGAAAAATCTTGATGATTGGATGGGAGATAGGAAATTCACCCCGGGGATCACCTCTGTGGCTCTGCTCGACAGTGGCACAGGAAAATAATTTTCTTGGGTGGCGAAAGCCAGGGTACCTTTGGCTAGGCTTATATAGGCCCTAGGGCAAATAGCCTAGTACCTACCTATGAACCTATGAACAAAGTCATAAATAACAGGATAAGCAAGGAGAAACTAGAGCAATGCGTGAGATAAAGATACCAAGATAGTTTCAATAGTAGGACCAACAGGGCTAATAAAAATAATTTTCAAGCATACTTAAATATTCTACCAATACATGTAACTGTATGAACTGCAAATTAAGACATTTCTGGATACAGTGCAGGTACTGAAAAGAACACTCTTTACAAATATCAAAAACTGAAGCAATTCTAATTTCTTAAACTCTAATTGTATTCTGACTCAGGAATGGTGTCCATTCCTGTGACAGAATTAGAAACCCAAAACATTTGGAGAAATAAAAAAGGTAGAAGCTTTGCAGGTCATACAAACTGACATGGTATTTTATTCCTTCTCACTGTTGTTTTAAATAAATTACTGGAAGATTGACATAGTACTGGAGCTTAAAAAGACTGATATTAACTTAATTTGATAAAAAATGTGGCAGGGTAGTTTGTGGAAGGAAATTTACAGAGATGTTAAGACAATGAGGTTTATTCCAAGTCCTTGTTGATTAAAATAAGGTGATACATCCTAACAGTAAGACACGTTCTTCAAGGCATCTGACTAGATTGTATCTTTGGTTTTCTATGTCATTTCACCTAAGTCTCTCCACTGATTATGCTTCCGAATGTGGAGAAAGGCAGTTGTGGTGCCCTCCCATAAAGATGGTCCATCTACTAATCCTATGAGTTACAGACCTATTAGAGATACATAGAATGATTTATTTTACAGTTATACTCAACTACAAAACAATGTAGTTGCCGTCATGTCAAAAAGTCCTCACAAATTCAGTGTTACAGAGCTCCCAAGTGTAGGGTGGTTGATGTTAATGACATTTTTGACTTTACAATAAACAGTGTACAAATTGACTTTACTAGTTATAAGAACTTTAAAAAAAATTGTTGTGGTGCTTTAGACAAAATGCCACATTAAATAATACGTGGGTAGATATAGACGGAATTTCAGTTCTATTCACTTTCAAGCTAGAGACTGTTCAATTATCTGGAGCTTCACATTTGGTCTTCATAAGGTCCATATTATATTTTCAAAGACATATGATACTTGCTTATGACTAATTCCCCATTTTTAAAACGACTTGGCTTATTCTCTATTTTTAACATGAATATTGACAATTAAATACCTGAAGTGGCCAGAGTACATGCAATAGGTTCATAGATTTTACTAAGCATACAACCAAAGCAGACCATTCAGAAGCTCAGCCACATCAACCTATAAAAGACTAACAATATCTCCCACTAAGTAGACTTTAAATATATCTTTGGTGAAAATTTGCAGTTTCCCATCCAAAAATCCAGACTAGTTTTAAAGGTCATTAATAGAGTACTTTGTTTGATACGTAAGGGTGGCCTATTCCAGAAATGGGATATATGTTGAATTAGGAAACTCTTACGCCATTTGGTGCTGATAATGTGTTAGTACAGGTTTAGATCTTTAGAACAGGTGTTTGGTTTACCACTGGTTCTATTTCTGTGAAAGAGTACAAAGAGAGCTGTGACATTTATAGCATGGAAAGTTAAGCAGATATTATCCTTCGGGAGTCTGCAGGACATGGAGTAGAGGAACAGGACTTTTAGTCTATTCAAATATGGGCCTAACAAGGGATGAATAAACTGGAACTTCTTTGGACATTGAAGAGATATCAAGAAGGATAAGTTGTGCGCGATAGAAGAATTTTCTAACCAAAACAGACATGTGGTGGTCAAAGTAGAGTTTGTTATCAACATATGAACTCAAGTCCCCGATGATGGTGTCAAATTTAAATGAAATGTTATCTATATGGTAAGGGATAGTGATACTAGACTTACTGAAGGAAATTATGTACCAGGGTTAGGGCAGTGGCAGTAACCTACAAAAAAAACTTTGTTTTCTGCAGGGGGAGCCCCCTATACCCCTACACCACCTGCTCATTATAGATACTAATTCTGAGATGACACAACATGGGGGAAGGGGCACATTTCCCCAACCCCATGAACTGTGCGATTTTGCACACCTGTTATTCATCTGCTTAGTTAACCAAATTGTGCAGCCTTAACAAATGTTGACCAAAAGTAATCAAATTTGCTATCCCCTAGATAGATAGATAGATAGATAGATAGATAGATAGATAGATAGATAGATAGATAGATAGATAGATCCACAAGACAGATACATTAAAAAAATGTCAAGTATTGTACATAGTTACCTGCATCTTCTCAGTTACACATTTGTAGAAATCACTGCTACAGAAAGCAGACTGTTGCACTGTTTGCATCAGTTTTACTGTTGTATACCTTAGAGAAGATATTGGACAAGAAGCTTCTAGAATTCTGAACTTTTGCATTCTATTAGGATATTTGTATTAGTCCAATGATCAAACATCTGATAAAGAATTACAGTTTTTATTTTGTACTTGTACCAATCAACATGGGCCTTTTTTCTAGACTCAGCCCAAGAGCACTGTCTGGTTAAGTGACTTTTTCAGAGTCGCACAGTATGGCAAATTGAGGCTGAGAGAAAGAGAATGAAACCCCAGACTACAGGCATTAACGGCTCATAGCCTTAATTTTGTGCACTAATTCTAATCTGCTATTTCAATAAAAAATTTTTTAAATGAAGTTAATTTTTACAATTTAATTTAACAATAACAACATAAACATGATAAAACAACTTAAATGTGTGCTATACTAATTTAACTATGCTTTTGCAAGCCACGGGTATTCTGTTTGCAATAGGATTCAAAAGATAACCACAGAGCCTTCTTTAGCTATGTTAAGAATCTAAGTGGCAACTCGCAGATATGCACTGAACTAGTGCAAAATAGCACAAAATATACTGAACCTACTGATACTGCAACATCCTGGCAGATAGATTCAGTGCAAACTTCACCCCCCTCTCACCTCCAAAAGGGCCCACAACAATACCAGAAAAGTATAGTGCCCCAGAAATCACAGACGCACAGGTGAAAACAGCCCTTTCAAAAGCCAAAAACACAGCGTCAATGGGACCAGATGGTGTCCCAGGCTGCGTCTTGCACGAACTACAGAATGAACTAACCCCCCACCTAAACACGCTGTTCAAACTCAGCCTCTCCACAGGCTACTTGCCCATAGAATGGCTCACAGCAACGGTTATTCCTCTCCACAAAGGAGGGGCCACAACTGACCCTGGTAACTATTGCCCCATAAGCCTGACTAGCCTGGTCTGCAAGGCTATGGAGCACATCATCATGGAACTCATTAACAAAGGCATTGGGAACCTCCAAATACTTGACCTGACCCAGTTTGGCTTTGTTAAGGGCAGATCATGCCTACTAAACCTGGTAGACTTCTTTGAGACAGTCACCAAGGACATAGACAAGGGAAAGGTGGTTCACAGAGCCTACCTTGACCTCGCCAAGGCTTTCAACACCATTCCCCACTCGGGTATTACAGAAAAACTCACCAGCCTGAACATAAACCCCTACGTCACGAGATGGGTTGCCAACTGGCTTACAGACCAAACTCACACGGTAAGAATAGCAGGCTCCAGGTCCGACTCTAAACCAGTCACAAGTGGTGTCCCGCAAGGCTCGTTCCTGGGACCCCTACTGTTTGGCATATACTTCTCAGAAGTACAGGCAAACACAGGAGGACTATGGCTAACCAAGTTCGCCGATGACTGCAAACTGGGAGCCATAATTGACTCTCCAGCTGACACGGACATCCTGAAAAAGGGTCTAACTGAGACGGACACCTGGTGTCAAAGTCATGGCCTCAAGCTAAATGCCAAAAAATGCATAGTCATCCCATTTGGGAAAAACAAAACAACCATGAATTACCACATAGGTGGCAGCCCCCTTAATACAGAAGAGGTAATAAGAGATCTGGGGACCCAGGTAGATAGTAATCTCTCTTTTGACAATCATATTGCCAAAGTAGTTAGGAAATCCTTCTATGTGGCCCATCTAATTACTAAAGGGTTAGCATCAAGAAATAAAGTGGTTATAGTGCCCCTCTACTCATCACTCATTAGACCCATCATAGAGGACAATGCCCCATTTGGGATGTATCTCACAAGACACTTCCAACAGCTGGAAAGACCACAAAAGTACCTCACCAAGAGGATTACCGGCCTCAAACATATGTCCTATACAGCCCGACTGAAAAAAACACCGGCTGTACTCAGTGGCATATCGCTTACTCAGAGGTGATCTCTGCCTAACTTACAAAGCCATGTCCAACTCAGAACTGATGGACATGCTCCACCTAAAGAAATCCAAGTCACTGCGAGCCAAGCGCACTAGTGAGCTAAACCTCACCACAGCAATAAATACAACATGCTGGAGGGAAAGATTCCTGTCACAGAGACTCCCCATGCTTTGGAACAAAATTCTAAATTACATTAGGCAGAGCCCCTCACTAACACTCTTCAAGAGATACCTTGATGAGTGGATGGGTAACAGAAAATACACCCCTGGGATCACTCCATTGGATCAGTTAATTAATCAATGGGGCAGCGAAAGCCAACACACTCTGGCTAGGCTTATAAATGCCCTCGGGCAGATAGCCTAGTACCTACCTATGAACCTATAATACTTAGACTTAGATATAGCATGGATGTGAACAGCACAACTCAACAAGTAAACATTTACCAAACACAACACATCTAAAACTGTCTTCCCTGAAAAAAAAGGAACACACCACAAAACGAAGTACATGTGCAAGAGGTCACTCCCAGTGTAAGGGAGCATGTTTCTCCCCCGTTAGTAAATATTCCTTGTTTGGAGATCTGTGTCCCTTAGAAAAATCTAGTTATGAAGATGCAGCTTTTTTCCTGATATGTGGATTTAGGTGTGTCCTACATGGTAAATTTTAATTCACTGAACAATGTTCTACGTATGTGTACTAGGACAACAGGGTTTAACAGACATGCCCAATGTACCTCAGTACACTCACCCTCTCCTTACCTCCTGCTAACGACTCTAGGTGTTTTGTGTTGTGTCATCACCTTCCCAGTTTCACTAAATCTTACTCACAGACAACCAACATAAAGGATTAAATATTCCAGCAGCAGTTAGACATTGCAACGGCTGAGCAGACGCTGTGTCACAAAACAAGACAAGCGGAATCCTGTTTCGCATTGTGTCACTGAAAGATGATGAACTTTCACCCAATAAACAATGTTTAATGAAACAATGTAAAAGCCAACAGTGAGTCACAGGAACGGCATCTGTTTTTGAAGCTTTGAACATATTAATTTTTCTTTATTTTCAGAGAAAACAAAATGATAATTTAACAAAGAAATTAGTAATATTTTTAAAGTGTATTGATCAGCACAATACTTTGCAAGTTTTGTAAAAAGAAATACCTTGTTTTATATTTTGATCTCTGTTTGACACATCTTATTTCACTCCATAAGAAGGAACTCCCACTAACTTAACTGCCCACAGACGTAGCAGTGCCATGCAGAGAGGAAGACTCCCTATTTCAAGTTGTAAAATAAATGTTCTACAACTGAAGTTCATATTATTTATGTAGGGCATGGAGTACTATGACAACGCTCCAACACTGGGAAAAAGGCAACCTTGTTGTGTGCTACTGTAGCATAAGACCCAACATTAACAGCATTTTGAAATGTGCATAATTATTAAGCACCGTTCGAAGTGCTGTTAATATCAGGTCTCATGCTGGGCACTGAGTACTGATAGCACTTGCTAAGGGCTTTACTGATTTTAAAACCCAGTCAAATACTTTGCATATTTTTTTCTGTAAAGAGTAGTACATGAAGCAGACAAAATAAATAATTTTAATCGGGTCTCCAGTCCTAACCCTATATTATGTGTTCTTGACATAAATGCCAAGATTCACCTCTTGAGCTTTGCTGTCGAGGTGAATTTCTTGGCACCCATGTCTCAAGTAAATGATAATGTGGTTATGATCAGACAGCCAATCATAATCCTGTATGTGGGAAAGCCTATGCCAGTTACCATAGCACTCAACCAATGAGGGACAACTCTCAACAGAATCCGGGACAGATCCATAAATAATCAGAGGCACTTTGCAAACATTAGTTTTATTAATTTAAGACACTGACAGAGTAAGAGAATGCAATACATTTTATGAAATTAAAGAAATCTATAATTCTAATTATTGTCATTATTAAGTGTAATACACCACCTTTTCTGTCAAAGTCACCAGTTTTACAAGGGATTGAGAGGGCAGACCTAAAATTTGAGTCAAAATCAGGGATATTTGAGATGTATGCCAGTTACGTTTGATGGTACATGGGCATGTTTAAATTCATAGACGCTGATAGTAGTTTGTATGTCCTCAGCACTGTAGGTAGGGTACATATGAGATCACATTTTATATATCGTACATCTTTCAAAAGTGGAAAAAATGGATAAAAATATAACTAAACTCCCTGTTAGACCTACAATATTTAAAAACTAGTGTTTTACATCATATATTGCCTCCATATGTTTTCAAATTAAAGTTATCAGTGAAGGATAGTACATATTTAATTTAGAAAGTACAAGGTGTTAAATGGAGTTATAGGTATGTATGGCTTACCATAGATATTTCTAACCATATATGGATACTGAAACAATATAAGCTTTGCAACTTCCTACAAATTGCTAGGATAAAGAGGATCATGGAAGATGCTGGCTGTACTTAGTGGAGTTTTGTCTCACAAGTATTTGTTTCAGTTTTAGATACAGACTTTTGAACAGTTGAATGGTACTGCAGTGCAGGGGGCAGCATTTCACCCATGCTTTAGCTAACCTATGTACCGCTGCATTTGTGGAGCACTATATTTTTGGTTGTAAATATAATTTTCAGATTAAACATTGTTTTAGAATCATTGATGATTTGTTATACATTTGTGAAGGAAATGAAGATTCAGTCATTGAATTTATTTTGAGAACTGAAACAGATAACTAGAGTATATATCCTTCTGTACTGATTGATGCTCAGTGTTTCACTTTTGGATTTAAACTTTATTAGGCCGGATAAAAATGACACTGAGGTAGTAACTAATAAGAGATTTGGTGTTACATTTTAAAAACTTCCTCCATGATTCTGTTATTGATTCAATACATTCAGTAATTTTTTTGTGAATTGAGTCTTAGTGATATAGAGTTTGAAAAACGGGTAGTAGCCCAACACAAGCAAATTTCTCAGAAGAATTTATAATTCTGCTTTTGTCTATATGAGTGACTAATATAGGGAGCTGATATAATTGATGGATATGGCAATAAAATCTTTAGATGAAATAATGCTGTAAGTTAAAGAGAGATAATTATGATAAATACATTGCTACTTCTGTCACTGTGTATACTACTCTGCTCTTCTCCATCAAAGGAATCCTGAGAAAATATTGGTCAGACTTACTTTCTGATCTCATTATTAGTCAAAAGTGGTATCCATATTTTGGACTAATTTTCTCCAGGTGTAGAACTTTGAAGCAGCTAGTTTGCCATGACAAATTTTATGATGGTTCTTAAATGTTCATGTGTAGTTTGTGACTACATATTAAAATTATGTTTGGTTGTAGAAACTTGAGGCACCCAGGAACTTAAGAACAGAACTTTAATTATGCTAAATGGCAGAAAGAATGTATGAAAGCAAAGTCTTACTTTTTCTATAAATGGCATTTGATAAAGTAGTAGAAGTGTGATAAAATACACTAGAAACAGTGTAGCATACAGAATAAAGATTTAGATAACTTGCAAATACAAAAATGGACAATTTTATTGTATGTAAACATAACTTTAAAAAGAGCTAAAAGAAAAGAGGTTGTTAATATATAAAACTCATTTCATTTTAAATATAATACATTGAAGCCTTTTAACATCACTGATGAACTGCATTTGACTTTGAATAAATGTTTAGCTGTACCTTTAAGTTCTTCTTCTTTCGGCTTTTCCTGGTTAGGGGTCGCCACAGCGGAACTCCGGTCCGCTAATAACTGGCAGTAGATTTTTACGGTGTCAATGCTGCCAAGGTGCCAGCTCGATGCCCAACCTTCAAAGAAAGCATGTCTATTCACACATGTCTTTCGAATGCCACTCGACCGCGGGGAGGACATGCAGACTCCACACAGAAGGCGCTCCAGCCGAGAACTGAACAGGAGAACCTCTTGCTGTGAGGTGACAATGCTACCGCAATGTACCTTTAAGTAATTTGTATAATTTAGAAATAAACTGTGGGGACTGGTGGAAGATAAAGTAATAATAGTAATGTAAGAATTGCCTGATGCTCACAGTCAAAGATCTTTTGCATAACTCATCACTGCCTATTTGTGAAAGATGCAAGTATCTGGCCAAATTGGAGGCCACCCTCTTACAGTCAGACCGATTCTGTGAATATCACTCGCCTATACCACAATCCGTGTGCACACACACACACACACACACACACACACACACACACACACACACACACACACACACACACACATACATATACACACAGATGCACACACACACACACACACACACACACACACACACACACGTGCGCACACGCACACATATACACAGACACACACACACACACGCACAGACACACAGAAGCACAGATGCACACATGCGCGCGCGCGCGCACACGGTTCTACCTGACATAGTCGAAACCACACAACACCGACAACGACATCACCGACACCACATAATCGACAGTCCATTAACACGAAACCTCACATACCCGACAACGAAATAACTGACGGTACACAAACATGAAACCCCATACACTGCACACACCACAATAACAACAATAAAAAACAAAACACATCCCCATTCCACAAACCACACACACAACACAAGCACACCAAAATCCTCACAAACCCACACTAAACCTTAACCTAAGGTCCGTCACTATCGCATTAATGCATCTCCCTAACCCTAACTCACTTAACCGCCCCTATCCCAAAGTCTAGCCCTACACACTTACCTAACCCGCTCCTAACCCTAACTCACTTAACCCACCCTATCCTAACCCTAACTCACTTAACCCACCCCTATCCCACAGACCGTCAATATCCACACTTACCTGACTCGCACCCTAACGTCCGTCACTACCGTATACTCACACAGCCTTTTCCCATGTCGGCATCCTCGGCGTCGGTGTTGTCATCCGTTGTGTCGGTCTTCTGCATTGTCGATGTTCTGGCACTCGCGATTCGCGTCGCTCTTCTTCATTGTCGATCTTCTGGAGCTCCGGATTCCGTTGTCGGTCTTCTGCGCTGTCGACGAAGTCAGGTAAAACCGCGCACACACACACACACACACACACACACACACACACACACTAAATTATCATATGCTGAGGCTCTAAGAAAATCCTTGCTCAAGCCACAGTGGACTAGTAGGTGGAGACCCAGCATAAACTAAGCACTGCAACATCAATTAGTGACAACACAGCTTGGAGTCACCAAGAAACATCCTAGACCAATTACACCAAAGCAATCTACAAACACAAACAGAAATGTTCATGCATTTGGTGACTCCATAGTAAGGCACAAAGATTCTATACTCACAAAGTTAGAGAAAACCAGAGTGACAGTCAGACAAGAATGTTAATGCTACAAAAGCCCTTAAGACCCTTAACACAGACAAATATGAGTATGGCATGATGATGCCCTTTGCTGGGAAAGTGGACTGGCACAACTACAAATCCTTTTTTAATTTTGTCAGAAAACTAAGAAATAACACCCAGTATTGTTCAGTGATTACTGCAGTACTAACTTCCAATCCAGTGGATATTGCCAACATAGTGGCAAATAAATTTAGTGTCAACTTTGCCCACAGCATCTACTTCAAACCCACTTATCCCTGATGGAATCAAAGCATCAACCATCCCTAAAAAGCATGTACTGAAGGTAATCTCCAGTATGAAAATTACCCCATCCATGGGACCTGACAACATATCCGACTGCCTAATTAATTCCACTAAGCAGGCAATGGTTGATCAGCTCCTCAAACTCTTCAATCTCAGCCTAGTAACTGGCTTTGTCAAACAGGAGTGGCACAAAGCTGTAATGATAATGATGCCACCACACAAGGGTGGCCCCACCACAGACCCAGGGAATTATAGACCCATCAGCCTAAAGAGTCTTATATACAATGCCATGCAACATATTATAAATTATGTAATTAACTACAATATCAAAAATCTTTTCAGACTTGAACCCCAGCAGTTTGGCTTTGTCAAGGGCAGATCCTGTCTTATGAATCTTTTGAACTTCTTTGACAGGGTTACTTGGGCTGTAGACTGTGGAAAAGCCATCCATACAGTGTATCTTGACCTTGTCAAGGCATTTGATATCAAACCGCATGCAAATATAATAAGCAAGCTGAAGAACCTCTAAACTGATCTGTATGTGGATAACCAACTGGCTTACAGATAGGAATCACTCGGTAAGAGTTGGGGATTGTGTCTTCTGAGATCATAAAGGTGACTAGTGGAGTTTTTCAGGAATCTGTGCTTGAGTCTCTACTGTTCAGCATCTACCTCTTAGAGCTCCACTTATTAAATGAAGACTTTTGGTTAACAATACTCATGGATGATTGTAAGCTGGGAGTGGTTGTCAAGTCCCATTCTGAATTACATACATGCCAACAGGAGTTGGCACGTATCAATAGCTAGTGAAATAAAACCAGACTCAAGATCAATGCCAAAAAGTGCTACACTGTAGCATATGGTAAGCACCCCTTGTAGCACAGATAAAACACCACTTTAAAATTAAAAGGTTGTGTGACACCTGGGCCATTCGGTGGACAGCTCCCTCACATTTGGCCATTACATTACAATGGTAGGAAGGAAATCTTTTAACCTTGCACAGCTCATAGCAAAAGGCACTTCTTTCAGATCAGAAGAATTCCTCACCTACCTGTACTTCACCTTGATTAGACCTATCATACAGTACAACTCCCCCTTTGGTTTATACCTTACAAAGCATGTCAAGCAATTGGAAAGATCGCAAAGATTCATAAATAAAAATATAAGGGATCCAGCAGTCCAAGAACTCTTATATCTCAATAAATCAGTCTAGCTGTCACTAGGGTCAGAGATCTAAATGTACTTCAATAAATAAATAATAAAAAAAACAAAGAGGAGGGATAGATTTGTCATGCAGTACCTACCCCATCTCTTAAACAATCTCCATCTCAAAGTTAAGCAGTGTGACACACCGCTTGCATTTAAAAGGGATCTGGACAACTGGATTGGTATTCATAAATGTATCCCTTGCATGACTGGCCTGACCTTCCTTAAAAAAAGAGGGAAGGTCTAAGGGTGGGTACTGGTAAGGTGAAAATGGCCTTCCAGCTCAGTTGCTTTGTAACTCCTAATATTTATCCAGGGAAGGATGTCTATAATGTTTTATTATACAAGAAAACGTAATAACCCTGACATACTTAAAAATCTAAGGTGATTAGTCAAACTTGTTTTAATAACATAGGATTTTTGGTCTTATTTTATATATGTCTTTGCCTTGCTTCTGGCACACTTTGATGTATATTTTATAATTCCTGTATTGCAAAATAAAGTAAGTTTCCTGATAGACAAATTGGAGGGAAGGGAGAAGCTTGATGGCCATCATTCCATATTGAAATGTGCTTGTTCTCATTAATCAGCAAGGCTGCTTTAAGAAGTGTGAAAAGACTTGCCCCCCAGAGTTAATAAACTCCATGTAAGAATAGCGTTATTCCTACATGGAGTAAACGGTGTCCGTGTCTGCATCTCCCTCCTGGCAGCAATATTTAGCAATGCTTAGCTCCGCTTAGCCAGTTTGAGCAGTGTTAAGCACCCCCATTCTAAGCAGTCCTCAGCTCAGCTAACCAAATGTGTGCACTGCTAAGCACTGATAAGCATTTGGTACTTTAAGCACTGCTCAACTAAGCTTAGCGGGTTTGCACACTGCTCAGCATTTTTCAAAAAGGTACAATGGTGGCAAAGGGTGGGAAAATAGCCTTATTTAAACCACACAGGTGGACATTCAGACAGAACCTGTTGGAGTTTGACCTGTGCAGGAATTATAGCAGGAGCTGGAGAGGGACTTCTCTTCTGGGTGCAGCACTGAGGTATTTTGGAGTCCAGGGTCATGACTGGGCTCCTTGTTGAACACCATGATGACAGACTGCTGCAGGGCTAGTACCAGGGCTCTCAATACAAGTCTGAGGCCTGGGACCATCTGGCATGTGACCTCACCAGTGCCAGTGAAATCTCCCGCACTGGTTAGCGGGTGTGTCATCATTATGATGACATGAAGTGGAGAAATGGGGTGCTCTGGGCCCAATGGATCCAAGATGTGCTGGACAGGAATGGCCCAGTAGACTCGCAATGTGGAAGCTCATGCCAGTCACCTGGCAAGGCTCCGTCAACAGTGTGGTGAGTACAGCTCTATCTTGCAATATATAGCACAATAAATAAGAAAAAGTATACATTGTTTACTGCCATTAAGTATAGTGTGTTCTGAGTGTACTGCAACAAAGTGTGTTCCAGACCCCCACTGATATGTGAGTAATGCCAGGTACTGTGCAATACAGATGAAGGCATCAAACAAGCTACTACTGATAAAAGAAAGCTAATACTACAGTAATACTGTGTAGGAATGACATAAGTATATAATGTAATAATACTAAGCATCTTGTTAAAAAGTACACTGTGACTGAAACCATGAAGGTAATAACTGACACTCATTCATCATCTACAGGATATCAATACAACTGCATTCAGACCTTTGCATTTAATAAACCACTGTGCCATGTCACCCTCAGTAAAGTTATTCCCACCAACTGTTGTGTTTATTCTGGTCTGTTGTTGAAGAAATACAATTGTGCAGGTGCTCCACAACAAATATGGCTAAGACACCATGAACTGAGGGAAGTTTTGCTGATAAAGAAGTGTTATACTAAAGTGTAGATGTGGAGCTATAAAACAAGATACAATGCAATTTGATATCTGTCCTGCACTAAGATTTGAACCTTGAATAGTAATGTGTAATGTATTATACTGTGTTCCCCTCAGGATTGTCTTCTGCTAACCTTTGCATTTTAGCTCTACGTGCTCATGAATATAGGTACACCGATGCAGGCAAGTATGAGTCTGTAATAAGTGGAAACTGCAAAAATATGATGTGCAAATGTACATTGGTGGGGTATGCAACCCAGCACCCTGCTATGGTCTGTACAGATCACACATATTCACATCCACTAGGAGTTAAATGTGTATACCTGCATTCCAAGTATTAATACACAATTCACCAACTAAATGTGTCATGAATGAATCTGATGTATGTATGTGCAACTGTCACTGTAGTCTTCTGTGACACTCTACTGATATTACCAGGACAGACTTTGTAACCGAGTGAGTTTTAGGCACAAATCTGTCAAGCAGCCCATAGCATTGGCCCAGTAGCTCAGTGTGATAAGAAACAGATATGTTGTTCATTTTTACACACACAGACCAGGGTTTGAATACAGGGACTGGAACTAACATATATTTATAGTTGCAGACAAGTAGACTTGCCTATTTGTAGAAACTGTCATGCACATGTAACAGATACTTTCTCCACAGGGCTTACAGGTAAGGAAATGTTTGTAGTAGCCGTATGAAGGATATACTAATAAACAGTGTCCAGATGTACTAGTGTGTAAACAGCAGTGTTCAGCAAGTTGATAGCATGCCATTAAATAAAATGTCAAGAAGTACACTACTATTCCAACTGAATTAGACCACCAAAATGTTTTACTGTTGGTATGGCTGTATGCCAGGTGCATGTGTGAATGTGTGCCGATAGTCCAAACCCATGCCTACAAATTACAGCACGTTAGGTATATACACCATGCGCTGTGCCCGATGCATGTCTCTCAAGTGTCACACTGTCACAGCTACTGATCACTGTTGCCATTAACCTTGGACACAGATATAATACCACTAGAAGTATGCCAGTAGCACACTCACACAACATCAGTGCAGGGTACATCTTGTTACTCATATATATGTTACCCTAATATGTACAAGTACCCTGTAGCTATGTATCTATAGTTCCTACAGCTAGGCCCATACCATTCCATGTCAACAGCTTGAGAGGTATGTACATGCTACAGAAGCTTTAGGGCTCACGTAGATGTAAAGTAAGGGCAGACCTGCAGAGTACTGAGCAGTACTGTTGTGAAAAATGTAACATATATAGTTGTTAATGGAATGTTTTTCTCTCCCCCCACCCCTTACTGTACCACAAATTATTATGGTTATACTATGGGTATGGTTTCAATTCCATGTATATTGTTCTGAAAAACGTATGTTATACCTTGTGTTGTATTATGGGTCATATATTTCAATGGTTGCATACTAACATACCTTGTTGAAATTACACTGTTGTTGGCCTGTTGCCACAACTGTTTTTGACATGCTGTTACAATAATGACTGTTATCCCATTTATGCCTGTGTTCTGTATGCTATGTAATTCTATTGTTCTGGATTAATTGAAACTCCCATGCATACTGTTATAACTGATGTTGAAATGTTTGTTCATGACTAACCAATACACTTTGACAAACCTGAACACCATAGCACATTTGGATAGGCAGATCCCAGCGGATCCACCTGTCCCACCTCATCTGGTCATGGCACCCGGTCCCAGCACGTCTCGGATCCAACCTGGAGCTGCCTCCTCTGCTGGTCCTGCACCACCCTTGGATGGAATTGCCTTAGGGGTTGGGATCCACCCCCCCCAAGCACAGGCGAGAAGAGGACCCTGTTACCCAACAACAGTTCCAAGGTATGGTGCGCAGGGTCATCCAGCGGGACTTAGATGACCGCCTGTGCCAGATAGAGGGCAGGCTTGTGCACCTCGAGGGGGAAGCTGGCCCCAGTGCCCAGTCCCCAGTGGTGACTGCCCATGGGTGGCGATCTCAGTCCCACTGTTTCCATCTGGAAGCACTTGGTCCTCCGATTCCCAACCACCCTCCCCATCCAAGGTGTTTACTCCCCTCATGTGTCATACACCACCCCTGTACACTGTCTTGTCTGTCTGCAAAAGCAACCTCTCCTACCCAACTTACCTCCCCAAATGTAGCTACAGCCCTTCCCCAACATCCCACTCTCACCTTAACAAAAAAAAAAATCTGTCCCCCCAAAAAATGTTGTCCCATACATAACTCTCTATTTCACCCCCATGTACACTGACATTAATCAATTTCCCCATAAATTAATCTACCTCTTAGCGCTTCATTTATTAAATGAAGACTTTTGGTTAACAATACTCGTTGATGATTGTAAGCTGGGAGTGGTTGTCAAGTCCCATTCTGAATTACATACATGCCAACAGGAGTTGGCACATATCAATAGCTAGTGAAATAAAACCAGACTCAAGATCAGTGCCAAAAAGTGCTACACTGTAGCATTTGGTAAGCACCCCTTGTAGCACAGATAAAATACCACTTTAAAATTAAAAAGTTGTGTGACACCTGGGCAGTTTGGTGGATAGCTCCCTCACATTTGGCCATTACATTACAATGGTAGGAAGGAAATATTTTTACCTTGCACAGCTCATAGCAAAAGGCACTTCTTTCAGATCAGAAGAATTCCTCACCTACCTGTACTTCACCTTGATTAGACCAATCATACAGTACAACTCCCCCTTTGGTTTGTACCTTACAAAGCATGTCAAGCAATTGGAAAGATCCCAGAGATTCATAAATAAAAATATCAGGGGTTTAAAAAATCTACACTGCAAAGAAAGACTGGAGGCTTTATCCCTTTTCAAAGTTTCATAGGACTCATTAGGGATGATCTGTGCCTTGGTTATGGGGCTATAAGGAATCCAGCAGTCCAAGAACTCTTATATCTCAATAAATCAAACAGTCTAGTTGTCACTAGGGTCAGAGATCTAAATGTACTTCAATAAATAAATAATAAAAAAAAACAAAGAGGAGGGATAGATTTGTCATGCAGTACCTACCCCATCTCTTAAACAATCTCCATCTCAAAGTTAAGCAGTGTGACACACTGTTTGCATTTAAAAGGGATCTGGACAACTGGATTGGTATTCATAAATGTATCCCTTGCATGACTGGCCTGACCTTCCTTAAAAAAGAGGGAACATTTAAGGGTGGGTACTGATAAGGTGAAAATGGCCTTCCAGCTCAGTTGCTTTGTAACTCCTAATATTTATCCAGGGAAGGATGTCTATAATGTTTTATTATACAAGAAAATGTAATAACCCTGACATACTTAAAAATCTAAGGTGATTAGTCAAACTTGCTTTAATAACATAGGATTTTTGGTCTTATTTTATATATGTCTTTGCCTTGCTTCTGGCACACTTTGATGTATATTTTATAATTCCTGTATTGCAAAATACAGTAAGTTTCCTGATAAACAAATTGGAGGGAAGGGAGAAGCTTGATGGCCATCATTCCATGTTGAAATGTGCTTGTTCTCATTAATCAGCAAGGCTGCTTTAAGAAGTGTGAAAATACTTGCCCCCCAGATTTAATAAACTCCATGTGGGAATAGCGTTATTCCTACATGGAGTAAACGGTGTCCGTGACTGCATCTCCCTCTTGGCAGCAATATTTAGCAATGCTTAGCTCCACTTAGCCAGTTTAAGCAGTGTTAAGCACCCCCATTCTAAGCAGTCCTCAGCTCAGCTAACCAAATTTGTGCACTGCTAAGCACTGATAAGCATTTGCTACTTTAAGCACTGCTCAACTAAGCTTGGCGGGTTTGCACACTGCTCAGCATTTTTCAAAAAGGTACAATGGCAGCAAAGGGTGGGAAAATAGCCTTATTTAAACCACACAGGTGGGCATACAGACAGAGCCTGTTGGAGTTTGACCTGTGCAGGAATTATAGCAGGAGCTGGAGAGGGACCTCTCTTCTGGGTGCAGCACTGAGGTATTTTGGAGTCCAGGGTCATGACTGGACTCCTTGTTGAACACCATGATGACAGACTGCTGCAGGGCCAGTACCAGGGCTCTCAATAGAAGTCTGAGGCCTGGGACCATCTGGCATGTGACTTCACCAGTGCTAGTGGAATCCCCCACACTGGTTAGCAGGTGTGTCATCATTATGATGACCTGAAGTGGAGAAATGGGGTGCTCTGGGCCCAATGGATCCAAGATGCGCTGGACAGGAATGGCCCAGTAGACTCGCAATGTGGAAGCTCATGCCGGTCACCTGGCAAGGCTGCATCAACAGTGTGGTAAGTACAGCTCTATCTTGCAATATACCCTTTGGGGTGTGAGGCTCTAAATTCCAAATTGTCCACATCATGCACAGTTGTTACTGCAAAAGAAATAGTGAGCTACGGTCCTTTTCTACACCCATCCTGCACATTCCTTGCTGCCTTTCATAATGCTTTTCCCCCTGCTTGCCCCCATTTCACCACTTTACTATCACCCCTTTTATTCTTTTCTTTTTGTGGAAAGAGCACGGGTTTAAGTGGGGATAAGTGGTGCTAAATGGACCTAAATGCCGCTTGGCATCACGTTGCATCCCTCAACACCACACAAACCTGCTTAAAACTGCTTTAATCACTCTATCTCATTCAGACACTGTTCTGCCCAGCAACAAAATAACCAGCCCTGGTAAGTCTCGAACCCAGGACGCTGTACATTAGAGTCAGAGCAATACACCACTAGGCCAAATCAACTCAGGAGAATTAGGACTGCTTGCATTGTGAATGGTACAACAGACGGATGCTCAGGTTCATGGATGCAACACTGCCTGGCATTTGTTATACCTTATGTCATTTTGCTGATGTAGTGGACAGACAGTGGGTGACTCATTGTCAGTCATTAACCATGCAATGTCTGTGCTTGAACATGTGGTGGGAGTATGGCATCGGCCGCATAGATGTAGGTCAGCAACAACATCAGCTGAGAGCCCATGTGGCCATGCACACTCACACAGTGTGGCAGGCCATGGGCACATGGTCCTGGGTGGTCCCATGAGGGACACAGAGCCAGCAGACACCATTCACCATCAGGAAGTAGTACCGCATTTGGCCTTGGGCATGGTGGTGCTAGTGCCACTCCTGGCAGAACCAGTCCCCGTATTCGTAGCCAGAGATGGTAAACTGTACATTCTGCCATGTACATTCCATGCCTGTCCAACATACCCTCGTGTAGGGCAAACACATGGCTTGACTGTGTGCTTGCACACAATCACACATCACTGTCACATGCAGCTCACTGACAGATGCACCCAAATGATGTCAACTATATGTCACAGCCTAGGCCTTTGGCAACCCCACACCACACCCTGGGCATGTGATGATACCTGTGCCACATCCCTGTTATCCATACCATTGATGCAGGGACATGCTAATATGTGTCTGATGCATAGGGTGAATCTAGTGCAGGTAATGGCATTTTGTAGTGTAGTAGTGTTATACCCTGTAAGGTGGCTATCTGCTGCCAATTGTCATGCGTATGCATCAAAGTGTATGTACCTTTGTGCCATGATGCTTTATTGCTGTTAGTACTACTAACTGACTGTTGTCTCACAGACCTTATTCTGTTTCTGTTCCAGGTGTCTGCGTGTGTAAGTTGTGGTGAGCTGCTGCCATTACAGAAGCTCAAGATGGCACTTGGCAATAAGGACACCTTTTCATTGCCAAGGTGTGTGTGGAACAGTGTGTGAGGGACAATGTGGGCAGACAGCGTAACCTTGCATACATACCCCTTGACACAGCAATCTAGTCCTGATAAATGTCACCTGGGTGTTCATTAGGATCACAGGTTCATAGTTACAGAGGAGGTTATTAGAGTACTGGACCTGGGTCCTTTACTTCACCACCAGCACAATCATCAATCAGCACCTGTTGGCCATGGCATTGACTGACACAGGTTGGACCCATGGGACAGATGTTTATTTGTTTTTTCCATCCACTCAACCTTGAAGCAGTTAATGAGGGTCTGCATGGTACTCTGTTTGGCATGTTTGTGGAGTGCATTCATGAGACAGGGCAGCCTCTGGTTGACAAACCTGTCTCTCCATCAGCTTTCTGTGCTGTGTCATATGTGATTCAGGCCTGTCCTGCTGGTAATGCACACAGAGTTATACTCTCATATATGGGGCAGCTGTTGAAGGGCTGATGACAACATTGTCATCTAGGCATACCACAGACACCTGTGGACAACCTGACCGATAACCACTGGGGCAGTACTGATTAGAGACTGTCTGCATGGAACAGGTGTTGAAGGCCATGAATGACCTTTGTGGGTGTTAACATAGCCTTTACAGTTTGTGCAGATGTCTGCATACGTGCATAGCAGACCGGCCATGCTGCTAATATACTGTTGTACTCACTGAGGACTATTTAGAGGTAATGTCCATCTTTTGTCTGGATGCAGTCCCTTTACCTATGTGGTGAACCACATATAAGCCTTTTCTGACCACTGCCACTACATTTTGCCTAAATGCAACACTGTTAGCATGCTGAGTACCCAGGTCTGTCATCACAGTGTGTGTGTTTATGGGGTTACTGCTTATGTGGGAAATAGTGGTGCCATGTCCTTGCCATATGGTATGCTGACACTGTTGTTTGCATTCAGCTTGAGGCCAGGACCTTGGCACCATTCCATACCCATTGTGTGGCCCTTTGCAGTGTGTTAACAGCAATCTGTGGCTCAATGAGAGACTGCATACTACTTACAGTTGACACAGCCTTAGGCAGTACTTACATATGTGTGTGGTGGCAGCATTCATGCCTAGGTACATGTGGATCATTGGGGGAAGCAGGTAGTCACAAGGCCTTCACATGTCTACATATTGTACGCACATAGGTGACACAGATTGTGGTTGCCACCTTATCAAATGTGGACTGTGGGACATGTCTTGTAGTAATGTAACAGTTGTCAGGACATACCATACCCACAGCAAGTGCAACACACAGGATGTGCTTTGGTTTGCTAATATGACAGTTTATTTGTGTGACATTACCTTAGCCTTTGCTATTTGTCATGACATTAAGGTGCTTCTGATGTGCAATAACTGCTCTATGCAATTAGTAGACAACTTTATGAAATGTTTGTCGTTCTACATGCTGGGGACCTCTGTATTGTTTGAGTTGTTGTCACAGGTCACACCTTGCAAAACATGGTCTGCAACCTGCAGGGTGGTACAGATGGTGGCCATACCTCTTACCTCCACATATTTCTGCAGAATATCTTGATGTTTGCCACATATTTTATTTCCGTTTGTCATAACATTGTGGTTTTCTGGCAAATTGGTGGAAAATCATGAAAGACTAACATTAGAGATTAATGACGGATATTGTCATGTCACAACTCATAACCTTTGGAAAATGCATTCAAATGCACAACTTATTCTGGTATATACTTTCCATGCATGTCACAGCAATATGTGAAGGTTGTGCTCAATGTTTGGCCTTTGCCCCACTTTTCTGTATGGCTTTAACCAGATGTCTTTCTGTGAGGGGTTGAGAGGTATCCTGGTGGCCATAACACAGTTAGACTGCTGCAAGGGGATATACATACATACACACACACACATATGCACACTCATGACCTGCCCTTGTAGACAGTAGAACCTATTCTTGCCTAGTTTTACATACAGTAGTGCTACATACATAACACAAGCACCACAGAGCTATTATAGTTTTGTAGTGTCTGGCACTACTATTCAGTTGGGTGACATTTGCAGGTGCTGTTAAGATTGCTAGTGGGGGGTTAACAGGCCTTTAATATGGTAGAGCCATCTCAAACACACACACTGCTGCATGGGGACATGCACTGAAACACACATGCACACAGAGTTGCCACTTTTCAGATTAGAACATCTACCTATCTTGTTATGTACAACACAGACCAACATGGCTATTGCATGTACCACAGTGCCTTTGTGTTCCAAAATGTGAAACTGTGCTTCTAAGGTGGATGACATCTGTAGGAGCCCTGAATAGGTCGGCAATGGGGGAGTTAACAGGGTGGAACAGGCACACAAAATGGTATAACCACCGTATACACAGAGGCAAGACAGCCACAGGGCATATGCATACAGAAACACATACACTCACACAGCTGGCAATAGTCAGATTAGAACACCTAACAATTTACTTCTATGTAGTATTGTGCTACATACATATCGCATGTGCCACAAGATTATATGCCAAGAACAAACCTCTTACAGCAATTGATCTTGAGAATGCCTTCAGAAATGGTGGGATAAACCCCCCAAAATAGGGGCATTTCTCACATATGTATCTTACAAACCTAGACAAGTGATAGGATAACAGGTTTTGCATCAGCATGAAGTTTCAGAAGGGTGGGACATCTGAAGCTGACATGTCTATCACTATTTGTGACATCAATTCTCATGTATTTGCCAATGATTTGACAGAAAACCCCATTGTTATGAGACATGGACCACATATATGTTGCAAACATCTGGATATTGTGCATACATCTGTACGTATGAGTGGTAGGGCCTGTAGAGTTTCAAATGGTGCATCTAAGGTGAATGACATCAACAGGACCTTTAAAGTTTAACCAACACACACGACAGCCACAGGGGATATGCTTCACACACACAGTACTACATTTGGCTGTCTTGAGATTCAAACCCTTACCTACCTAGTTGTATGCACTATAGTGCTACCTACTTATAGCATGTGCCACGGAGTTTACATGGCTAGAAAGCATCCAACAGTGGATCTAAGGTGGATAACATGAACAGGCCCTGTAAAGTAATGCAATGAGGGGGTCACCAGGGTGGAACAGGTCTCAAATGGCATAACCAACACACACAGGGTATATGCTTCTCACTCTCTCACACACACACACACACACACACACACACACACACACACACACACACACACACACACACACGCACACACACACATACACACAATATCAGTTGCCAGTATTGAGATTAGAACCCCTACATATCTAGTTGTCTGCACTATAGTGCTACATCTTTATTGTGTGTGCCACAGAGATTATATACCTACAGACTGGCCAAAGGTGCATCTAAGGTGAAGGACATCAGCAGACCTTGTAAAGTAGCACAATGGTGGGTTTAGTGGGTGGAAAAGGTCTCAAAATGCTTTAACTTAGAAACACATACACAAGGCATTAGAACCCTTACCTATTTAGTTGCATGTACTATAGTGCTACATACTTATAGTTTCATAGGTTCATACGTAGGTACTAGGCTATTGGCCCTAGGGCCTATACAAGCCTAGCCAAAAATATACCCTGGCTTTCACCACCCAAGAAAATTATTTTCCTGTGCCCCTGTCAAGCAGAACCACAGAAGTGATCCCTGGGGTGAATTTCCTATTACCCATCCAATCATCGAGATTTTTCTTGAAGAGTGCTAATGAGCAGCTCTGTTTGACATAGATAGGTAGTCTGTTCCAGAGTATGGGAAGTCTCTGGGACAGGAATCTATCCCTCCATCATGTTCTGTTTATTGTGGTGACAAGGTTTAGGTCCCTAGAGCATGTAGCTCAGATGGATTGGGATTTCTTTAAGTGGAGCATGTCCAACAGCTCTGGGTTTGACATAGCTTTGTATGTTAGGCAGAGATCGCCTCTGAGTAGGCGATATGCGACAGAGTAAAGCTGGAGTTTTTTGAGACGGTTTGCGTAAGGCATCTGTTTGAGGCTAGTAATCCGCTTTGTGAGGTATTTTTGCAGCCTTTCCAGTTGTTGTAGATGTCTTGTGAGGTACATACCAAAAGGGGCATTGTACTCTATAATGGGTCTAATGAGTGATGAGTAGAGGGGAACAATGACCTCTTTTTTTCTGGATGACAAACCTTTTGTGATGAGGTGTGCCACGTAGAAGGATTTCCTAACCACTGTGGCGATGTGATTATCAAAGGAGAGACTACTGTCCACCTGTGTCCCAAGGTCTCTTATCACACTTTCGGTGTTAAGTAGACTACCGTCTATGTGGTAGTTCATGGGTACAGAGTTTTTACCAAAGGGGATGACAATGCACTTTTTGGCATTGAGCTTGAGACCATGTCATGGACACCAGGCATCTGTCTCAGTGAGGCCCTTTTGTAGGATGTCCACATCATTAGGAGTTTCGATTATGGCTCCTAGTTTGCAGTCATCTGTGAATTTAGTTAGCCAAAGACCTTCTGTGTTAGCCTGTACTTCAGAGAAGTAGATACCAAACAGGAGAGGACCGAGGACTGAACCCTGTGGTACTCCACTTGTCACTGGTCTGAAGTCTGATTTGGAGTCTGCTACTTTCACAGTGTGGGTTCTGTCAGTAAGCCAATTGGCAACCCATCTTGTGACATAGGGATTTATACCTAGTTTAGTGAGTTTATCTATAATTCCAGAGTGGGGGATGGTGTCAAACACCTTGGCGAGATCTAGATAGGCTGTGTGAACCACCTTACTCTTATCTGTGGCTTTGGTGACTATTTCAAAAAAGTCTATCAGGTTTAAGAGACATGATCTGCCTTTTACACACCCAAACTGTGTGGGGTCCAGAGTTTGGAGATCTCCAATGTCTTTGTTTATGAGTTGCATGATGATACATTCCTTGGCCTTGCAGATGAGGCTTGTCAGGCTAATGGGGTGGTAGTTCCCGGGATCTGTTATGGTCCCCCCCTTTGTGGAATTGGATAACTGTCATGGTGCGCCATTCAATGGGCACAAAGCCTGAGGTGAGGCTCTGATTGAACATGGTACTTAGGTGGGGTGCCAGTTCATTCTGTAGTTCATGTAGAAGGCAGCTTGGGATGTTGTCAGGTCCCATGGATGCTGTGTTCTTGGCTTTGGAGAGTGAGGTTTTTACCTGTGCAGCCGTGATTACAGGGACTTTGCATTCTTCCAGTATAAAGATGGGCCCTTTAGGGGGTGAGAGGCGGGTAAAGTTAGCACTGAACCTATCTGCCAGGATGCTGGCAATATCAGTTGGTTCTGTATAATTAGTGTCATTGTGCTGTAACTCAGAGCAGATCTGAGTGCTGCCATTGAGATTCTTGACATAGCTATAGAATGCTTTGTGGTTGTCTTTAGAATCAGTGGCAATTTTGTTTTCATAACTAGCTTTGCAGGATTTTATGAGGGATCTCAGCTTTTTACTGAGGCTGACCAGGGAGTTCCTCCAATCATGGGATTTTACTCTTTTTTGCAACAGTTTCTTTCTTCTGTTGTAGAGTTTGTTTATGGCATAAGACCACCAGATTGGCTTCCTTTTTTTGGTTCTGTTAGGGATAGCACGATCCATGCACTCGTGTAAGTGATTATAAAGTGCATTAGTGTAGGATTCAGCAGTTGTACCTCTATTGTCCATCTGCATGGGTGTCGTGAAGTTTGCCACTTCTGTCTTAAGAAGCATGAAGTTGGCTTTGGAGAAATTTTTTATGGTTGTTTTCCTAATGTGGGGTGGGAGCAGGATGTGGATGTCTAGGGTGATTAGCTTGTGGTCAGATCTGACCAACGAGGAGCTGACCTCTGGTGTGGAACACTGGTCACCCATGTTGGTGATGACAAGGTCTAGGATATTGCTGCCCCTGGTGGGGGTGTGGATAAGTTGATCCAAGGTGTTGGAATTGATGATTTCCAGAAAAAGTTGAGCAAAAGAGTTGGTACATGAGTAGTTTTCCCAGTTAATGGTAGGGTAGTTGAAATCACCCATTATTAGAGTGTTGGGTTGTACCTTAATATTTTCCAGTGTATCAAGAAAAGAGGAGTGGGAATCCTGGGGTATGGTGGGGGGGGTCTGTAGCAAGCTACAATCTGGATTGCGGTTTTGCCCAGAGTTAGTTGAACTTGGATAATCTCGGATGCATTATGCTGAGCAACTAGCTTGGAGGTGTGGATATCCTTAATGAATATGGGCACACCTCCACCTTTAGTGTTTCGGTCCGGGTTTGGTGGCCGAAAGGTGTGGTATGAATTATAGCCTGGTAATGCAGGGGTGCTCTCTGGAGGTTTGAACCAGGTCTCTGTCACTGCACAGATGTCAATGTTCTCCATTTTAAGGAGTGCCTCGAGTGAGTGCATTTTGAAGTTTAGACTTCTAGCATTGAGTAGCATTACCCTCAGATTTTGCTTGATTGTACCTGTTACAGTGGTGAATTTGTCATTTGAACCTTGCCTAAAAAAGGCACTATAGGGGTGGCAAGAGACTTTGCCAGTATCCGGAATCCCAAGGGTGACAGGTGCAGGCCATCTCTGGCAAAGCAGCGTGGTCTGTCGATCATGTCATCCCAGGCAGACAGATACTGGATTCCCTTAGAATGACACCAGAAGCTTAGCCAATTATTAAGGTCAATCATTTTGTCCTTGTACTGTGGTGTCATTCTGGGTGATGGCAGGATGCTACTCAGGGCTAGGGTCATACCTCCCTGGGCTACAAGATCGGAGAGCTCCTCCATGTCTCTTTTCATGTAGTCCAGGGAGGTACGTCTCAGGTCATTCACACCAACATGGACAATGACAGAGTCATATTTGTACTTGTTGTGGAGTGACCTAAGTGCGTGCGTTATGTGGCAGATCCTGGCACCTGACAGGCAGCTGACAGTAACTTTTTCCTTGTTTAGCCTGGTGAGTGGAACATCAGTGTGCCTGACTATAGAGTTACCTATGACTAGGGTGTTGGGTACGTTATGCCTTATGGACTGTAGTTGAGTGGCACACTGAGTATGTGGGCTATGTGTCATTTGGGTTGTGTTGGGGGGGTGGAGGTTGCTTGCATTTCTGCTTTGGAGGTCTCTGTTGTTTGGGAGGATTTGTACTGAGAGCTTCCGCGAATGTAGGTGTGTGTTTTGTGCTTCTGTGTGTGTGTTTTGGTGGTGTAGGTTTTGAGGGACTATGTGATGAGTGTGGTGCGGTGCAAGTGCTTACCTTCTCCTCTTGACTCGTCTTATCACATGCAACACAGAGCTTATATGGTTGAAGGGTGTCCATAGGTGCTTCTAAAGTGAATGGGATCAGCAGGCCTTGTAAATTAGGGCAATGGGAGGTTTACTGGTTTGAAAAGGTCTCAAAATGCTTTAACCTAGAAACACACACAAACACAGTTGGCAGTGCTGAGATCTGAACCCCTACCTACATATCAGTTGCATGTACTATAGTGCTACACACTTATCGCATGTGCCATGGAGTTTATATGGCTTAAGAGTGCCCAAAGGCAATTCTAAGGTGAATGACATCAGCAGGCCTTGTAAAGTAGGGCAATGGGGGGTTTACTGGGTGAAGGCTTCAAAATGCTTTAACCAACACACACACACACACACACACACACACACACACACACACACACACACACACACACAAGGCAGGTGATGTGAGATTACAACCCCTACCTCACTACTATTACACAATGGAGCTCACCTTTGTACTGGCACGTGCCACTGTTTACAATTGGTGTGCAAATGTCTGCAGCAGGATATCACTCTATGCCTTTCAGGGTATCTCTGTCTCTATGCCTCTCCTTCTCTCTCTCTCTCTCTCTCTGTGTCTCTCTCTCTCTCTCTATCTGTCTCTGTCTGTCTCTCTCTCCCCTGTCTCTGCCTGTCTATAATTGAAATATTTGTATGTGTTACCTATATATATGTATGTCAATCACACTCAACAAATGCAGATGTATCACATATGTGCCACCTACAGACAGATGAGGGTAATCCTGTCTGATGGGGGTGGGGAGACACAGTTAAGGTGTACATAGCTGTCTGTATACAAAGACATATATGGCTAGCACAGTTGTATAGTCAGATGTGGGTTTAGACATGGGCTGTAATTCTCTAAGTCTAGGAGCATGCCCAGTACGACCTTCAGTAGTAAGAGTGGGACTCCATTCCAGAACTAGCTGTTCTCCAGTCCAGGATTTTGTGTGCTACAGCAGATTGGCTGATGAACCTGTGTAAACAGTCCAGCACCTCAGTGATATACTGGCTGGGGATTGCCTGGCTGTGTGCTACCCTTATTAACTGAGTCGTATCCTAGGGTGTGGGTACATAGTGCATTGGAGCAGAGTTTTCCATAACATGTGTGGTATATTCTACATAGCACTGTGATTTCCTGGTATGTCAGTGGCAGGGCAGTATAGAGTAATGTGATGAACCACTGACAGACATTTGTTTACTGACTCCATACACTGCAAGTAACCTATGTTACTGCACAAATTGTTCTGGTGTGCACATTCTCTATTTGTCTGGCAAGTGGTTCCCCTTCCCCTAATATGTGTCTCTATGTCTTTCTGTAGTCCAGTCACAGGCTTTGTCCACAGTTGCTGCTGTTATGCACTTGTAGCTATGGTGTGAGTGGGGCTAGAAGTTGTAACATCACACACAGGGTTACGGACTTCACACCTCTGACTGTACCTGTTTAGGAGATTGTCCATCATTGCACTCCTACATCTGCTGTGGTCCTCAGATGGTTTGTGTTGCAATGTTATTATAAGGCTACATGTTGGCCATAGCTGTCAAACTCTTACAGACTGACATCTGGACAAGCCCATATATAATAGTCAGACTCAGGCCCAGACATGTGGGCAGGGTGTTAATATTGCTCTTCCAAACATAGACAGTTGATAGAACAGTTTTGTATTAACTTGCATTTTCTTATGGGTATGACATCTGCTTCTCAGCTGTCTGTCACTGATGTTTTCACATCAACCTTTATTGTTTTGCAAATAGTTTGGCAGGCAAATGCAATGTTATGACAAGCAGAACAGATATATGAGGCATACATGTGGACATTCTGTGACACCCTGTCATTCCATGTGTATAGATGGTACCTACTAACTTGTTGACAGTAATGTGGCAGCCATTTATAACCTAGCACTACACTGACTTGTTACAACCTGCTATTCTACTAGGCACTGTGTAGGTTACTCCGAGCTGTGCACTGTCCATACGTGTGGTCCCCTGTCCCTCCATTGTCCAGCTCTCCTGCAGTAACAAATATTGACTTTTGGAAAGTATGTACAACTCCTACAGCAGGGGTAGCTGACATGCAAAATAGTTGGCAGGGCCAGTCTCGAACCATGGACCCCATCAACCACAGTACTGTACTTAGACCACTAAGCTACAACAGCCACTAGTAAGTGCTGTCTACTTCCTGACAGTATTAACCACGCACATACATAGCACATTGACCCCTGCATATTGTGGTCATGGAGCAAGTTAGCAAGTTGATTGGGACAGCCGTGGGAATGTGGTCTGCTGCTATTACCCTACAAGCATAAATGTCACTGCATTTCTATGGGAACACAGGTGTGTTGGGGAGGGGTCATACCTCTCAACTGTACATATTTCCACAGACTGTCTAGATATTTGCTTCATATTTTGGGTGCATTTATCATAGTATTGTGGTTGTCTTGAAAAATACTGGCATATCATTAAAGACCAAAGTTAGAAAGTAATGACAGACATTTGAGTTTCAGACTTCTTACCCTTCAGAGACTTAATGCAACTGCAACACCTGTTCTAATATCACTGTCTAAGTTTGTAAGAGCAATATGTCATAACTGTCCCTATTTGTGGGCCTTTGCCACACATTTCTTTATAACTTTGTATAGATGACTTGCAGTGAGAGGCTGAGATGTGTGTATGGGGCTCCAACATTGGCATCCATGCATGTGACCTATGAAATCACAGTTTATTAGTCCCCCAGATATACTGCAGTGAGTTTGCCACCTTGGGGACTACTTCATATTCTGGGTCAGCCAGTATTTGGCAGACATTTCCTGTTGTCCCACATAACTGTCAGTTGTCTGCTGCTATCCCGGTAGCCCACCCCATTCCCTTGCATACATGCAGCAATACCATAGATATGCTACCACAGTCTACTATTCCATTCATTTGTTGTTAATAAGAGTGACTTACCTTGTGCCTGCAGCAGTTGTGAGGACAGTGCTTCAGGGCTGACTCTGTCAGACGCACATAGTACACAGCCTATACATGGTAAGGTACAGGTAGATGCATGTGGCATCCTTTTTACTGTGTGTGCAAGTTGGACTGAGGTGTCAGTCCCTGGGTCCCTAGGATATCAGTGTATGCGCTATGTGTTTCCTCTTTGCCAAGACCAGGGTGTACTGGGCACACCTATGTCTGCCTACAGGGACAGGATCAGGGGGTTCCTCCTCAAAGTCCCTCTGTGCCTGTGGGGACCTTGGCATGGTGGGGGGCTGTGTGTTCCTTCCCTGTGATGTTCCTGCCCCAGCTGTTTCCTCAGGATCATATTGTGTAGCATGGCAGATACTATGAACATGTGTACACATGTGGCTGGAGAGCACTGCAGGGCTCAACCAGATATGTCAATGCAGAGGAATCATGACTTGAGCAGCTTAAACACACACTCTACAATGTTCCTAGCTTGTGCATGTACCTCATTATGGCATTCTTCAGTGGGTGTTTATGCATTTCTGATGGATGTCATCATCCACGGTTCCAGTGCATAGCCAGCATCCCCCACTAGATGGCCAAATGGGATGTGTCCCCCCCCCTGTCAAATGCCTGGTACAGCTGCGATGTGTGCCAGATATGGGAGTTGTGATAACTGCCAGCACACACATTGATAATAGTGCCCTGGGTATTGAACATGACCTGGCAGTTGGAATGATACCCCTTGCGGTTGATGTAGACTCTACACTCCTCACCGGGTGGTGCTATGATGTGCATATGAGTGCAGTCTATGGCACCCAGTACCTCTGGGTAGTGTGCTACATGGTGGAAGAGATGCATATTGGTGGGTCTTCTCCTCAGGGGTTTTGGGGAAATAAATGTGCACTGTCATCTGTTAGCATGACATCCAGGAACTGGTAGAGTACCCTGGATGCAGATGCCTGTGAGACCCCCATGATGTCACCGGTAGGTCTTTGGAAAGTACCTGTAGCTAGTATTCTTAAAGCTACACATACCTTTGTTTCCACTGGGATGGGTTCCCTTCTGTTGGCTCTGGGTCTGAGGTGAGGGAGGCAGAGCTTGGTGGATTCCTGTAGTATGTCCCTGTCCACCTTGTAGCGCCTCTACTATCTCCAACTCATGTAGCCCCTGAAAGGTTACCCTGGGTCTGAACACTCTTCTCTTCAATCTGGGCCAGTTGTCAGTATCATCATCATCACCGACCTCAGCCTGTAGCACATATAGATGTAGCAAAGCAGCAGCAGTCCCTATCATTTTGTCAGTTAAAATTCAAAGTATGTACTCCAATGGTACAGAGTATGTGGGAAAAATCAGATTGAAGGGTGTCTGCATACTTTATACTGGTGTGCTGCAGATGCAGCCTGTGTGATTGGCTGACTATGCTACATTTCACCTGCCAGCTATATTATTGAGGGGGTTTGAATGGGCCAGTGTGAGTGACATATGGATTATTAGTCATTTATAGTTGATTGGCTTTTCTAAGCTATTTCCTTTAATTTGTTTTTTTCAATTTCCACCATTTGTAAGTCCCACACCATGCCGCACAAACCCGTGGCTCCAGTTTAAACATTGCTCAGCAGATTTGACCCTTTTCTGTACACGAGCATGCTTAGCTTTTCTTTAACTAGCTATGCACAGCTTAGCAGCCTCAGACACACACCCCTGCTTAGCTGTGTGTAAACAGGCTCCACTGAGCTCCAATGTGCTTATCCATACTGTGAAACAACCACTTTTCATGTCAGCTGTCTCTTCTGCCTACACTACCACGGTTCTAGCTCTTACTCTGCTAGTACCTGCGGACATAGTGGCCCATTTTGCTATTCAATAAGCTTAGTTCATTTACATACACCTAATTGCGTATACCCTAAATACTGCACTACACCAGAGCTTATGTCCTTAGCAACCACTATAACCTGCCATTGTATGACTCTGTATGCTGCCCAGTATAATGGGAAAATTCAATATAGCTTTAAATGTCATAGTTTAACATTTACATTTTTTTTTTGCAAACTAGCATGTTTGCACATTGCTGCATGCCGCTTAAATGTGGCATATATGATTTAAAAAAAAAGTTTAATTTTTCACTAATTGCATCACTTTTAAATGTCAATGCTCATAGTTTTGTCTATTTGCATGCCTACTACACTTAATATATGCTTTTATTTGGCCTGTCACAGTCCCTGTTTTATTTCTACATTCCGGTACAAGGTTACTAATCGCATACATTTTTCCTGCAGACACGACACCTACACGGATGCCTTTCTGTTTCCTGTATTGCAAAATCACCTCATTTGCATGGTTTTCACAAGCAGTTGAGGTGATTTGCATTTGGCGATCACTTTCATGTCTGCACTGTGTGTGCATGCTCGTGCACGCCCCCAGCCCTGTTTCCTGGATCACTCAACGGCCATATTTCGTGTTCAGGCCACAACACTATTCCTACATGGAGAATTGCTCTGTGTAGGGTTTATTGAGTTACCCCCTTGTATTATTTTAAGAGCAAGAGATATTTGTTCCAAAGATAAGAAAGACAGTGAATTATGAATGTGTCCCATTTTATATTATTAGTGGATATTTTAAGGTTCACTGTCTTCCTATACATGCTAGCCCTGAGGCTGGTGTACTCCAGAAACAGATTCTTGAAAAGGAGAGGAGTTTTCATGGTTCAGAAAATAAGGAATATGTCTCCCATCAAGAGAAGGTATGATTAAGAAGATGGGCAGCCTTTAAAAGTTATCTGAGTGACCCATATTGCTCATTTTTAGTGAGGAACCTGTGATAGGTTCATAGGTGATTTCTAGGCTAATGACCCCTTTGGGACTTTTTTAAGTCTAATCTTGCTTCCCAAACATATCTGGTAGGTTGATACTCTAGGATTGTTTTATGGGGCATATGTAGGTTTGGGCATGGGTGGTCAAACCTCTCCAGCTGAACCAGCTGCTTGGTGAAGAGCCTGTAAAAGGGGGTTTATTATCCTTTATCACTGGCCAAAAGACTGAGGTATGCAGAGGGACAGTGGACTTCCTGAAGTTGCTAGTAATACAGTTTTGTATTGAATGGGACACCTGAAGGCCTACCTTACCACTGGGGCAACCTGCTTCTGATGCAGTGTGAGATAATACATTTTCAGGATATTGCAACATTGGACACTATGTTTAGGTAGTTGTGTATCAAGTAGTTGTGCTGTGGAAGCCCTTAGGAGACCCATTGAATCCAATGGGAGTATATATCTTAAGGATTTTCATCCCACCCTTGTGCATGAATAATATTACTGTTTGTTGAAATGTCTGCATTTATAATTTCCACTGAACAGCTTGCAATATTAATGACAAGCTGCTGTATGACATTTGCAAACCTTTGGGGTAGATATATGCCATTTTTGAAGGATAAAACATCTGGCTTTACTTCAGTTTTTAACATTTTTCATTGACTTAAGTGTATAACTAGCCTGTGGAATTATTGAAAATAATTCATAATAATCTTCCCCTAACCCCTGGTACAGCATTTATTTTGACATGTTCTGCAAACTATTTGTGTCCTCCACAGCCTCTGGTTTCTTTGCATGCTTATACTGTCCCTTGTTTGGAATCTTCTGTTTGGTACTAGCATTGTTAAGTTGCAACACTCATAATTGCATTGTTCTGAACTCTGTGTCTTTGTATGCTGCTTTGACAAACAATAGACTGCGCTGTTACCTCTGTTGTGTCAGTTTTACCAGTGCACTTTCATGGCCTTCCAATGATTTTCAACACAAGTCCAGGAAAAAGCATACACATGTTCACAGATGATCTGTTTTCCACTGCATAGATATACTTCTGTCTGCCTTCACACATACAGATCTGGCATTCTTTTTTGTCTTAAGGTATTACTACATTAGTAATACACTTAATACATTTGTCAATAATTTATCCTCAGACACTATTTTAAACAAAACATATTGAGATATATTTAGGAAGAGTCATAATGTCACTGTGCAGCATTAAATATTGTGCATTACATAGCACAATGTGTACTAATGCCAATTACTCATACTTTATTGCATGCATAACACCCTCATGTCATGAGTAGCACTTCATTGCATTTATCATAGTCATGCTAATGGTGATTCTGCTGTTGGGCAAGCAATGATATGTCATCATGTGACCCAAAAGGAAGGTGGCAAGTCACTGCATGCCCTACACCATGCCCGTTAACATGCATAACCTCATAGCCGCACTACAGGCACTGACTGCAGCCCATAAAAGATACCACAGCAAAGGCCAGGATAGTTCTTCATGCAAATGGGGAGGAGAGGGGGAGATAGTATAGGAAAATGGGGAACAGCAAGCAAAGGAACACAAATGGAGACATAAATAAAGGAAGGATAACTAGGTGGGGGAATTGAAGAAATGTATTCTTTTTTTCAGAGGAGGGAACAAGTGCTCATTTTTTATTTTCCAAAAAGGGTAGAGGAGGAAGGCAGTAAAAAGCAAGTGCAGAGAGGAAGGAGGGTTTAGTGAAGGAGGTGGGAAGCCCATACAAATGTGTAATGCAGGCAAAAGGAAGGCAACAAAGGAGAGATATAGACTAACAAAGGGAGGACAACTGGGCTGGGAAGGAGTGGATTACAAGCAGGAGACAGGAAGTGACAAACAAGGAATGGAAATTCCATAATGGAAGATAGGGAAGGGTACAGAGGCACTGACAGACTTGCCCAGAGGTGAACCCATCCAGACTTCAGTCTCCTCAATGATCAATAACATGAGTGGATGCTGCTTCTAGTGGCCTGAAGGATGGGGTCAGCTAAGTCTGAAATGCAATCAGCCATAGAAGGAGATACTCCAGGGTGTCAGTGCTAGTGTCCAGCCACTGGTCCACCTTAGGCAGCACCAGCTGCTGAACTATATACTGAGTGGCCCAGGGGCAGCCCTCCATGCCACTCTCCAATGAGGAGCCATGGTACCCTTTATGAGAGATGGCCATGGAGGCAACCAGAAAGTCCTCCAGGTTACATTTCACAAGATGAACTTCACCTCCCTGCAGAGAGACAGGCCTGTGGACTGCTGGAGACCCAATTCCAGGTGAGATAGTGAGCATCATGGCTCAACTTATAGAAATATAAAAGAATATAAAAGAAAACAAAAAGGAAAAACAGAGAAATTAATACAACATATTAACAGTTGTATTGCAGTTTATTAAAACAATATATTTCAAACAGCAATAAACCTCATTCACCCTGACACCTGGAAAGCCTGTCCTTTTTCCATTGACAGGCTATCCTGTTTACTTGCACCTTCTATGACACTGGAAAGTATAAAACAAACAGTAATCAGACCAGCATAGTCCTGAAAACAGATGGCAATTATAACAAGAGAAGACAGACTGAATTTATAGAAAGAAAGAAGCCCAAGTATATGTTTGCACGAATAAGGTGCCACTCTATTTAACCTCAGTTGGTGCCTCTGCAGGTCATTGTATCTGTGCCTGCCCTGCTCACCAGAGTGGGAAATCCCAGAGGCATGACTCAATACCCTGATAAGCAGGTTTCAGGTGCCAATTTTGCACAGGGGGCCCACATACTCCTCTAGCAGGCACTCTCTATGGTCCCTGTGCAGCAAATGGAGAAAGATTTTTGTCTTTCAAATAAATCAGGGAGGAACCTTGCTAAGCTCTGCCTGAACAGGCCATGGCTACTCTACAGGACAGAAATGTTGAGAAAAATGGTAGCCTGGAGAGCATGACCACACCTAGAAGGCACCAAGTGCTGCATCTCATTGGGCAGTGTGGTTACGCAGCGTAAAGGCACAAAAGAGCAGTCAGGGCATGATTGAGGCTGTGTAGTGGACATGCATGCATTGTGTACAGTATTTCATGGGAATGGTAGTGCTGACTGTGGTTGATAGTAATGTCTTTTGGCTTTTCCCGGTTAGGGGTCGCCACAGCGGAACACCGGTAATGCATATTATTGCTGCAATTCAGAGAAAACCATTCCAATGTCTTCATTAGCATAACTGCTGCACTTCGGATGCACTGCAGAATATTCAGGAATATAGTTACCAATGTTAGCATGAGTTGTTGCCTGTTCTTATGCCACAGACAACCTGCGTGAGTCTTACACTGGTTCAGGCAAAGAATGTTATGATTTTGATGTTCCTTTGCAAGGTATTATAATATTACTCTGCAAATGTTTTTAATAAAAAGGCTGGGATAAAATTATCTGTGAAAAGAGCAAAGTTGGAGGCATGGACAGCATTCTCTCCTTCTGTAGTACAGGTCCAGTGCCTGATTCCATAGTACAGAGGGATGGATCCCTGACTGTGAACTAAGTGACTAAGGTACATTTAACAGCCCTAACACTGGAGGAGTCGGACAAGAGAGAGGAATGACGGGGCATTGTCTGCTCAGCTCTCCTGGGGGGAAGAGGATAGTTGCAAGTGTTTAGGGAGCTTATAGGAAATGTGATTTTCCCTGGTGGAAACTGGGGAAATTATTTTCTGTGCTTCAGGGTTGGGGACAGGGTTGCCCACTGGCAGTGTTCCTCAAAAAGTGAAATATGACCACCAAAGTCATCCCATTACACAACTCCATTCCCCTCCATAGTTGAGTGCTTGTGGTGAAGCAGGACCATAAGTAAAAACCCTCAAACCACCCGATGGCTGCCTTAATAATGGCCGATCTTGGCTTACTCTTGCCCTCGCTGATGAGGGAATGAATAAGTTAGTTGGCTGGAAGGGGTCTGATGACTGGCTGGCAGTAGAGAAAAAAAGTGCAATCAGTCACTAAACAAATAAATATTACAGGTCCAGAACTATAGTGTGAGGACTTCAAAATAAGAAATTCCAAATCTGTGCAGACTCTGTAGGTTTAGAGTGCTGATGCATGTTCCCCTAACCATTCACCAAGTTTCAAGTGGATGAATGTCAACAGGCAAAAAAGTGATCAAAGTTTTAACCTGTCTGCAGGAGGGGGGGCCCCCTCTGTGGACACCTCACCTTAATTAGATAGACTAACTCTACAGTCTCGCAGCCATGGAGAAAAGAAAAATAATGACAAACATTGCACCACTGCAAGTGCATAAATAAAAACTGCACCAGCAGTGATTGTCTATAGCAAACGTTCGTCTGCTAGTTTGAATGCTGGTAAGTTAAAATCAAGGAATTAAAATCCTGTCCAATAAAGAGTAATTGGGTATTAGGAAGTAGGATGGCACTTGTGCATTTGTAGTATTTTGTGCAGTTGCAATCAAGGTACCTGAATTTGGGTCAGTTGTGCCTGTTTATAAGTGGCCAGGACTGATGTAGGTAAGCTTTTTGAAACTTTAATGATCCTCCTATTTATGTGAAATAAAAGCGTGAGTCTTCAAATGTATATTGTTTCTTCAGTAGAACCAGGAAGAAGACTTATGTCTAATGCTTTTCTTATACTGCCACTTTTTGGCAGATTTTTATATAAATTTGTCCCTTTATCTTACATTCTAGTCTCAAAGAAATGAAACTTAGTTTTGCCCTCCTTTTTCTTAGAAACAGAACATTTTTCTAACTTCTGTAGCATTCTAGAAACTTAAATCCTTAGGTTTCCTTTATCTAAAGGTTTTGGTAACTATACATTCTCTGTTGTGATCTTTCGGTCTAGTCATATAGACCCTCTATAAAGAGTGCTTAGAAATCATTGTTAGGATCTGTCCAGACACAAAATAAGGAACTCTTTAGGGCTTGTTTGCCTAACACATGAACACTTATTTGATTTTAATGAAGAAGTTATACCCTTCATCTCAGTCCTCTGAATTGAGTGGAAACAGTGACACAATAGCTAAATCAATGTCATAACTGAAACATGCATTCACAGAAGGAAAGCATAGCTGAAAGGCTACCAGTTTGGATGTAGCAAGCAAAGTTAATGCAGATGCTTATCAGCATTAGTAATATGGAAGACTCATGTGAACGCACGTCACTACAGATACTGATGTGAGACCAGCCATAGAATTTGCAGGTAATAAAACAGTTCCAGGAAATACTGGCTAGACCAGTGCAACTTTGCTAGTGAATAAACTGTGATGTTATGACTTACTGCTCACTGACCTACCCTCAAAGTATGATAAATTATTATATCTAAATGAAAATTGTGGATACACATTTCCAGAATGTAACATTTTAGGAAAGCTGATGTCTGCCTAGAATGAATGAGGGTCTCCTTTATGTAAGCAAATCTTTTCCAGTTAAAGTTTTAGCTACAACTCAGTTAACCTAAGTCTTTACAGTGTCCTATTCAAGCAAACCATTTTAGAAAAGCATGCTTCTAGCTGCAGTCTTTTGCAGAATGTCAGCAAATGAGGTCTGTAAATCAATAACATAGTCACACGTGAACACATTCATTGGACATTACAAAGTAGACCGTCAGGCTAAAGCCATTGCATTGCTTCAGGGAATACTGGCTAAGGTCTACTCCAATGGCTTATATAGCTTTATTCAACTCATATATAAGGACTGCAGAGGCAATAATGTAATACAACTAACTGTGTGAGTATTCCCTATAAAAGATGTTTGACTTCAGCTCTATCTAGGACTACATGTTTAAGGCTTAGGTTTTGGTTCATGTTTTGTTGTTCTGGTACCATGTTGCTCTTTGGAATAGAATACGACTGACGCCCATGAGCTCTCTGACAACTGTATAGGGTTCTATGCAATTATGTGCATGTGTGTGTACGTGTGCATGTGTATAAACAAATGAGACAAATAGCAGCAAATATCCACTTTTGAATTATCCCAGAGCATGTAATACAGAACAGCCTTTGCAGTCACCTCTTCCATTGGCACAAAATAGAAAGGAAGCTTCTCTTGGATATCACATAGCATGCCATACAGAGTACCAGGCAGTCGTAGGACTGCATACACATCTGTTGACCTCACAAGACCCAAGTGTAGTGAAAGTTTTAAAACATGAGGAGAATAAATCTAAGATGACTTCCTTGCCTAGTTTAGCAGAAACATATTGGTGTCAAGCAGGAACAGAAACCAAACCAGAAGTACATAAAAATCAGGCAGCAACTGAATGTGCTAAAACAAAAAACTAAAGAAAGAATATAAGGTGAAGAATGAGATGAAAAGACAAGAAATGGAAAATGCATAAATACAGTTGCAAGTGTAGCAAACTCTTGAACAACCTCATGCTGATCAGGACTGAATGCAGGAATGGTTAAGAAGAGGTGAATTTAAACCAAAAGACGAAAGGTTAATACTGGTGGCCCAAGACAGTGGAATATGTACATGTTGGTTTACAAAGTCCAGTGAACATGTGGGAGAAACAGACTAATGCAGGTTTTGTAAAACAGAATTGTAAACAGTTGCACATCTTGTTGCTGGTTGTGATATACTAATGGCTGAAGAACTATATACTGAAAGGCATAATAATGTGACAAGATTGTTGCATTAGGATTATGCAAACATTATAACATTGAAGTAGCTGAAAAAAATATATATATATTATAATATTTAATATATATGTATATATATATATATATATATATATATATAATTCCATATTATTATATATTATTATATATGAATATCTTGCTATCGATAGATATACGTTATATACACACTATGTTACAAAGCACTGCAGCTCCAAATATAATCACAAAATAGTTGAACATGAAATTAACAACAGTGAAACACTCATGAACTAAGACATAGGGCTGGATTCCAAAAGATAGTTATGGACAGCACAGCACACTGAAGGAAGACTTCAGCACACCAGCTGCAGATGTGATTTCAGGAGATATGCCACAAGCAGTCCAAGTACTTAACTCTTCAACGTAGTCACAGATTCCACACACACCAGACAGATTCCAGAACACATTGTGCATGCCCACTGCAACTTAAATGTGACAAATCACAACACATTCTCTATTTCCAAAATCCTTGGTAAATGCCATATTGCAAAATAAGGAACAGAAGTTATTCCCACGGAATATTACAGAATATGTAACAATACTGAAACTAAAATGCTACCTGCATTGAATGAACTGTAAAAGGCTGCGGTACTGCAAGCTATGGAGAAGGATCTGGCTGTGCATCCTAGAATGCAGCCAGCTAGACAGAGAGCAAGGCTGCAACTAAGCCAACTGTCAGATCAAGAAATCATTTATAAGTACCACCTAGACAGACAGTTGGTGTAGGTTGTATGCAACATACGTGCTCCACACGACTGTGCAGACATTCTGAGGCAACGCAGTTTCTCTAGAAACAAAACTGGGCCTGAACATAGGTGTACTGGCATCTGACACATTCCAAAAACACATGGGAGTTGCTTAGGAATGTGACAGACAGCTGCCAGTCCTATTCTGTCAAAATTCTTGGCAGTAATGTGCAACAAAGTAGATGAATAAATACACTTTCCATCTACCCCTATGGAGTGGAGAACTGTCATGCACCAGTTCCATAACTTAAACTTCCCACATGTACTTGGTGCAACAGACTACACTCACAACCCTAGTAAGACCCCCGTGCACCCAGAAGCAGACAGATACTTCAGCATAAAGGGATGGCCATCCATGAACTTCCAGGTCATGTGTGCAGAAGGGTTCTACTTCAAATGAGTGACAGCTCATTTGAACGGAACTTACGAGTTCGAGTGCATAACAGAAAAAACGTAAAACAATGAATCGCAGAATATCGAAAAAACTCACCGGATATCAGTACCTCCTACTCTAACACCACACCCATACTAGAACGTACACATCATAACCCCACCTCCACCACACAGCAATAAACACTACTTTACCTATCCAAAATAAACTACAATGCAAGTCCTACTACCCTTGCTCCTACTAGCCATCACCTCCCTTTCCGACATTACAGCTATACAAACTAGCTTACCCCTAGACAGCACCTCATTCCATACAACACTTACTGAAAAATACACCAACGCCCACATAAACTGTCTTTCCAACACTATTTAACACCAGTATTATGCTACACAATTCTAACATCCACCTATCTATAACTAGCAATAAGAAAGCAGTATATATATATCACTCTCAAACCTTACCTATGCTATCAAACACATATTCAAACTCAGTAAAAGACTTCTTATTGCTGGTGACCTACACCCAAACCCAGGCCCCAGTTTTACTGACCTCCCCAATATACCTCAATCTGATCTACTAATAATTAATCTTAATATAAGGAGTATTTCCAATAAACTCCAAGATCTACATGCTATTATTACTCATTACTCCCCTGACATTCTAACCATTACTGAGTCATGGCTGAAACCACATATCCCTAGTGAGGAATTTCTACCACCAGGTTACAATACCTTAAGGCTAGACAGGGAAAATAGGAAAGGTGATGGAGTTACAATGCTATTCAAAAATGAAATAAACCTCCAGCCATTTCATATCCCTTTGCCAACATTTCAAAACACCAAAACCATAGGCTCTATCCTACCAATAAACAATGATAAAAAAATAATACTTTTTGCTGCTACATTCCTCCTGGAAATAACTCTCCAGCTATTGAAGAAATCCTTCAATGGCTGAATCAAAACTCCCCTCAAGAAACAATTTTATTAGGAGACCTCAATACTGACTGGCAAGCCTGCAATTCCAACATCCCCACTAACAATGTTAGCCTCTATAGTTTCACACAACTAATTCAAGAACCCACCAGAATAGACAAAAAAACCCATAAACAATCCATTATTGACTGGACACTAGTAAATAACCCCAAACATCACTATCAGACTGGATGCTTACCTGATGTTCTTAGTGACCATCTCCTCACTTTCCTTCTAAGGAAACGAACCAAGACTCCTAAACCCATAATCTATACACACATCAGGGATGATCACAGCTTAACCCCAGATAACATAAACAACATTCTACAGCAATGTAACTGGCAACCTCTGAGAACTTTACACCTTGATCAGGCAATAGACTATTTAATAATATATTTATCTCAGTTCTAAATTCCATTGCACCAATAAGAAAGATAAAAACCACAGTAAACCATGGTCCATGGTTAAGTAGGGACATAAGAACCCTACTGAAAACCAGAGACAAGGCCTGGAAGAAATTGAAACAAGAAAACTCTAATCATACCAAGCAAAAGTATAAACAACTTAGGAATCTAGCCAAAAAACAAACCAAACTAGACAAACAAAACTACTTCCTAGGTCTCCAAGACAAATACTCAAAAACCAACCAAAGAATTTGGCATAGTATCAACTCCCTACTAAAACCTGGAACAATTGCTACCCCATCCCCACCTACCACTATACTAACACCAAAGATATAGCTTCCCAACTTAACTGTCATTTCATAACCTCAATCCAAACTCTGTCCAACCAATAACAAACACTAATACCTCACCAGCCTCATCTGCTGGGAACTCTCCTAGCAACTCTGCCAGCCTACCATCCTTCTCTCTCTCACCTGTCCCTACATCTAAAATTAGAAACCTCCTCCTCAAACTAAAACATACCTGACTAGCAGCAGATGGTATTCCTGCTAAATTCCTAAAAAGAGCAGCTGACTCCCTATCATATCCAGTCTCAATCCTAATAAACAGGTCCATTCAGAAAGCTTATGTGCCACAACTATGGAAAATATCCTACATTACATCTCTTTACAAAGGTGGTAAATCATACAACTTTTACAACTATCGGCCTATAACTATTCTTTCTACCTTATCTAAGCTTCTAGAGAAATGCATACACTCAGAAGTTATGCAATTCCTGAATACAATCTTCTCTCCTCCATCCAACACGGATTCCGTCCTTACCATAGTACAACTTCTACTCTTCTCTCCTTCACCAATCTGGTTAATCATCATAGAAACAACAACTATGTATCTGCTACCTTTTTAGACCTCTCTAAAGCATTTGACATGGTCTCACACCCTAAACTATTGGATTCTCTTCATTCTCTATCCTTTACTTCCTCTACTATCTCCTGGTTCAAAAGCTACTTATCAGATAGGCAACCATCTGTACAATGGCACAATGAACTATCCCCCTCCTCTTCCTAACGCAATAGGAGTACCACAAGGCTCAATATTAGGCCCACTACTCTTCTCCATCTTTACAAACAATCTATACACCTCCTCTAAGCAAGCTTCGCTTATTCAGTACGCAGATGACTCCACTCTCATCTGTGCAGCCCCATCTGTCAACACCCTACAACAACTTGCCCAAGAATCATTCTCTGCTATTGAAACTTGGATCACTAACATCCAACTTATTCCTAACCCCAATAAAAACAAACTTCTCTTGTTCACCCCTAATAAAACAAAATCTACCCCCTCTACTTTCATTATCTCATCTAGGAATGACACTATCATCTCTCCTTCCACCAACACAAAACTCCTAGGAGTTGAAATTGACAACAACCTATCATTCAATCTACACATAGCACAAACCATTCAGAAAGTTCACAAAAAATGGGAACCCTTTACAGGCACAAAAACTATCTCACAGAGAAATCAAGACTCACCCTAGCGCAAACTCACCTCTTATCAACACTTACTTATGCTGCACCAATCCCTACCCACACTAGAAAAGCAAATCTGGACAAGTTACAGTCTTGCTATAACAAGATTGCCAAATTTGCCAACATTTCCCCCTTTAGAACTCATCACTGCAAAGTACTAAAAGAACTTCAATGGCTTGAATTTCCTAACTTACTAACTTACACACAACTCACCTGCGCCTTTATCATTAGAAATGACCCAGAAAAAACTCCTGCCCTTAAACAGCTATTAACCTCCCACTCTTCCAATCGCCCTCTCCACTCATCTAATAAACCACTCCCCAGTGTTACTACTGCTAACAACACTGCAGGTAAAGCCCTATATTCCCACATCATAGCCAAGAAATGGAATAATCTGCCCACTAATATAACCTCTACTACAACAAACACACACTTCAAAAGATTACTCAAATCTCATCTTAGGACAGCTTGGGTCTGCCCATGTATCACTTGACAATCTCTATACCGTCTCTTCTCCTCCTCCAAAGAACTCCAGTCTAGAATTCACACTATTCTATTCACATAGAAATATATACTCTAAGAATAAGCCACATTGGTCTTTGTACTTCTTTCAGTGTACACTTACTAGAAATGTAAACTGTCTATACTACCTTTGTAAATATTAATCTAACTGTATTTTAGTCCTGCGTTGCCTGTTAACTTTTTGTATGTAATCCACTGTCTTCTCATTTTGTATATTTCTCATTGTATAAACTCCCTACTATATCTTAATTGTGGAGCTTTTCTCCCCGGGTATCCACTGAAAATGGACCTGGTCTAGCTGGATTTTCCCAGTAAACAAATGAAAAATAAATAAATAAAAATAATTTATCAACAGATCTCCTTATAAAAAATAAATTAACACCGGTAAGCTACATTTTCAAAGAAATCACCCTGTACCGTTATCACTACATCCCACTACTAACTCTTCCCACAATTTCATACTACCTTAAAGAAACATTACAGTAAATACACTTTAGTAAAAGACTATAATTGATTTGTTACATAGTTTTTGAAGGGGGCAAACCCCCTTCACCCCCCATGTGGGGGCTCTGCCCCCCCATGCCCCACAAATTAACTACACCAACTCCAAGATCACACTACCTTGTGGAAATGGGCATTTGTACATCTGTTTTGCTATTGCTGCGACTGACTGCTCATCAGTAACTGCTTTTCGATTTTCCGCGATTGATTGTTTTACATTTTTGCTGTTATGCACTTTCTACAAACTCATCTCGATAATGTGGGTTTCATTCAAATGAGCTTTCACTCATTTGAAGTAGATCTGTGCAGAATATTGCAGCATAACAAACAACGCAGTGACACACCCTGGATGTGTCCATGATGCTGCCTTTTGGAGGGAAAGTGGTCTGAGGGTCCTATTCCAGCAAGGTAAGATACCTGAGGGACTACTACTGGGTACAGGAACAAAGTTATGATGTAATCTAAGGACATTCCTGTCAACATCATCCATAATAACAACATATGTGTTTACTTCCCACCTAAGTCACTGTGGTTATCCACTCGAGCAGTAGGTAATGATCCTGTACAGGGAACAGTCAAACCCTGCACAGCAGACCAACAATAGAGTGCATGCAACTACACGAAATACCACTGAGCATGTCTTTGGTGTACTGAAAGCTAGGTTCAGATGTCTGGACACATCCTGGAGTGCACTGCAATATACTCTTGAAAAGGCAGCACAGATAACTGTGTGCACCATGCTACAAAAAATGCTAACAACACAGAGTAGTCTTCCAGCTGCAGGGGTGGATGACTTACACCAAGAACCCCAGATGTCTGAAGATGACATTCCACAGTTATCAGAAGAGGAGAAGCAGGAGGACACAGGGGGCAGAAGAAATGGGTGTGGGTAACGGAGGGTGTGATCACAAGTCCAGGCCCAAGCAACACAACTTTGAGTCATCACAAGCCACACGGACATTAGACATTGATGTTCAGGTATTGCCCCATCACAGCAGCACAGGTTGCATCGAATGGCAAATAACCACTAGATGTACACACTGGGCATCAGACTTAACAACATGATTCTCACATATAACAGTATGAATATATATAAAGCTATTACAACATGGGTCATCAACTCAGGCCACAAGTGACACAGGTATACATACAGAGTCATAATAAGAGAACAAGGGACATACCTCAGTGAAACACATTCCTATCTGTCCACTATCAAAAGATGCAAACAGGAAAACAACTCAGGACATAATGTAAAACTGTTGTCAATATCACAAGTAATATACATCAATGTAAGGTATGGATAAAGTGTAATATACTAAATGGAGTCACCTATAGTTAGTAAAAATGTTAGACTCCAATGGCATAGACTTTACAACAACCACAGAGAGATAACATTGTCAGTGGTCTGCAGAGCAATCACTATCAGGACACAGTGGATCAAGTATCACTTTCACTCTAATGTATTCTACAGTGCCCATGCTGACAGCTCACACAGTGGTCTGTTCTGCCCCTATCACATATGGAAATACTTGTCCCAGGTAGCTCCACAAAGGAAACTGATAGGGTGACACCAGCATGTACAGATAAACTGTGAGAAGCAGCATGAGTGTGAGCTGACTGTCTGGTTGTGACTGTTGGGCCCACATTGGATGGGTCAGAAGTGGAAGTGTATGAACATTGCTGCACAGAAATTGATGTCCGATGGGCAAGGTTTGGCCTGCTCAGAGAGGGCCTGCCTCTCCCAGGTGGCATTCAGCTAAGTATAGTCAGAGCATGCATAATCCTGCTCATAGTATGGCACTGCTGTAAGATAACATGCTTTTATTCTGTACAGCCAATGCCACCATGAACTCACCATGTCTGTGCTCCTGTCCTTCATGCATCACACAAAGCTGATGTGCAACATGATACTTGGCAAGTGCACAGATGTCAGATCCATGACATCACTGGCCACATGGATTTGCTGTAGGACAAGGCAGACACCCTCTAGCATGTGCCCATGCACACCAAAGGCAGACACCCTCTAGCATGTGCCCATGCCCACCGCCAATAAGCTACATGCCTATATCTACTGCGATGGGAATTATCAATGTCTTGTGGGGAAGTGCCCCCATCACCAGGTGACTCAACATGGGGCTGTGGTCCACAGGCTTCATCCTATCCACCATCTGATGTCCTTTCATTGTCAGAATGGCTGGATAAGTTTTCTTCTACATCTTAGGCTACAGCCTCATCCAGATAACGCTCATCATCTGGGATGGACTGTATCACCAAGTCTGAGTCCTGTGTGCTAGGGGCTATGCTGCCATACTGAGACACATCAGATCCCACATCAGGATCAGTGGATGGGATAATGGATGTGCTAAAAGAAGAGACAGAAAAAAGGTCAGGAAAATGTGCTTACATCACATGCTGTATATTTGGGTGGGTGGCCTAATGGTTAAGGTGTTTGCCTTACAAACACAAGGTGCAGGGTTTGAGTCTCATAAATGGCCCACAAGGGCAGTTAACCTAGTACTAATCTATGAATTTTGGGATAGCTGGGAGGGTGGCCTAATGGTTAAGGTGTTTCCCTTACAAACACAAGGTGCAGGGTTTGAGTCTCACAAGGGATAATTAGCTAGGCTTAAAATGGCTCGCAAGGGCAGTTAGCCTAGTACTAACCTATGAACCTATATCAGTAATAACATTTCTCACATATATCTCACTACAGCATTACAGGTAATAATGACTAACTAAGAGGCCTTGTTTATGTATGGCCCATGGAACCTAAATAACAGCGAGCTGACACTTATGCTACATATGCAACATATATAACATATGTGAGGAATGCAAGCATAAGACACACCTTGTGGGAAGCTGGCGCTGGAGGCAAAGGATGGAATGCAACTGTTGTAGGGAGACAAAGGCATAAACACAGCATTCTTAATTACATCTTTGCCAGCAAGTACCGTGACATCCATAACAGCTTTGGAGAGAGGCATTGCTTGCTTGACTAAGGAATCTGCCATGCAGCCAGGTTTAAAGTCTTTAGTTGGCTGTGAAGTACCTGATTGTTGTGCTGAGTCAGATGTGGGATTTGAGGCAAAATCCAGGGTGGCCCTTGTGCTAATTTCTTTAACATTGGGTACCAGTGCTGGCGTGGCCAGTCTGGGGCAATCAGGATCATGTTTGGCTTTTCTTGCCTGGCTTTTATGAGTACCTTTGGAAGGAGAGGTAGTGATGGGAAAGCATATACTTGTAGGTTTTTCCAGCTGAATGAAAGGGCATCCACTTTCCATGCTTGTGGGTGGTAAGTCCTTGTGCAGAATTTCTGTAGCTGGCAGTTCATTGGGGATGCAGATCTATGTCCGGGCTCCACCATTTTTGTGTTATCATTCTGAATATTTGTGGATGTATTTTCCACTCGTGCGGATCCATGATATTTCTGCTTAAGTCATCTGCCAGTGTGTTTTTCTCTCCTGGCAGGAATTGTGCTTGCAGATGAACTTGAAAGGTTAGAGCTGTGTTCCACAAGGTCATGACTTGTCTGCAGAGGGGATAAGAATGAGTGTCCCCTTGCTTGTTTATGTACCACGTAAATGTGGTGTTGTCTGTCTTTAGTAGTAGTTGTCCTGGATGCAGAAGGTCCTAGAAAGCTATAAGGGCATTTTGTACAGCTAGCATCTCTTTTTGATTGATGTGAAGATGCCTTTGTTCTGTGGGCCACTTGCCCTGAATACATTTTCCTGCCATGTGTGCTCCCCAGGCGTAATCCAATGCATCTGTTGTCAGTGTTTGCCTGGCTGTGGGTTGAGTGAAAGGCTGTCCCTTGTTGAGGTGACATGCTTGAGCCCACCATCAAAACTCCTGTTGAAGGCAAGGAATTAGTGGTATTACTGTTTCCAAACTTTGACAGTGTTGAGACCAGACACTCTTTAGGTACCATTGTAGTTTCCTCATATGCAGTCTGGCATATGGAATTAGTAGTATGCAAGATGCCATGTAACCCAAGGCCTGCAGAATTTTTCTTGCAGGGAGTTGGGTCTTTGTTGCCATCAATTGAAAATATTGAGTCAGATGTCCTTGCTTGTCTGGCGTGAGATAAGCCATCTGGGCTGTTGTATTCAAGCTGGCACCCAGGAATATTATCTCTTGTGAGGGCACTAGTTTTGATTTCTTTTCGTTTACTGTGTACCCTAGGCAACTTAATAACTTTTTTACAAACGCCAGATGTTTTAGAAGAATGTCCTTGCTCTCTGCTTGAATCAGGCAGTCGTCCAGGTACGGATAAATTTGAATTCCTTTCTGTCTGCAAAATGCAATTACTGGTGCCAGGCACTTTGTGAAGACCCTGGGCACAGTAGATAAGCCAAAGGGCAGTGCAGAGAATTGGTAGTGCATTGAACCAGCTATGAATCTGAGGTATCTTCTGCAGTTTTGTCTGATAGGGACATGCAGGTATGCCTCCTTGAGGTTCAAATTTACGAGCCAAGCCTCCTTGCCCAGCATGGGAAGAAGCTGCTGTAGTGTCAACATTTTGAATTTTGGAACATCCAGGTAAGTGTTTAGTGAAGAAAGATCCAGAATGGGTCTCTAGGCTTTGTCCTTTCTGGGAACCAGAAAGAGTCTTGAGTAAAATCCTTGTCCTTGCTCCTGTGTTGGTACCGTTTGAATAGCTCTCATGTCCATGAGTGCTGTAATTTGTCTTTCAGCCTCTGCCCATTGATTTGGTGGCAGATTTGGCATTCCTTTTAGCCTTGGCAGAGTGTGAAAGTGGAACCTGTAACCTTGAGATACAATGTTGAGAACCCATTTGTCTTTGGTGATCATATGCCAATTGTGACAGAAAAGTGACAGTTTTCCTCCCAAGGGGGCTGCCAAGAGAGAACTGCTTGGCAGCTGTAATGGGAAGTCATTGGGGCTGTTTTTTGTAAGGTTGAGGCCTGTCTTCCCCTTCTTTCTGGGTTGATGCACACCATTGTCGAGGCCTGTAAGGACCTTGTGGTTGACCTCTACCTCTTGGATGTCTGTATCTGCCCCTTTGAGGTCTGTCTGTAACTAGAAAGGACCAATTCTTTGTTGGCCAATTTCTGCTAAATCGAGGAGGCTGAACCTGTAAGAAATCCTTCACCGTTTGCATATATTTTGCCTTATCCTCCATTTTCTTTAATACCTCTTCTGCCTTAACTCCAAATAAAACATCCTGCTGCAAAGGTGCATCCAATAATTTTGCTTTAACATGATCTAGTAACGTCTGTTCTTTTAACCAAGCATGTCTTCTAATGACAGATCCTGTAACTGCTGCTCTACAGGAGGCCTCTAATGAATCAAAACCACATTGCAAAGTATGTTTTCCCACTTGTTCAGCTGCATGCAATAAAGCCTGCATTTCTTTATAATTAGGAGAATCTGAGTTTGGAAGCATTTTTTGTTTTAACTGAGACATCAAATATTGCTGATATTTTAGCATGTGAAAATGGTAATTTAAGGCCCTCATAGCTAAAGTTGCGGATGTATATACTTTCTTCCCCCATCTGTCTAATGCTCTGGAATCTCAGTCAGAGGGGACTGGATTCTTTGCTGAGGAGGCCTTTACCCCTTTGGGGCCCTGAGAAATAGTTTCAGGATTAGCAGCACGGCTTTTATAAAGAAATTTATGAGAGTCAGGGACTCTGTAGTATCTGCCAGGCTTAACTGGAGCAGGAGGTAAAGAATCAGTATTTAAACTGGATTCAGTATACACATCATCCACAATATCTAACACTGGCGGAATAGCACGAGGTCTGTGTTGAGGTAATAAAAGGAAAACTCTGAGCCTTTTCTTGGATTCTGAATAATCCTGGCCCTCCCAGTGGAAATGCTCCCTCATTGTATGTAAGGTTTCCCCAAAGGAGTAGTCCTCTGGCAGAGAGGCTGAAGGAATTGATTCCTCAGCATCAGAATCCTCATAAGGGGGTAAAGAGTATCCTAGGTCTGAGGATGAATCTGAAGAGATGGATACCTGGTCAGACGAGTCATAGTCTGCATCCTGTCTAGGCCTTTTATCAGGAGGGGGATGGGACCCCCTGATCAGGGTGATTAAGTCTTCGGCCATTTTGAGCATTTGTTTCTTAGGCATGGAGGCCTGCCCTGGTGAATGTTGAATTTGTTTCTTTGTTTTTAAAGGAGTTTTAGACTTAGCAGAAGATTTAATGGTTAACTGAGTAGGTCTGAAAACACCCTGAAGCTATGGGTTGTTCAGCTACTCCGGATCCCTCTGAAGGATTAGTCTCAGCAGGCTGTAAATCTGGTGCATCCAAAGGCCCAGCCATCTCCATGTGGGAGTCAGAGGCGGCCTGAGGTTCTAAAGAAGCAGTCGTCAGGGGCTGCGAAGGTGCCTCGCTGAAAACCGGAGAACCGGCGACTGGCCTAGAAGAGGTTTAGTCTTCAGTTTTTTGCCTCGGATGCCTGTCCTTGTCTTTGCACTTTTTGTGTATTCCAGTCGTTGGTAGTTCCGACGGCATGGTATAATTGAATTTTCTGCCAAAATAATGTTGGGCAAAATCAAATCGATGTTTAATAGTGCGCTTGTTAAACCTAGCACAAAACTGACAACCTGTGATGTCGTGGTCTGGGCCTAGGCATAGGATATGATAAGAATGGAAATCCTTATGAGGTATTTGCTTCCCAAGAGAAATACAGTTATTAACATTTACTGACATCAGTCTGAAGCAAGAAAAAGTTTCCCCAACGGGGTACTTAGCTTTGTAGAAGACTTCGGTTCTGGATTCAGAAATGAAAATCTCAGGAGTCGGCCAACTGGCACTTGCGAACTGCTTTTGCTTCGGGCACCACGTGGCAAGAAAGACTGAAGAAAATGGCGTTGGCTGCATCTTATATACCCCTGTCGCACTGACGTCAGGGAAGAGGTGACAGCAACCGACGCCGGACCAAGACTTTGGAACTCAGGCCGACTGAGGGACCGCCTGACTGCAGGATAACCCAATTGTAATGACTGCAGCAGTGTAACACGATGAACATCTTTAAATTTAATATGATCTACACCATATGATCGAAGATTTGAAACTTCAAAAATGTAATGCAAACACAACAACCTAGAAAAACAAACCATTTAAACACTCTAAGCAGAGGGCAAGTCCCTTGCATCCTCCACTACTTAAATATACCAACTCCGAGATCACACTACAGTGCAGAAAAGGGAAATTCCCTTTCTGCACTGTACAGAGATCTCCATTAAAAGATTTGAAGTTTCAAAACTTCGATCATATGGTGTCAACCATATCAGATTCAAAGTTTTGAAACTTCGATCTTATGATATAGACCCATATCAGGAGTAACAGCAATGACAGGCAATGAAAGGGAATTAATAGCATAGCAATGACACCCTCCCAATGTGGTGAGTTTGTCTGTTGTAATGCTGATCCTGAAGTGGAAAAATACAGACAAAACAAACACAGTCATGTATGCATGCACAGACATAATCATATGATGATGCATACAACACAGTAACTGGGTATGGTGATTGTGAAGATATGTGAAGGCTGCCAGCCTAGCCAGATAGAATTTTGTAGATAATTCTGTCATTTGTAAATATTAATGTAAGCCATATGCTTGTTCTCTTTCTTAAATTTTGAACTTCAAAAATGTAACCACATTACACTCTGCTGGAGGAAAGCTGATAAGTCAAGCATTGTATTATTGTTTGATCTCAAAACTTGGATCCGAGATGTCTAGATGAAGGAATTCTTGCTATTGTTTTGAGACCAGAGTTAATTGCTAGAATTTGCATGTATAATGTCTTTTATTGATATAGCTTCCTGACCAGGTGCAAGATCAAAAGGGCTGCTAAACTCTGAGTTTCGGTTAGCCTGGGAGTCAGAGAAAAAAATTATGTAATCTGAAATGAGTCAGTAGTAATTGTGTTATCAATTTAAGGACAGACTCAAAACATGTTGCATTTGTTTTCAGAACTGACAAAATCACCAGCACTGCTTTGCTCTATAAAAGTAATGTCTTTTGGCTTTTCCTGGTTAGGGGTCACCACAGCGGAACTCTGATTCGCTAATGATTGGCAGTGGATTTTATACAGTGCAGAGTTGCCAGAATGACACCCACCTTCAAAGAAGGCACATCCATTCCCGCACGCACCCACCTGCATGTCTTTATACATCACTCGACCATAAGGAGGACATGCAGACTCCACACAGAAGGTGCTCCAGCCGAGAATCGAAAGGGAGAACCTCTTGCTGAGAGGCGACAATGCTAACCGCTGCACCACCGTGGCCTACTGCTTTGCTCTATATGTAAGTTTATTTTTAGGACTGTGATTGCTTTTAGAAATAGCTAGGAAATAGGAAGCTTAGTCTAGCTGTTTTTTCTGTATTGATAACAGAACTATTCTACCGTATTATTTTAAGCATTTTCCTGTGATTTCTGAACTCTTGACTAGCACTGTGTAGTAAGAAGTATTGTCTTGTGTTCTTTGCTATTTATTAGTAAATATTTTTAAACCTTTAAACTGTGGCTGTTTTATGTAGAGATAATTTAAGATGTAGAGTACATTGCATGTATATAGTGATATTGTCCAAGCCACCCCATATAAGCCTTGCTATTCATCACGCTTACCATTTGGATAATAATACTACACAGTAATAACTGGACACCCTTTGATAAGGGCCTTATTAGTAGCTCATATTAGTGGTTGGTGGCAAGTGGAACTACTGTATAGTCTGAAGTGGCATAGCTGGAGAGCCTGTGCCAGCCTTCCCCAGGGGTGTTTGTATATAACTCATATCTCAAAGTGTGTGTGTGTGTGTGTGTGTGTGTGTGTGTGTGTGTGTGTGTGTGTGTGTGTGTGTGTGTGTGTGTGTGTCAGCTACTTGGGCAGGGACACGAAGCAGTGGTTGGACAGAGAGGGTGCTGGAGATTTTAGCTTGACCACTAGGCTGAGATCTGGACCCTATAGCTGTGCCAGTGGGGAGTCATACTGGGGAGCTGAAGAGAAAGGGAGAAACCAGCCCCAGACTGTGATTTCTGTGTGCTCTTAAGGGAAATTATACTTTACTGTGTGTGTATTTGTTATGCTTCCCAATGTGGATGCCCCTCACTGGTGTTAGTGGTGAGGACTGAGGCTCCTTGATTGCTGGGGCCAGTGCACGGGCGTCACAGTGATACTCACGTGACATATGGTACACCTGTTGGCCAGATGTCCCTGTGCAGAAAAACAGCAACATTAATTTTATACAACACATTGCTGCAGCCTATAATGGCTCATGCCCCTAGAAGATGAACCTGTATTTTACAATGACAGGGAAATATCAATATGACAATATACAACACTAGCATGGCAGAAGACTGAGGCAATAAGAGTTAATGGCCACAGTAACAGTATAGGGGAACACTCACCTGTCATGTCCTGCTGTTGTACAGAAGTGGATGCACCTGTGCAAATGAATGCAGACAACATTACTCGTGTTGGTTGCACTGCTGTGTATGTACTGTAATTGTATGGCTACATGTTATTACATTTACATTGGTCATCATCACCCTGTGTGGACCCAAGTGCACAATGCAGTTCTGCTGCTGCAACACAAAAATAACAATATATAAATATGCATTCAACAGCAAGCTGTACTGAGTTACTCTATATGCATCAGTGTTATGCAAAGTAATACATACGTGCATGGCCTGGAACACCTGCTTCTATCCCAGCCCTGCATATGCAGCGGTGCCCACTTGCTATATGTATATATGTAGTGATGCAAGAAACTGTGTGATCTCATCAGGGGATGTCAATGGTGGACGACCATCATTGACATCCCTTGACCTCTCATAGTGGCATACCCTGTTGGCGGCACAAAGGATCATGTCAGAGAACCATCGGCAACAGGCCTCACAGGATCTGTTGTGACCTCCCATAGCATTAATCATGTTTGTGAGGTCAGTGCAGACTTCACTACTCTATACTGTATTTCCTCCCCATATCTGTCCATGTTGGCACAGAGCATCTATTATAATTTAATTTTCCTGTGGGGAGAAATTGTCATCCTTAGGTCTGTTTACCATCTGAAAGACAGTTATATGCTCACAGTTAGACTGATGTGGAGGCTCATATATGGAGATGATTATGTGGACAGCTTATGACAATTAATCTCTCTGCAGTCCTGTACAATGTCAAAATTTAGGAAATAGTCCCTGTGCCATACAGTACTGTGACATATAAAACCATACGTGATATGAAAATAATGCATGAGTACATAACACTTGGAACAACAACATAAGTTGTAATATCTGCAGAGGCTGTCTGTGGGATTTGATCCCCTTACAGTGAATATCACAGCAGTGGAGGTCCAAACACAATAGCATTGTACCACACGAGCCACACACTCTGCATGCACTTCACATTAACATATTACACATAACATATATGTACAACAGAAATGTGTGATAGCTGCAGCTGTAATGCAATTTGAGTCTAAACAGACAACCTGTGTAACAAAAAAGCAGTTATATTAACATGAAATATTATACATGATGTGTTTATATCAACACAATCAGTACATCCATCCACATTAGTAGAGAGTATCTGAAAATTATCAGTTGAACAACTTATGGAAAGCATTGTAAAGTCTCTGTATCAGTAAGCAGGCCACAGACAGTACACAGTAAATAGACATAAACACAGATTTTTTTGTATTGAGTCAATAGTTTTAATACTTGTTTTAAGAATCATCAGTGAATTAATATCTATAACAGAAATACAAATACATACTACATAGCAACATATGGAATCCATGGTTTTCTGTACATATACAGCAGAGTGTATCGAGTCTTCAGCAATATATATGGAAAATCTGTGAATATGTTTTTATGTACTCTTCACTTGCGTTAGTTAAAGTTGTCTGTTCAACTGCATACCAGCAGGTACTGATTGTGATGCAGAAGTATCCACCTGTATGTATACAGGTCAGTCCCACACCTCTCCAGCAGTAAGTCACAAACATTTTTCATAATGAACACAGTTAACATACATGCATCAATCTAACCATATACACATATGTTGCTAAGGACTAGCGATAACATAGGTCTATAAGAAGGGAAACGTTTCTCAACATAGCAATGCTAGCAAGTGAAAAATTATCTTTGCAGCTACCTAAGAGTCAGGTATAATTGAAAGTAAGATCAGCTATGTGCATATATCTTTTAAGTCCTGACTGCACCATATATAATGAGGTTTTGGAATTCCATTTGCATTATGTCCACCTAAGTTCTCAAAATTTGGTGCATTAACCAATAGCTTGGCGTAAAGAGAAGGTGCTCCATGCAAATACCCAATAATTATTTTTAAATGGGACCATATGTAGCACATGTCTGATTTCCTCCAGTGATCTGATAACATGCTATAAGTACCACTTTCAAATAGTGATCTTGATGCATTTACTGGTCAGACCATTACTACCTGTGAACTGAGTGGGACCTCAGTGAGCAATTTATTGAATTGTGACCTATTTGTCTTATTTACATTATCATCAGGATGGCTACTTAAAGGAGGCTTTTACGTATTTGGGTGCCCAACTGGTCCAAGGACGAGACCACTCAGATGCTGACCGTCAATGTGAGAGTAGATCATCAGATGACAGCCAGGCCACAGACCTTCATGATGATTGCTATATGGAACTGGATTGCAAGGGAGTATCAATGATATACGGGAATCTATTGGACGGGAGTGCAGGTTTGACATGACTATGATAACTATGGTGAACACCTACAGTAAGCGCCACAATCCTATATATACCTGAACATTCCTAAGGAATTCAGAGATATAGCTGTGTCCCAGATAGCAGATACATGCCTTTTAAAATCATTAAGTAGCTGTTCTGAAAATTAGCTCATTTCCATAATTAAAAAGGCAAGGTGACTGTTCTCCCTGTAATTATGAGTTTGATTCCCATGGGATTTGTTTAACAATTTTCATCATGTACATAATAATGACTATTTTAGATGTTTCTGTTTTCCAACATATAAGGACATCATTTCACACATCCAGTATGGTCATGTATTACTGATGTCTGTAGCGCTTATGCCACTGATGACTATGCATTTCTCCTTTACCCATAATACTTTGACAATATCTCCTAGTCTGTCTATATGTGAATAGTAATTAGTAAATAAGTTAGTTAGTCCATTCTGCTTTACAAAGTATTATTAAAGCCCTGTATATTTAACACAAGAGCACTGCATATCAGACTGTCTAAATATATTTTCTACACTGTAAAGATTGATGATCTCTGGCAGAGCAGTTTTTTGGAGCATGAGGGCCTATAGTGTTTATGTGTCGGATGTTTCTATATTCATCCATTATCCATAAGAATACAGATAGACACACACAATAGTAGCTTGTTAAGAAGGAAAAGGTGCTGGTTGTTAGCTCATCCTGTAATGCAGTAGGCCAGTATACACATATCTTGGCTAAAAGTGAGTTCAAATCCACATAAGGGAGAGCTTTCATTATATTCCGATCCCTGTGTCTGTCTAAAAGTTTACAAAATGCTCCTATACATGCCTGCTCATTGACAGTAATGGTTATTTTGAGTACAACTACCACATTTATTCATCAGATTTCTACAAATATGTCCGTAATCCATACTGGGCTACCAACAGCACCTCTTTTACAAAATATTTCTGTGTAAAGCTCTAAACATACTAATATATTGCTGCACAAAGAATGTGGAATATGCTAACATTTGCAACTTGACTATCATGTATAACTATCATTGTTTACTAATTAGAATTCAACACCCTTCTCATACTTATATTTGAAGGAGTGAGATGGTCAGGTATACATTTGGACTGTAGAACAGGGACATCCCTTGATATCGGGAATAATTTGAAGTTATAATTTGTACTTTGACAATACATATCTGTATGTATTTTATGTCCTTTCACCTAAAGTACAATAATGCATAAATGATGTACAGCAATTTGTAGTTGTGTGTTAGCAGCTATTACATGACAGTGTTCCACTCTCTGAGATATGACATTTTATAGTCATGTTTTTGTGTTATGACCACTGTGTTTGACATGCATTCATGCTTGCAATTTTATTTTCATAAATGTACAACACGTACTTCTTGTAAAGTGCAAACTAGGACTGCAATTATTTCAACATCCCTGCACATTCATTCCTTCAGTTCTTTTAACTGCATTTCCACTATACAATCTCAGGCAAGATGAATTAGCTAGGCGGGTAGGTGTCAGGGTTAGAGTGTGGATGTATGTTAGAGTTGTAGGTTTGAAGTGCATGTCCTCTAATGTGTGTGAAACATTCCAAACTGTATATGGAGATTCTGAAATATTCTTCAATGTAAAACTTACAGAACATGAGCTGAGCAATGTATATCAATGTTATTTTATACCTACATCATTCATATGTGTTTTTTGCTTTTTGCAGGTGATGAGCGTACTCTTAATCATCCCATATGCATCAAGCAGATGCATAGGCTGGATGAACAATGCAGGGAGAGACAGGTACATCGATTACTTTGTCTTTTTTGTAAATAAAAGAAATGTAATCATTGTTACAGGCTCGTATTTTTGCCATTACCATGTGTACTACTTATAATGCAGGAATACCCATCATGCATCTTTAAGGTAAGTGCAACAGTCAGACAATACCTGTGATTCCAAACCTGAATTACTAAAATTATGTTTACATATCATTTAGCAGCAAGCCATGTTTGTTAAAGGCAAGTTTTAAAGTGTAGGCCACAGCCTAGATGGCAGTGATTTATGTGTAACTGTCACAGCGCTTCTAATTGTGATGTTTCATGTACAAGTTAATACTGCTTTGTTTACTGTTTGTAATGCATACAATGGTACTCTTGTATGAGTGGATGTTGTTCTCAGTGACTGATCTGTTGTGCATAGCCTTCTTATTCCCGTACTGAATGGGTAGCAGTGTTCACAGTGTTGTTGGCAGACTGTCAAGAATACCCTTCCGTTCAACATGGGTCTTGTATCTGCCTAAATAGTTTGGTTAAAACCTGCTTATACCCTGCATTTAGGGATACTTGTGCACACAGGAATTCCTGTTCAACATTTCAAACTGCATGATGCATAATCAGCAAGCAGCATCATGCTGATTGCATTCTGCAGGGTAGTGATTGCTAATAAATGTATGTAGGGCAATGATACATTTGTAGACAGATAAGACTGTTAGTATAATATATACCATATTTTCCTCTGTCACAGGCTATCTCTGTGTTTATGATTGCACATTATTACTAGTGTGTTGTGTTGTATTCCAAAAACTGATGTTGGGTCAGCCATTGACCATGTTTCCTTGGTCAGCTCTTTTGCATATGTCTTTTATATTTCCAACTGGATGGTCATTTCACTATATCTTCATTATACCAATATGTTAACTGGCTGTCTGTATGACTCATTACATGCATAGACACCTGGGCACACATACAAGATAGGAAAAAAAGCAGCTAAGACAAGAAGTGTCGTTGCTAGAAGATTATAGAAGAGGGACTAGAGCAACAAAAATACTAAGAAAGTAATAAAAGCAATGTGCAGTATTAGAACAGACCAGGATCTATTATGCACTACTGGAGATAACAAACTAAAAATTTCAAAACAGGCGGAAAGACTTAGAAGATACAAAGCTAAATATAAGGGAAACGCACAGAATAAGCAATTTATTGATGACCCAAAACATTTTATAGAGAATTGGGAAATAAGGTAAAAGGAATTGAAAGACCGCCAAAAAAAGAGGAAGTAGATACATTTTGGAGGAGTATCTATGAAGATCCTGTGGAACATAACAAAGATGCTAAATGTATAAAAGAAGTAAAAGAAAGAATAAGAAGTTTAAAGGTACAGGATATGAAATTGGATAAAATAACAGCCAGAAAGATTGAAACAAAGTTGAGAAAAGCCTTTAACTGGAAAATTCCAGGCCCAGTGCAGTACCTAGCTTTTGGCTTAAAGTATTAGCTTCTTTGCACGAGGATTTAGCTATGAGTAAGAACTACTTATATGCACACACCGAACACACACCACACTGGTTAACAACAGGAAAAACAATACTCTTACTTAAGAGTGAACCTGCAAGCTACCCTAAAAATTATAGACCAATATCGTGCCTTCCAACGATGTATAAACTATACACGTGAATTGACACCAACAGAGTTTATAGTCATTTAGAAGAAAACTCAATTATGGCAGTAGAACAAAAGGGCAATAAAAGAAAGTCATATGGAACAAGGGATCATTTGTTGTTAAACAAAATTATAGTGGATAACTATAAGAAGGGGAAGAATTTAAGTATGGCATGGATTGACTACAAAAAAGCATCTAATAGTATCCTACATTCATGGATAAAAGAGTGCTTAAAAATGTGTAAGATACACCATACACTGATTGATTACATTACAGTAACCATGAAACAATGGCACACCACTTTGGAATTAAGCCACGATAAAGGACAGATTATTATCCCAGGGATACAAATTCAAAGGGGGATATTCCAGGGTGACTCTCTGTCACCGTTGCTATTCTACCTTGCCATTAATCCATTAAACTGTATACTTAACAGCTTAGGTCATGGCTACAATTTGGCTTCTAGAAAACAACAAAATCTAATGATTTCTCATCTTCTCCTTGTCAATGATTTAAAACTGTATAGCTCATCACATGAGGAACTGAAAGCACAGCTGCAGGTTGTCAAAACTTTTTCAGATGATATTGGAACGTCCTTTGGTCTTAATAAATGTGCAAAAGCAACCTTTAAAAAAGGAAAACCGTAGCACCAGGAAAACATCAGTTTGGGGCAAGAATGTGATATAAAAGAACTTGAGCAAGAGGGAGTGTATAAATACTTGGGAATTGATGAAGGACCAGCAATAACACATGAATAAAGCTTAGTAAGGAGTACTTTAGACGACTTAAATTAATCCTGAAAACAGCATTGACATTTAGGAACAAGATCCAAGCCATAACTCAAATTGTTCTTCCGGTCCCTACTTATAGTTTTGGAGTGATTGACTGGCCCCAAAAAGGGGCTGGATAGATTGGATATTAAAACAAGAAGGATGCTTCATGCTCACCAAATGATTTGTAAAAATTAGTGTATACCAAGATTATATATTTCTCGTTCTGAAGGAGGGAAGGGCCTCCTTGAAATTGACTAGATGTATGGATCTGCAATTGTGGGACTCCACACATATCTACTGACATGACAAGATCCAAATGTAGTGAAAGTTTTTAAACATGAGGAGAATAAATCTAAGATGACATCTCTGCTTAATTTAGCAGAAGCATATTGATGTCAAGCAGGAATGGAAATCAAACCAGAAGTGGATAAAAACCAGGCAGCAACTGAATGTGCCAAAACAACAAAAGAAAGAACATAACATGAAGGACCAGATGAGAAGGCAAGGAATGTGGAAAAAACATAAATATAGTTGCAAGTATAGAAAACATCTGGAAAAGCCTCATGTTGATCAAGAACAAATGCAGGAATGGTTAAGGAGAGGTGAATTCACATCAAGTAATGAAAGGTTAATATTGGCAGCCCAAGATAGTGGGCTACATACATGCTGGTTACAAAGTCCACTGAACATGTGGGAGAAACTGACATATGTAGGTTCTGTAAAACTGAACTGGAAACAGTTACACACCTTGTTGCTGGTTGCAATGCACTAATGGCAGAGGGACTGTATACTAAACGGCATAGTAATGTAACAAGACTGTTTCACTGGAGATTGCACAAACATTATGGTACTGAAGTGGCTGAGAAACACTGGAAACATGAGCCACAGAGAATCGTAGAAAATGATGAAGTTTATATCACATGGTTTCACCCAATACCAACAGTTCAAAAGATAGATGCTAGAAAACCAGATATAGTGGTCCAAGAAAAGAAGATAAAACTAGCATTGATCATTGAAATTGCCACACCTAGTGACTACAGTGTCTTGCATACAGAGAGATACAAAGTCATAAAATACCTTGATCTGCAGGCAGAAATGAGAGCCATGTGGAAGAAAGATACCCAGACAGTTCCAATAGTAGTAGGAGCAACTGGTCTTATAAAAAAATAATTTACAATCATATTTAGATATGTTACCAATTCATTTAACACAGTACAAATTGCAGAAGGAGTCATTACTGGGCACATTGCGCGTGCTGCCAAGAGCACTTTTTGCTAACATCAAAGATTGAAACAATACTAATTTCATGAACTTTAATCATACTCTGACTTAGGAATGGGGTCCATTCCAGTCATGGTATTAGAAACCCAAAAGACTTGGAGAAATTAAAAAAAGACAGGAAATATGGAAACAGTGATATTCTATCAGGCAGTCAGCCAGCCAATTTACTGAGGCAAACATTACAAATATTAAGCAGTGCAGGTCACATTACTAGTGTTATGTTGTCATTTTCACAATGCTGTTTTGCAAGGTAGACACATGAGTGTCATATGACACAGTGTCATGGCATGCTTCTCTTCAAATGTCAGGATATGTAAGTATGTTGGCTTTGCTTATGGTTGTCATGCATAACAATGGCCGATAAGTGTTCAGGTAATGTCAGGATTTCCACTGGTAAGCAGTGTTATATTATACATGTCATGGCATGGCCTGGAGTAAACTGCACACATTGTGTGATGGATACAGTGGCCCTGACATGTTCCATTAGTGAAAACATCCATAAGTGTTGATAATAAGACATAGGGAATGTGCTGTGTGCATGAGGAGCCATCCGCTAGCAGCAAATTTGTTTATTATATTGTCCTACATAATAATTTTAGGCCATTTCATCTGAGAATGTGTTTTAATGACTAGCTTGTAATTTTTGCTGACATACCTTTATTGCCATATACATACTTGACATGTCGCCGGGATGTTACTTAATGTCTGTTAGACTGTGGATGTGCACATCAGTTTCATTTTAATGTCAGCTTTGATTTTCACAGGAATGTGCAGCCTGATGAACATTTGGTTTTCATTGTTATGGTTTTGATTACTGACACAGACTGCATATAGTGGTACACTTGACTGCGTCCATAATATATTCTAAAGTTTCATACTGACTGTTTTCTGCCTGCTCATTGTGTTACAGTGGTTATATTATGTAGTCATGCAGCATCATGTATACATATGTACATTCTGTCTTGTGTTGATTCATCTTGGCAGAACATGGGACCCATGCATGCTCACCCATCTGATATCAGAAATGAGCAATGCCAGACCACTGCCAGAGTCCTCCGAAGACAAGGACGACCATGATGGAGACAAGAATGATGCCAAGGAAGCTGAACCTGCACTTGCAATTATCCCTGCTGCACCACTGCAGTCCAGAAGAGACAATGCCAGGTGCCACAATAAGATGATTATCCTGAGCTGTTCTGGGAGGTGGTGACTGATGTCTTTTGGACACAGATGAGGGACATGATGGGGAATTTCTTCAAATATATGGCACATGATATGCATGACTTACTCATGGAAACAGCCCAGGAGATTATTTGTGATATTCATTCCCATCAGGCAGTCCCTCAGCACCATACGTACTGTCTGTGTGATCCACTTATGTAATGTTGCCACCATAATGTTTGTCATATGAGTGATTGGACAGTATTTGCACACTTGTGCATGCATAGTATTTTGCTGCCCTGCGTATGTGATACACATCCAGTCATTTACTGTAGATATCATCTGACATTTAGCATTATGTTTCAGTGGGTGCATGGCACAGATGACCACATTAGACTTTCGTTCAACATTCAGCATTCCTTGAGTTTCGGCAGTTAACATGCTGCAATTACTGCTGCAACAATTCCACTGTATACATGTGTGCTACTGACAGCAACTCACAAACAACATGTTGCCCATATTCCACAAATACCACAGTTGTATGGGTATAATTTGTGGTTTTCCATGTCATTTATGTTCAAAAGAAAGACATGCCCTTGCCCCTGTGTTTTGGATGACACTTGTCTTACTGGCATACTGGCATTGTGTGTGGCATTTGTTGGCAATGCTGACGATATGTTGTGTCATATAAATGTAACTGATACAGGTGGACATTCCTCCTTTACTGAATACATAGACTGCCAATGTAAAATTCAAATTTACACCATGGCAATGATAATTTATTCATTAACAAAACAGTATGCATTCTTTGTCCTATGCCACATTTCTATATCCACTCCTTAGTTGCTTAAATTCATACATTTTATGTAAATATGCAAAGACCTATGTACATGTCTATGCACATATTCTGATCAACAGAGAAACACTGTTGGGGACTTCAAAGATGGCTGCACATTTTGTAACAGTTTTAGTCTACCTCTCCCAGTGTAACAGAAACTTAGCAGAGAAATCTGGTGGACCTAAATTTCTGAGTAAATTTCAATAACTGACTATGAAGTCCACTGCCTGATGCCAGGAAAAAAGAAATACAAAGGACCTGAAGGAAAATAAGCTAAAAAATATAATGAAGAAACACTGACTGGAAAAAGTACTGCAGTTGTTCAGCAAAAAGCATTGCAAGCTCTAGACATGACTTCCAGTAACATAGAGAAAAGTATAAGGCAACAGCACACAGACCTGATTAAAATAAATGAAACACTGATGGTGTATATCCACACAAATGACAAAAAGCTGGAAAAAATGGAAGAAGCTTTAAAGAGATATTCAGATAAGATGACAAAACTGCAAAACTCAGAAGTCAAAATGAAGAAAAGGCTGGCTGAATATGAGACTGCACAAGAGGAGATGTTTCAAAAAAATAACAGACTTAGAGAACAGAGCACCTAGGGAAAACCTGATATTTTCTGCTGTACCAGAAAAGATGGAAAAAACAGACTGTACTAATTTTATGAAAGCACAAATAAGCAACTGAACTGGTATTCCACAACAGGATTTGTTAATTGAAAGGGCACATTGTGTGTATGCTCAAAACATGGCTATGAGAAAACAACCTAGACATTTACTAGTAAAGATGCAATCTTACCAGCAGAAAGAGTTGATTCTGACAAAACTGTGGCAGAAGGACAAAGTACTACAACAGGGAGATAGCAGAGTGTTTGTGGAGAATGACTACTCATTATGCACCAGGCAGAAGACAAAAACATTTACTTCATTATTCGCGGAATGTTGAGAAGTAGGCATGAGATTCAAACTGCTGTACCCAGCCATCTTCAAAATATTTTTCTCTAGAGGGACAAAATCACTTTTTGATAAAGTACATGCTAAGGAAGAAATACAAAAATTTGTTCAACAAAAACTGAGCTGTGAAACAGGAGATTCTGCTTTTTGTTCTTCTAGTAATAAAGCCTATAGAGAGACTGGCCAGTGAAACATTTTTCAGTGTTTCAATGGCAAATGCTTGAGAGAAGGAAAAAAAGCACAAGAGTTGACTACAAGAATCAAGAATATGTTGGAAATGAAGCAGAGACAGGATCTTGGAGATGGAGATTAACAGGAATAAAACTAGTAACTTGGAAACTGACAAATTTGGGATTAGAAAGCAATAATTATATTTATGAAACATGACAGAACATGAAAATCTGGAAGTATTGAACTGTTTTGGACTTTGTTAAACATGTAGGAGACTCTAAAGGATATGCCCTACTTCACGTCATTAATGTTCATAAAAATACTCATGAGACGTGAAGAGGGGGGAGAAAGTTAACTGGAAGTAAAACAATTTTTTTCTGAATGATACTGTTTTAATAGTGCATGATTTTATTTGCATGCTACAAAGTAAAGTTTTCTCAGTTATGTTTAAGTGCAATGTGGATAATAATGTAAATAGGTGCTCCTGTTTTTTTTCTCCCTTCTTTTCTGTTTTTCCTTGTTCAATTTTAAGAAATGTAGGCACTGCAATGTTAAAAAAAAAGAAAAATATGGTTAAAAGCACATGGCAAAAGAAAAATTAATTTGCTTTTCCTCATTCTTGCATAGGGGAGTAACTAGCTTAAGGCCCTTAGCTTAATCTAGCAACAAGTTTTAAGAGAAAGCAAGAAAATGAAACAGAATTTTTTTCTAGTAAACAAGTGCATACTTGGCAGTTTTGTGTCTGGCTCTCATGTCTTTAGGAGACAATCTGATAAAGAGAAATGGCTTTGAAATTTTTTTCTGAAAGCATTCAATTGTTTTCTGGGCTGAGAGCGCTATAAAGATATGATAAAGCCAGACAGGACTTATAGAAGCAGAGGCTGTACCATGTGTCTTAGCATGGATAACCTTTCTTTTAGGTTATCTCAAGTGTGTGTCTGGCTGCCAGTCTGGAACATTTGTTCCTTTTAAGAGGGTAAAACTTCAAGATGTACACCGTATTGTGTGTTATTAAGTTAATAGGTTTTACGGTGGTATTGGGGTTGTGTTTTTGATGTCTTTCTATAAAATAAAAAGGTTAGTAAGATGTGACATAGGTTCAAATGGAGATTACAAGCTGTATACAAGATTAACCTCCCAAACAACATATGCATGTAACACAAAAGTTGGAAAGTATAGTTGTGTACACTTACCATAAATGTAGATGTTTGAGTGTATTCACTGTTGCAGTCATCACCCTTGGGTCATCTGCCTGCAGGTAGCCCTCAGTCGGCCCGAATACCAGAGACTTAGTATTTCTGCGTCAGTTGCTGTCACTCTAGGACTGGTGTCAGGTCATCAGGGGTATAAAAACAGGCAGCCAATGCCATTACATCAGTTTTTCTAGCCCCAAATGTCAGGAGCCCCCAAATAGGGAGCTATGTTATGGTGGGGAAAACACCAACAGTAAAAAGTAATTACCAATAGTAATAGCCATAGAGCAGAGATAGAGAAAAAACAGGGGATGGAGGGAGGGAAACCGGAACTGCAACAGTGAATACACTTGAACATCTACATTTACAGTAAGTGTACACAGCTGTACTATGTTCGTCGTGTTTCACTGTTGCAGTCATCAGACTTGGGTGGACTCCCAAAGCAGAGGAAGGGTGGAGGTAGTCAAGAAGAGTTAGGGCTGGCTAATAGGCCTTGCAAGACTGCTGTAGCAAAACCTGCCCTGGATTTGGAAAAGATAGGCAGGTGGTAATGCTTGGTGAAGGTGTGTACAGAACTCCAGGTAGCAGCCTCCAGGATGTCCATGGTAGGGACGCCCCTGAGAAATGCTGCAGAGGTAGATGTAACCCTAGTGGAATGTGTTCTGACCCCCTGAGGGGATGGCTTTCCATGGTGCTTGTAGCAGAAATGGATGCAGTGTGCTATTCATTTGGAAATGGTTTGTTTTGAAATGGCCTTGCCCTCTGCCCCTGGTGCAAAGCTGACTAGTAACTGGTCAGATTTTCTGAAGGCTTAGTCCTGTCAAGGTAGAATCTGAGCTATCTGTGCATGCCCAAAGAGTGCAGGATCCTTTCCCCTTTATTTTGGGGATTAGGGAAGAAGGTTGGCAAATGGATGGATTGGTTGAGAGCCACACTGGACATCACTTTAGGCATAAAGGAAGTGTTAGTTCTGAGGGAAACCCTGTCAGCATGGAAAATAATGAAGGGTTCCACAGCCATCAGTGCTTGTAGCTCAGACACTCTTCTAGCTGAAGTGATGGCTAGAAGCAAGGCTGTTTTCCAAAAGAAGAATTTTAACTCTGCTGAAGCAGCAGGTTCAAAGGGGGGAAGTGTGAGCTTTTCCAGTACAAAGTTTGGTGCATTAACCAATAGCTCGGCATAAAGAGAAGGTGCTCCATGCAGACACCCAATAATTATCTTTAAATGGGACCATATGCAGCACATGTCTGATTTCCTCCAGTGATCTGATAACATGCTATAAGCACCACTTTCAAATAGTGATTTTGATACATTTACTGATCAGACCATTACTACCTGTGAACTGAGTGGGACCTCATTGCACAATTTATTGAATTGTGACCTATTAGTCTTTCTGTAATGTCTTTAAATGTTGATGGTCTCACAGATAAAAAAAAAAGAAAGAGTAGTGAACTAGATTAAAAATGTAGAGTGCAAATACCTATGCTACAGGAGACACACTTGGAAAGAACTAAACTTGTGAATTTGATAAAGAAAGGTTTTCAGGATGGTTATTCAGCAGAATACCAGGGGCAAAGGAAAGGAGGAGTACTTGTATTAATTTCAAGAGGAGGTCCAACAGTGATAGAAGAGGATAAAACAGATAATAATGGTAGATCTGTAGTACTAAGGGGCTACTAGTAATAGAGGAGGATTACACTGGCATGCATTTATAATTCCACCAAAAACTGCTATAATGGAGTTTAAGAAAATTCTGGGAGAAATAATCACCTTGCAGCAAAGAATATTACCTATAGGTGGGGATTGAGATTTGATCTGCAACACTGAAGATATGTCTTGGGGGGGGGGGGTCCAAAAGGGAAAATATAACAAAGGAGGGTAGATGTCTGACTTATGAAAATATTTGGCATGGAAGACATGAATTCAGTACTAGGAATTCAGAGTGAATTTACATATTATTCCCCAAGATTTAAAAACTGGGCTAGGCTAGTCAGAATTTACATTTCACAGGAACATGTGCATTAAATTGAAGGCCCTGATACATACCCAATAACTATTTCAGATCATGCACCAGTAATAACTAAAATAAAAGCACAGGTTAATGAAATAAAAATGAGACACCAGCACTTTCCCACTTATCAGTTGAAAAGACTGGAACTTAAGGAATGCTTAGTGGAAATTATTCAGGGGCTATTAGGGGAGATAGAAACTTCTTCTGAAAATATAGGCAGGGAGTGGGATAAAATTAAAGTTCAGTTTAAAAATGATGTGGAAATAAAAGAAAGGGAGATATGGTTAAAAAGTAATAATAATTATTTAGAGGGAATGACAAACGTTAGTGTATTACAAAACAGGGGGAATCCCACAGAACAAGAACACCAGCAACTGCAGAATGCTAAACAGAAAATAAGGGATTACCTCAATAATATGTATGAGTTTACAAAGACTGGTGTTAAGCAACTGTTTTTTTGATAATAATTCTACAGCACAAAAACTTTTAGCACGACTCAGGCAACAGAAAGTAGAAAGGGCCGTCACCAAGCTTAGGGAGCCTATAACAAGAGATCCTGTGGAAGTATTAGATATATTTCAGAAATTCTATGAAAGTCTGTATAAAGCAGAGAAATATGCAAATCAAGAAAAGGTAATAACGGAAAGGTGTATGGAAGAATTAAAGTATGCCAAGCTTAGAGGTAGATGAGGCTCAATTACTAACAGAATAGGAGAAGACGAGATAAAATGGTGATGTATAACCAATTTACAGGAAAGTTCCCAGGAATACATGGTATTCTTATGGAAGTTTGGAAGCTAGGAGGGAAAAACACATAATGATCTGGAAAGCAGTATTTTAAGAGGAAGAGAAGTGCCAACATCCTGAAAGAAAGCATTGGTAGCTGTAATACCTAAAGAGGGTAAAGGTCCATCAGCTCTAGCTTCATACAGGCCCGTTTCCATACTAAACCATGATTATAAGTGTTTATGCCTATAATGGCTAAAAGAGTGACAAAACTGATGCCAAAATTGTTAGCTATGGATCAAAGTGGTTTTGTGGGAGGGTAGGAAAACATTTGACGGCATTAACAGAACACTGATGATCAAGACGGAAGTAGAATTTAAGAAAATACCACTGTTGTTGGTGGGTCTTGATGTAGAGAAAGCATTTGACAGAGTAATCTGAGACTTTATGAGCAGGGCAATGAATGCATTTGCATTCCCTGATAAAATTATAATGTTGATTAGGAGGATATATGAGGGATCAGAGGCAAAAAGTAAATTGGGTGGGGCATCTCTAATAATTTCTGATTGTGCAGAGGAACAAGACAGGGGTGTTCTCTCTCACTCTCCTTTGTTACTTGCATTATATTTTGAACCATTGGCAAAGAAAATAAGGAAATCAGAAATCCAAGGATATAATTGGTATGGTACTGCTAAAAAATGGCTCTATTTGGAGATGATATTATTTTATACCTGACAAAATCAGAAAGGGACATTACAGTGTTGTGGAACATTTTGAGATAGTCTCAAATCATTTTGGGATAAAAAATTAATGAAGCTAAAACAAAAGCAATAGCAGTAAATTATGTACCCACACACAAATTGGTTCAGCAATATCCATATATACGGGTACATGATAAAATGAAGTATTTAGGCATATGGATTAAAAATGATTCCAAAATGGCAGCTAAAGATATATGGGAAGAGACTAAACAAAAGATAATATAAAAAAAATGAGAAAATTGAAGTTCTGTTATATTGATATCAATAGTAAGATACAATTAGTTTAAATGTGTTTAGTCCGTTTAGTCTTATACATAGATCAGGCATATTTTTTATCAATCAGAGGAGAAGTTGTGGATAACAATTAATAAAGGGCTGAAGGATTTTATCTGGGAGGGAAAGACATCAAGTGGGATAAGCTGATTCTTCCAATGGAACAGGGTGGATTGGGATTAGAGAAAAAAACGCCAAGCCACTCTGATCCATTTGCTTAATTTAGAAACTTTTATTACAAATACCATAATTGCTTTCATCATACATCATAGTAAAACTTCATCAGATAAAAAAATGTACAAATCAATCACTGTTTCAATACAATAATTATGTGGAAGTACAGTATATAATGATTCAACATCTATCGTTAATAAAATGCTGTCAGCATTAGTTGTAACATTTTTTTATTTTCCTTAAAAAATCATTATTCGTGTTTAGAGGGTTTTAAAGAAATCTATGGGCAACAAATCTAAAGACAGTAGTATTTTGACTTTTACTGTTCACTATCACAGCATCATTAATATTATTAGAGAGAATCAGGCCATAATTAGTGAAAGCTCATATCTAATGGACAACCTTGGAGAAGCTCCTTCTTTTGTGTAGAGGAAAGACAGAAACATCAGAAGTTGGGTTGAAGGTAGGCCCAGAGCATTGGATATATGCACCAATAAGTGTGGAGCCATCTGTGTTTTTTGTCAGCACATACAGGAGGGAGACATGTTTTTCTGCCCTTATTTAAAGAAACTGATTAAAACAGACAGAGGATGTGACTGTAACTCAATGTAGGTGGTTTAAAGGGCAGGCTGCAATGACTGTGAAACATTTTATGTGGGGAAAATGCTCAACAAACTTAAAAGAAGGATTTCTGGCTATATTTCTGAAATGAGGGCTAAGTGCAAGAGTAATGCACTGGCTCAGCACCTGCAGCTTCACAAAAGACACAGTGGCTTTAAATTTTAAATTATTGATTGTGTGGACCTTTTGGAACAGGAAGGAGACATCCCTATTCTTTGAGACAAATGTGAACTACTGTGATAGCTGAAACTGAACTCTTTTAGAAAACTGCAGCTTAATTATTATTGCTCAATAAAAGGCATACTAGATCTCACAGAACTGCCACAATGTTTAAAAGACTATTACAATTCTGATATGGGATTGATTAATGCTGACAATACATGCTAATATTGTTATAAACAAATATCAACCATTGTAAATATTTTACAATGAAAACAATGGTTTTGTTTTCTGATAGTTTTACTCAATTAAACTAACCCCAGGATTCAATAAACTCCATGCAAGAATAGTGCTATTCTTGCACGGAGTGAACCATGTCCATTCCCGCATAGCCTTAACGGCAGCACGCCTTGCATATTCATAAAGGTGCGCAGCTGCTAAGTCTAAGTGGTCAAGAACATTACTGAGTGCAGGGGGCATGTTTAAGTAGTGCCTGCACATCTAACATGCCCCCCTGCACTCTCAAAGTGCCATACAGCACTTTTTAAACACTTTTCACTGTCAGCAGACAAGAACAGCAAATATAAATAGTAAAACAGTGTCAGCAGACACTGAAATAGATAGGAGATCATGAAATAAATGCAGGGTGTGTGTGACAGGTACTGTCACACACCCCCTGCATTGTGAAAGTGCCATACAGCACTTACTAAGTGCTTTCAGTGTTCATGGACACTGAAAGCAGCCATGTAGATAGGAGGCAATGCAGGGGATGTGTGACAGGTACTGTCACACACACCCTGCATTGTCAAAGTGCCATACAGAACATTTCAAGTGCTTTCAGTGTCCACAGACACTGAAAGCAGCTATGCAGATAGGAAGCAATGCAGGTGGTGTGTGACAGGTACTGTCACACACACACCCTGAATTGCGAAAGTGTCGTACAGCCAAACCTCTCAACTGTACAGGTTTTTGCAGAATGTCCAGATGTCTGCCTTATATTTCTGGTGTGTTCCCCCAAATATCTGTCCCTACCTGGCAAATAGCATAGGATTGAAGTCAGTAAATAATGACAAAAATTTAAGTTTAAGACTTCACATCCTTCGGAAAAGTCATGCTAATCCAAAATATATTATTCTACCAACTTACTAAGTTTGTAAGAGTAATATTTAAAATCTGCCCCTATTTGTCCCCTTACAATTGCCCTTACTGTGACTTACAAAGAGTATTGATGCATGTCATTAAAATGATTTTATTAATTTCTTTTTATTTTCATTCTAAGGTATGTTTAAGCATAGCTTAGTGGGTTTATGCATTATGGCCCTCTGCTCAGCATTGCTTAAACATCTCATAGGAGTTAAATAAAAATGTATAGCGAAAATCTTAATGATGAGATAGTGTAGTGATTAGAGTCCTGGCTTTGCATGCAGGTGTTCATGGTTCAAGTACCAAGAGAGGCACTTTATTTTTACATGGGAAAGCATTGTTAAAATTAATTTTATTATGTTAAATTATGTAGTAAGTGATATTTGTCACTCAGGGTAGTGTAGCTGGTCCAAAATGGAAGTGTGAGTGCATATATAACATGTGAAATCACTCATGTATACACAAGTGTCCAATACAATATAGTCACACCCCAAGGTAATGTAATGAAAGTACATGGGGGATGTCATGTAAAGTAAATCATATACACTTAATAATATGTCAGTAATGAATTAATCTACAATCCTGCTACTTTTAAAATGAAAACTGGGCAATGCTAAGCAGTGCTCAGCTCTGTTTAGCCAGTGTAAGCATTGCTTAGACATAAATTTTAAGCAGCAGTCAGCTCAGCTAAGCGGAATTGTGCACCGCTAAGCACTGCTCAGCATCTACCCCTTTAAACATAGCTCATCTCTGCTTAGCAGGTTTGCGCATTGCTAAGCTGTGCTCAGCATTTTCTAAATGGTCCAATGATGGCAAAGGGTGGGAATATGGCCGTATTTAAGCCGTGCAGGCTGGAATACAGCCAAAACCTGTTGTAGTATGGGAGAGGGCTCGTGCTTTTAGGTCCAGCACCATGGCTGGGCTCCTCGTATCAAACTGTGATGACAGACTGCTGCAGGGCCAGTACCAGGGCTCACAGTATAAAGCAGAGGCCTGGAACCATCTGGCACTTGGTATCCCCCGAACTGGTGAACAATTACGGCATCACTATGCTGACTTAAAGTGGAGGAAGGGGGCAGTCTTGGCCCAATGGATTCAAGATGCTTGGGACAACCATGCTCCAGCAGTTTGTAAGTATCTCAGATATAGCTTACCAAATTCTAGCCTGAGCATGTGAAAGACAGGTATGCATGACGTTTGTTTCTCACTCCTACAGCTGCAGCAGAGAGGGCTAGCAATATTGAGGCCCATGCCGACAGACTGACACAGATGTGCCAACAGGCTGGTGAGTACAGCTCTATCTTGCAGTATAGAGTGCCATAAAATATAAGGAGTACATTGTTTACTGCCATTAGGTATAGTGTGTACTCTGTCTAATGAATAAATGATGTCTATCGTACTAATATTGATTCACAGAATATCCATTAATACAAGTGTCATTTCACTGTAATAAAGATGTATACCACAAACTGCTGTGTTTACTCTGGTATGTTGTTGTTGTAGAAATAGAATGTGTACAGGTTCTTCACAGCAAATATTGTGTTGACAGCATGAAGTAACTGAGGCTGTTCTGAGAACCAGCTAGTATGCAAAACAGGAGAATGTGGAGCTGTAAAACAAGATATAAAGGAAATATGTAATACTGTATGCACTAAGTTCTGAACCCTGAATAGTAACGACTACAGTATTGTAGTGTGTCCCCTGCAGCATTGCATTCTTATGTTAACCTTTGCTTTCCAGATTGTATTATTTCAAATGATTAATATACAGTACAGTAATTATCTGCCATGCATGAATGTCAGTATTACAAGGTAATATTGCCTAACCCAGAGAGTATTATGCAGAAATCAGTCAAGCAAGAGACATCAGTTTCCCAGTAGCTCAGTATGATGAAAATTATTTTTATTTATTTATTTATTTATCATTTGTAAACCAGGAAATTCCGACTTGGAACGAAGCCAATTTGCAGCGGAGGCCCGGGGAGAAAGGCTCCAGATGCATGCCTTTGTAACGTGGGAGGAAACCGGAGCACCCAGAGGAAACCCACATGAATGCAGGGAGGACATGCAGACTCCACACAGAAGGCACCCCAGCCGAGAATCGAACTGGAGAACCTCTTGCTGTGAGGCGACAACGCTACCACTGCATCACTGCACCATCCTAACAACCCTGTTGTTCATTTTAGCACACCCAAACATGGTTTGAATCCAGGGAGTGATACTGAGATGTGTTCATATATACACTAAAGAAATCTTGAATATTTGTAGAAACAGTCAGAAAGTGTTAACAGATATTTTCTCCACAGGTCTTCCAGGTAAAGAAATGTGTACAGTAGCTGTTTGAAGGGTATACTAATACACAGTATACAACTGTTCCACTGTCCAAACACATATGCCTGCAAATGACAGCCAGATAGGTACATACACCATGAACCCTCCCCTATACATGTCCCTCAAGTGTCACGCTGTCATGGCTAGTGGTCACTGCTGCTAATCACCTTGGATACAGGACTCCAGGGAAGTATGCCAGTAGCAGACTCACACAACATCAGTGCAGGGTACCCATTCTTTGTCAGATATGTAACCCTGACATGTAGAATCCCCTCTAGTAATGTACCCATACTTGTTGCAGTGTGCCCCATACCATTACAGGTTAATAGTTCAACACTTATTTATGTGCTACAGAACCTATGGGCCATAGGTAGATGTAAAGTGAGGGCAGACCTGTAGAGTATTGAGTAGTACTGTTGTGAAAAATATAAGCCTATGCAGTTGTTAATGGACTTTTTTCTCTCCACCCACCCCTCATCTGCATCACTAATTATTATTTATACACTACGGGTATGTTTTTATCAAAACCTAATGTTGGGACTTGTGTTCTATTATTGTTCATATATTTAATTGTTTGAATATTAATATACCTTGTTCAAACACCATTGTTGGCAGCCTGTTGTTGTCAATGTAACTGCCATGATGTTACAATGCTTACTGTTGTTCCATGTATGCATGTGTTCTGTTTGCTATGCAACTGTTTCAAATCTGTTAGTTTGGGTTAATTGGAACACCCACCCATGCTGTTATAACTACTTTTGAAATGTTTTGCTCATGACTAACCAATATATCTTGGATAACCTCAATACCGTAGCATATCTGGAAAGGCAGATACTGGTGGATCCTCCTGTCCTGCCTCATCTGGCCGTGGCACCAGGCCCCAAGCATGTCCTGAACCCAACCTGTAACTTCCTTATCTGCTGGTCCTGCACTCCCTTCAGGTGGAACCACCTCAAGGGATGGGGCCTGTCCCCCCCAGGCACAGGCGCGGAGAGGAGCCTGTCACCTACCGCAAGTTCCAAGGTATGGTGTGCAGAGTCATCCGCTCCGAGTTGGATGGCCGGCTGTGCCAGATGGAGGGCCGCCTGGTGCACCTGGAGGGTCAGGCTGCCCCCTGTTGTCCAGCCCCCAGCACAGCCACCTTTGGGGCCATGAAGGTGCAGTGGTGACTGCCCATGGGTTGGGACCTCAGTCCCACTGTATCCATTTGGGGGCTCATGGACTTCTGATTCCCAACCACCCTCCCTGTCTAAGGTGTTTGCCCCCTCATGTGTCATACATCACCCCTGTCTGCTGTCTTGTGGGTCTTTTCTTTCTGTGAATGCAACCTATCCTACCCATCCTAGCACCCCAAACATACCTATAGCCCTTCTCCAACATCCCACTCTCATCTTAATAAAAAAAAGGGGCATCTATCCCACAAAAATATTGTTGCCTCATACACAGCTCTGCATTTTGCCCTCATGTCTAGTGACATAAATCAATCAACACTCAAATTACTCCACTAATGTATGTTGCCAACACCCCTCCCTGTGGGGTATGAGGCTGCAAATTCCAAATTGTCCACATCAGTCACAGCTGTTGCTGCAACAGAAATGTAGAGCTATGGTGCTTTCCTACACCCATCCTGCACATTCCTAGCTGGTTTTCCTAATGTTTTACCCCCTGCTTGTCCCCATCTCACCACTTTCCTATCACCTTTTTTTTCTTTTCTTTTAATTAAAATTAGTGTGGGTGCAAGGGGGAGTAAGAGCTGCTATACGAAGCTAAGAGGAATTAACCATCTGTTAGCATCGCTTAGCTTCCCATAAAACTGCACAAACCCACTTAAAAGTGCTTTAATCACTCTGTCTCCATCAGCCCTTGTTCTGCCCAGCAGCAAAATAAGCAGCTCTGCCAAGTCTCAAACCCAGGACACTGTACACTACAATCACAGAAACATAACACAACACCATCTGAGCTGTGAGGATTTGTAATGCTTTTACAAACATATCATGCATTATGGTTTACAAACATATCATGCATTATGGTCATTGAACATTAATGAAAAAAAATAATCAATACCAAGTCTTGAACCCAGGACCCTATGCACTACAATCACAACAACATACCTCTACACCATGTGAGTAATAGGAATTTGTAATGCTTTTACAAACATATCATGCACTACAGTCATTTAACATAAGGGGAAAATACACATCCTTAGTACTCTGATATACATATATATATATATATATATATATATATATATATATATATATATATATATATATATATATAAATATATATATATATATATATATATATATATATATATATATATATATACACACACACACACACATATATATATATATATATATATATATATAAATATATATATATATATATATATATAATCAACCTCTTAATGTAAGACATCTGCAAAAAGCCTGACAAAGTGGGGGGATAAAGGGCAAACAAAAGTGACAGTGACATAATTGAAATATGGCTGTTATAAGCATAGAAGTCTGCTACAGTAGCATGGTTTGTGTTAACATATATTTTCTGATAGATTTCAGGTCTGAAACACAAATGACTGTCATCATGTACTGATGCAATGCTCACATCATCCCAGTGATTTGTCAGAAACCCACAACTGGTATGGGGAACAGACCAACCATATGAGCCAGGCATCTGGACAGTGTACTGACAGTGTATAAACACCTGGACAGTGGAAAGGTATGACTGCAGTCATGTAACAGAAGGGATAAAACACTGAGAGCTGCCAATCATTTCACCTAGCACCTTCTAAACTACTGTCAGACCAACATGGCACTACCCCAAATCAGCTCTGGGGAATTACTCATGCATTTGTAAATATATTATGCACTACAGGGATGTAACTGTAGGGAAAAGCAGACACCCACAACCATTTAAACCACAGTGACAGCAACATACCAGTACCCCAACTGAACCCTAGAGTATAACGACTGTTTAAACAAACATATCCTGATTGCCAGTCACACACTACACTGACATCTACTGCCCCAGGTCACAGTCTACTGGGAATCCTGAAGTGCTACAGGACATTTCTCAGTCTGCCCCTACAAACATATACAGCTGATAGACCACTAGCAACTGTAGCAGCATGCACAGTGAGATAGAAAAGGATCTATGACACACACATCTTCCACTCTACCTACTCAGCTCAACAAACATTTACACACTACACTGCTACACAGTCTTGAAAGTCCGTTAGCAATGGCCAGACATACATAACTCTCAACTGTAGAGATTTCCACAGAATGTGCAGGGTGTGGGACCATATATATGACCACTGCCACATACCACTTCCAGGACTCTGCTAAGTCACTGGGATTATATCAAGAGTGAAGTCACTAAATCATGCTATACCATACCTCTGAACCTCTTACTGCAAGACATCTGGACAAAGCCTGACACACTTGGGGGACAGGGGGCCAAAAAGAGGGACATATCTCACATAATGGTGTTACAAACTGAAACAGCTGCTGGTGTTACAGGGTTTGTCATAACATAACATCCCTGAAGGATATGATGTCTGAAACACAAATGGGTGTCAACATTTACTGACTTCAGTCCTCACATTATCCTAATGATTTCTCCAAAACAGAAATTATCTGAGGAATAGACCAAATATAAGAGGCAAACCTCTGGGCATTGTTCAGACATCTGGACAGTTGAGAGGTATGCCAAAGACATATCACTGTCAGATGTCAAGTTCATGTAGAAAATGCATGTCCAGACAAAACCTGTTAATCTAGCAATCTTCTATATTTATAACAGCAATGCTTACAATCTGTACCAATTCTGGAACTTTGTTCCCCCATTTTGTTGGGCTGTCTCCACATTTCTTGTTCTGATATTTCCACCTACCGTCTGTGAGGCTGTAGCCTCCACACTTCCATAATGTTCTCCTCACAGGCAAGGAAAAGGGGCAAGGCCCACATGAAGGACTTAATTATAGTACTGTGCTGCTATGGTATTGGCTAATGGAAATACAACACGGCTGCTTTGGATGCAAGTAGCAAGTGGCAGACACCAATTGGTGCACAGGCCATCACCTGCTCATGAGCATTACCTACAAAAGGCAGGCTGCTGCCTATGGAAAACAGGTTTGAACCTGTCTCCACAAAGACAGACTGTGACTACACAAACCTAAACATTTGCATTATTCTGAGGAAACTCTTCAGCAGTATAACAGGTATGTCAATCCATTAAGCATGTAATAGAATGCAAAAGGGAGGATGCAATAATGTGAAATAGGAAGTTAAATACTAAGTAGCAACAAGACTTGCTGGACTCACATGCTGCTGTCAGGCATCTACGGCCATTCATGCCTGCCCTGTCTGCAGTGACATAGATCACAGCTCTGGCCCCTGAGTCACCCCAGCAAAGGTTAGCTCATGTATGAGTACTACTGGAGTGTCTGTTGTTCAGTACTGACTGACACTGCTAGACCAGCTACCTGGGATGTTGTAAATATTCAGATGTCACCTGTGAATGCTACTATGATACATATGCTTGTCTTACAAATGTAAAAGACTTATACAGGGTATGTGCATAGTACACAACTGGCACAGAAGTGTGTGTTAAACTGTATGATATATACTGAGCCAATACCTTTCAACTGTCCACAGTGCTGCAGACTGACTACATGTTTGCCTCATATTTGCAGTCAATGCCTCATACAGTTGTGTCTTGTCTGGCAAATCACTGGCAACCCAGTAAAGACTGAAGTCATAACATAATAGCATACAGTTGAATGTCAGATGTCATATCCTGCGGAGTATTCCTGTGAATGACAGTGTTTGCTAGCAACTCAGTGTGAAACAACTACATTTATAAAGTGTTACTATTTTCCAGTCTTTGCCCACCATTGATATGTGCCTTTGTGCAGATGTCTTGCTCTAACAGGAGCTAGGAGTCTTAGCATGAAACACACGTCATTGCAAATGTACCTTGTCCTGGAAGATGCTGACATTTGTGCAGTCACTGACACTTGGTTTGAGGCTGTGGAGGACACATTAACCTTGCCAGGTTACTCATCCCACCATATGTTTAGACCCCCAATGGAGGGCTGCAAAGCCACCGGAGGTGGAGTTTTAAATATTAGCATACACATACACACCTCCAGGATGGCCAAATAGTATGACACATGGAAGACATCCCAAGTGCAGTTAACTATTGACAAAATGCCTACTCAAATCATAGCTAGCTACAGACCTCCAGCCATGACTCTGGACACCCACTACACCTATTTGGACTTGATTGAATCTGTCATGATTCAACCATATACCCTGCTCCTGGGTGACTTTAACTACCCAACCATAGTGTGCATGACCTATTCTACCTGAACATGAATGCACAAAGATTCTACGGCTTTGTCAATGGCAATGCATTGAATCAGCTGGTCAACACTCCTATGACAGGTGGAAATATCCTGTACCTGGTCCTAACCAACATGAGTAGCCACTGTAGCACTCCTACAGTGTCATCCCCCTTGGTAAGATCTGACCACATAGCCATCACTGTTGAGGTCCTCATCACCCCCGACCCCCATCAGGGTCAAACAAAATAATCTGTACAAACATGGCTATAAATCTCCTCAGAGCGGGTAGAAGTAGCTTTAGAGCCACCGTCCCATCAGTTGGAACTAGCAGTAGTGTCAAAGCCCACACATCAATACTATATGAGCATCTACATAGCTGTATGGACTCAGCAATACCTGACAGGACAACATCATCTCCCTCACGGTAGGGTAAACCTCTGTGGTGGACAGCAGAAATAAACACATACCATAATATGTGGAAATAATTGCTGGACAGGGCCAAGAAGGTGTCTAATTGGAAGCAATGTCACCATGGATTGACCAAGCAAATAAGGCCACAGGAGAATTACCCTAAGGCCATCTTTCAGTGCAAATTGGACACATCCACCAAGGCCAATCACTAGGCCTTCCACTCAAATGTCTGCAATCCCAGAGATAACACCCAAATCTGCTCTGTAGTGGTAGTTAATACACAGCATACACATACGGCATAGATATAGCGAACCTGCTGCAGACAGGTTAAGTGTAAACATCACCCCCCTGTCTCCCCATCAGTACACATGGACATGCACAGCACCTGCCCCCCTCCCCTCATCATCAGGAAGCAGGTCTGTAATGCCCTCTCAAAGGCAACTCACATAAGTCTCCAGATGCCTGATACCAGCCTTGGCTGCATCCTGCCTGAAATCAGGCATGAGTTCTCAGCTCCATTACACACTGTAGTGAACCAAAGACTGAGCACCAGTGTCATCTCAGCTGCACAGAGGACAGCCACTGCCATCCCTATACACAAAGGTAGAGCAATCCACTGACCCAGCCAGTCATATGGACATCAGCCTAACTAGCCTGATCTGCAGGGGCATGGAAGGCAATATTAAAGTCCGTATGGACAGGGACATCGGCAACCTCAAAATGCTTGAGCCCACACAGTGTGGAATTGTCAAAGGGAGATCAGGCCTGTTAAACCTGGTCGACTTCTCTGAAGTGGTCAATGAATACAAGGATGAGGGGAAGATGATGAACACTGCCTACCTTCACCTAGCCCAAATATCGCACAGTAATCTCCAGTTGGCCATGATACATAAGCCTACACAGCTAGGCATCAACCTGTATGATACCAGATGGGTAGCTAACTGGCTCAATGATAGTACCTACTCAGTCAAAGTAGTGGAAGCCACCTCTAGTAGTAGACTCTTACAGAGTGGTGTATGCCATGTATCAGTCTGGGGGGGTGTACTGTTTGAGATATACATTTCTGAGATACAAGACAAAACCAGTGGTCTGTGGCTGACCAGGTTTACAGATGATTGCAAGCTGGCCACTGTCTTACATTCCCCTACTGATGTGAGCATCCTCCAAGAGACCTTTACCCAAATTAATGACTGGTGCAAAAGCATTGCCTCAAACTGACTGCCAGGAGATGCATCATTTTCCCTTTTGTGGTAGATATCATCCTCACAAATTATGACAGTAATAACAATGTACTGAGCATGCAATCAGGTGTGAGGCAGCTTGTGCATCAAGGCTGGTAGCAACCTGATAGTTTCCCACTGTGTGGGCACCACTGTACAAAAGGCTGTCTACATGACCCACCTCACAAATACGGGTAAGTCATCCAGGAACCAGGAGGCCACAATATCCCTGTACTCCACCCATATCAGATGCATTACAGAGTACAATGGCTCCTTTGGCATTCACCCTGCCAAGCAAATGCAGCAGTTCCAGAGACCACAGAAGTTCCTGACCAGGCAAATCCAAGGTCTGCAACACATATTCTATACAGATAGGCTGAAAGTACTCAGTCTCATACAAACTGATCATAGGCGACCTATGTCTGGTATACAAGGCCATTTCCAAACCAGCCTTGATGTCATTTCTGCATGTCCGTAAACACAAACCCCACTCACACAACATGCACAAGGCCCTCACCTGGTCTGTGACATGTATGTTACTTGTTTGTGGGATAGTGCAGTGTCCCACACAATACAATCTCTGTAAAATACACTCCCTCCCCATGTCTAACAGAGTACGTGTATATCCTTCTTGAGGAAGAAGCTGGATGACTGCATGGGGAATGGAAAGAACACCCCTGGGATCCCACGTGTGTCCCAGCTGGACAGGGACATGGGCGAATGTCTGGGCTAGGCTTATGAGGGCATCCGGCCCAAAAGCCTGGTATCATCTTATGAAGCTATGCACCTAGTACTTTACTTTACACATTTCCTGTATGTATTGCAGACTGTCCTGCATTGTTGTCTGAAATGAATCCCTGTGAGTCTGAACTGTGTACGTACTGCAGTGATGGAGTATTCTCCCGTTCCTTCATTAGTTATTATCACATATCTTTAAACCTCATCATTGTGTCTGGTCTGTATAGCAGTCAGCTCTTGCAGTACTTGCATATGCACTTGGTCACACTGTGTGGCTCATTCCAATAGCCTTGGTCTTGGTCACAGTTACCATTCTGCTAACAGGCCCATCACACAGTAGGATTGGTCACCCTTTGTTGAGGGCCTTACAGTAGCTGTTAAAGAGATGGATTGTGACAGTCAGAACTACGGGGAGGTCTGGCCTGAAGGGTCTACAGGTGGCAAAGCTGTGCCAGACTTTACCAGGAGTGTGTCTGTGTGTGTGTGTGTGTGTGTGTGTGTGTGTGTGTGTGTGTGTGTGTGTGTGTGTGTATCAGCAAACATAATACTGCAAGGTATTAAGTTACATATGTCATCTCCCCCTCACAGGTGAACATGGGGTTTGGTGTCTCTTCCCCTCACAACCTGATGTCAGTGTCTTAGCAGACTCTCAAGTTGATGGTGATCATAGTGAGGCACAATCTGTGCCATTGGTTGGTATTCCACCTTCATCCACAATATCCCTGCACACAGCCAGTATGCCCACACATACCCAGTCCCCAGCAGCCACAGATAATGGACAGTTATAGGATGATGACATGGAGCAAACCAGTGTGGTAACTATAGCAAGTGTGAGTTTTAACACTAGCCAAAGCCAGAGGGCAGGCAAGATCACACACAGGCAGATGGACAGGAGTGAGGACTGCTGCCCATCAAGCCCCTCTCACAAGTGCCACAGCAGGTATAACCATATGCAAGTTCCAGTCCATCATGGAGGCACAGACGCACACTGACTGCAACACCAGACAGATGCTCAGGGTCATGAATGCAGAGCTTCCTGCCATGCGTGGCGATCTCCACGGCATTTGTGATGCCATACATCATTTTGCCAATGTTGTGGACAGACGGTGGGGTGAGACATTGTCACTGCTTGACTGTGCAATGTATGTGCTTGAGCATGTGGTGGGAGTAGGCCATCAGCCAGGTGGATGTAGGTCAGCAACATGATCAGCTGAGAGCCCATGTGGCCATGCACATTCACAGTCCCGTAGTGCCAGTACCACCAGCACTACCAAAGGGAGGGTGCTATCCACACCACACCAGGCCATAGGCACATGGCCCTAGCCCGTCCCATCATGGATGCAAATCCAGAAGACAGCAGTCACATCGGGGAGTAGTACTGCATCTGTCCTTGGGCCTGGTGGTGCCAGTGTGACTCCTGCAGAACCAGTTCCCACATCACAGCCAGGGGACGGTGAACCATACATCCTGCCATATACAGTCCACGGCTGTCCAACATAGCCCTTTGTCGGATATTCACATGTCTTGACTGTGTACAAACCCTCACACATCTCTACCACAGGCCGGTCACCACCAGAGACGCACAGATCCTCTGCACAGCACAGTTGAACACCACCCCTCCAGGCACACATGCATGCACATATGATGTTAACCATATGGCCCAACCTAGGCCTTTGGCAATCCCACACCACACTCTGTGCATGTGATGATACTTGTGCCACAACCCTGTTATCCATACCAGTGATGCAGGGACAAGCTCATATGGGTCTGACGCACAGGGTGAATATAATACAGTGTAGTAATGTAATGCTGCATAAGGTACTGTCTGCTGGCAATAGTTATGGGCACACATCAAGGTGTATGCACCTTGTTAAACATAATGCATTTTTGCTGTTAGTACTGCTGACTGACTGTAGAGTCACATACTGTATTCTGTTTGTGTTCCTGGTGTCTGTGTGTCTGCAGGCTGTGGGCCTGCTGACAGTAGCAATGATGAGTATGGTGGAGTGGGAACACAGTGACCTTTTCATAGCCAAGGTAAAGCTGTATATGTACATGTTTACCAGGTGCGTTTACATGCAACAGTGTGTGAGGGACAATTGTGACAGATAGTGTGACCTTGCATACATCCCCTTGACATAGCCAGCTAGCCTTCATACATGTCACCAGGGTGTTCTGTAGGACTGCAGGCTCACACATACAGAGGAGGTTACTTGAATACTGGCACTAGGCCTCTCATGAGCTTAGCCATTAATTTAACTGCAACAAATTCACCTATCAGTACCTGTTACCCCTGCCATTTCTGTCCCATCCACTCAACCTTCATGTAGGTAATGAGGGTATGCTTGGTACTGTGTATGACAGATGTGGAGTATGTATTCCTGACACAGATCAGCCTGTTTTAGTCTAGCCTGACAATCACCAGCATGTATGTCTGCTAACTCATATGCATGGCTGGTCTGTCATGCTGGTAGTGCACACAGAGTCATAGTCCTGTACATGGGGCAGCTGTTGAAGGGCTGAGCACAGCCCTTACCTGCACAGTGTTATGGATGATAGAGCTAAATACATAACACAAATAGCACAGAGGTAATGTAGTGTTGCAGTGTCTGCCATTACTAATCAAGTTGGTGACGACTGCAGGTGCTGTTAGGATTGCCAATGGTGGGTTCAGAGGCCCTTACATGGTAGAGCCATCTGACACACACACACACACACACACACACACACACACACACACACACACACACACACACACACACACACACACACACACACACACACACACACACACTGCTGCATGGAGACATGCATTGAACCACACATGCACATGGAGTTGACACTTCTCAGAACAGATGACCTTCCCATCTATTTATGTAAAATACACAGTGATATAACCACTGCATGCACCACAGTGGCTTGGTGTTAGAAACTGTGTAACTGTGTTTGTATGGTGGATGACATCTGTATGGGCTGAAACTAGGTTGGAAATGGAGGAGTTCACAGGGTGGAAGAGGCACACAAAATGGTACAGCCATCACATACACACAGTAAAGACAGCCACAGGGGGTGTGCATACAGAAACACACACAGAGTTGTCAATATACATATTAGTAACTCTAAGTCTCAACTTGTATGTACTATAGTGCTACGTACACATGACATGCTCCACATAGATTATATACCTGGGATATAACACACAACCTTTTACAAGTAATCTTGTGAATGTCTTCATGGATGGTGACTGGTCTCATCCACTGCTCCTACAAACCTGCACAAGTGATGGAGTGACAGACTTTGTAGCAGCATGATGTGTCAGTCAGGTATGATGTATGATGCTGGTATGTGTGTCACTATGGTAACTATGACATATTTGGCAATGATATCACAGGTATGCTCATTGTTAAGGAACGCAGACCACTTATAGGTTACAAACATGTGGATATTCCATGTACAGCTGTACAGGTGACTGGTATGGGCTGTATAGTGTTACATGGTGCATGTGAGGCAGATGCCATTAACAGGGTCTTTAAAGTAATATCATGGGTAAGGGGTCAACAGGCCTTAAAATGGTATAACCTACACACACAAAAGCCACAAGGGTTATGTTTCACACACACTACTATAGCAGTCAGTATTGACATTAGAACCCCTACCTAATTATTTCTACTATAGTATTACACAGTTATTGCACATGCCACAGAGCTTAGAGGGCTGACAAGTGTATACAGGTACATCTACAGTGAATGACATCAGCAGACCTTGTAAAGCAGAGCAATGGGAAGTATACTGGGTGGTACATGCCTCAAAATGATATAACCCACACCCCCATAGGATGTGATTCTCACCTAAACACACATGGAGGGTATGATTTTCACACACACACACACACACACACACACACACACACACACACACACACACACACACACACACACACACACACACTATCACAGTTGCTAGTTTTGAGTTTAGAACCCTATCTAGCTATGTGTACTACACTGTTACACAGTTATCACAAGCATCACGGACCTTATAGGATTTAACAGTGTCCCAAGGTATGTCTAAAGTGAGATGCATCAAGAGCCCTTGTAAGGTATGGCAATGAGAAATGTACTGGGTAGGAAAGGCATTAAAATACATTATCCTACAAACATACACACTTACAAAAACCTTCAGACACAGACACACACACACACACACACACACACACACACACACACACACACTTGCCAGAACTGAGAGTAGAACCCTTGCCTATCTAGTTATTTGTACTATACTGTTAGTTATTACATGCACCATGGAGCTTATAGGGTTGAGGGCTGTCCAAAGGTATGTCTAAGGGCAATAACATCAGCAGGACTGCTAAAGCAGGGCACTGGGAAGTGTTGTGGGTGGAAAAGTCCTCAAAATACTTCATCCTGCAAACATACACACTTATAAACACTTGCACACATTTACCAGAACTGAGAATAGAACCCCTGCCTATCTAGTTATTTGTACTATACTGGTACATAGTTACTGCACACGCCAAGGAGCTTATAGGGCTGAGTGCTGTCCAAAGGTACTTTTGAGGGGAATGACAGCAGGACTGCTAAAGTAGGGCACTAGGAAGTCCAGATGTTGGGAATGGTCTAAAACTGTTTCACCTACAAACAAACACACACAGACACTTACATTTGACAGGACTGGGATTAAATACCCTACCTATCTAGTTATTTGTACTATAGTGTTATGAAGTTATCACGTGCTACAGAGCTTATAGGGATGACAATTGTCCAAAGGTACTGCTAAGGTGAATGACATCAGCAGGACTGATAAAGTAGGGCACTGGGAAGTGTTGTGGGGGGAGTCCTCAAAATACTTACATCCTACAAACATATGTATACACACACACACACACACACACACACACACACACACACACACACACACACACACACACACACACACACTTGCCAGAACTGAGAATAGAACACCTGCCTATCTAGTTATTTGTACTATACTGTTAATAGCTATTGCACACGCCAAGGAGCTTATAGGGCTGGGGCTGTGCAAAGGCACTTCTAAGGGGATGACATCAGCAGAACTGCTAAAGTGGGGCACTGGGAAGTGTTCTGGGTGGGAGTGGCCTAAAACTGTTTCACCTACAAACAAACACACCCACAAACAATTACCTTTACCAGTACTGGGATTAGAACCCCTACCTATCTAGTTATTTGTACTATAGCATTGCACAGTTATCGCATGTGCTATAGAGCTTATTGGACTGACAGGTGTCCAAAGGTACTTCTAAGGGGAATGACATCAGCAGATGTTGTGAAGTAGGGCAATGGGAAGTGTACTGAGTGGGAACAGCCTCTTAATACTTAAACCTACACACACACACACACACACACACACACACACACACACACACACACACACACACACACACACACACATAAAGGCAGGTAATGTGATATTATAATCCCACCTCTATACCTGCTATTATACTATAGAGCTCACCTTCATGCTGGCACGTGACTGGTTACGACTGGTATGCCACTGTCCACAGCAGGACACCACTGTATGCCATTCAGGGTATCCCTGTGTATGACTCACTGTCTGTGTGGGTCTCCCTGTGTTTCTCTCTCACCATCTGTCTCTCTCTTCCCCATGTCTATGTGTGTGTATGCTTTACATATTGTTATATGTTGCCCATATATATGTCTGTGTATCACATGCAACAGATGCACATATATCACGTATGGGCCACCTACAGCTAGCTGAGGGTAATCTTGTCTGACAGATGTGTGTAGAGACAGTTAAGGTGTACATAGCTGTCTGTATGCAAAGACATATATGCACAATACAGTTATATAGTCCGATGTGGGTTCTGACATGGGCTGTGATTCTCTAAGTGTAGGAGCATGCCCAGTATGACCTTCTATAGTAAGGGTGGGACTCCATTCCAGAGAAAGTTGCACTCTGGTACAAGGTTTTGTGTGCTACAGCCATACCTCTCAGAAGTAAACAGCAGGTTGCTAGAGGTACGGGATTTGTTTTAGCAGATATTTTCTGACATATCTGAAGTCTGACACTGGAATGTATTGTGTCATTACCTAGTGACAGACATCCGCAGATCATCACAGTGCTTTACCAGAGGATTACAAGATGTATGATGCACAGACCAATATTATGTGCCAACTATTGGCATTCTTGCCCAAAAAGGCCAGTTGAGAGTTGTGGCTACAGCCTGTTGACTGAGCGAGCTGTGTAAACAGTCCAGCAACTTGATGATATAGTGGCTGGGAATCTTCTGCTTGTGTGGTATTCTTCTTACCTGAAAAGTCATATCCTGGTGTGGCCATACCTCTCAACTGTACAGTTTTTGGCAAATTGTCCAGGTGTTTGTCTAAAAGTTTCATCCAGTCTACATAAATGTGTTTTTATGGAAAGTTAGTTGCAAATAATTAAAGACTGAAATTACAAACTAATGACAGGCATTAGTGTTGCAGACTTCATAACCTTCAGACAATTCCTGCTAATGCAAAACCCATTATTTTACCAACTTTCTCAGTTTGTAAGCGCAATATTTACAACACGTCCCTATCACTGAGCCTTTGTCCCACTTTTATTTATGACCTTGTCCAGATGTCTTGCTGTCAGAGGTTGAAAGGTATGGGTGTGGGTACAGAGTGCATTCTACTATGGAGAAATGTCCATTATATGTGTAGTATATTCCACATAGTGCTGTGTGACTTCTAGGTATGTCAGTGGCAGAGCAGTACAGAGTACTGTGGTGAACCACAGACAGACAATTGTGTATAGGTTGATAGGTTGATATAACATTAGTAGGGTATAAGCCCTGAAGCTCTTATAACTTACGCAGACAGCAGTATAGCCCATGTTAAGACATGTCAACACACAGAGCCCCTGTCCAGCAGGCAGGTGGAATCACAGGACTGTATTTTGTGTTTCCCATGCACTTATACAGGGAGCACATCACTAGGAGTATTGAGGCACTTGGCTTGATGTGGACAGGAAGTGTATTCCACAGATGTGGGAGTGTGTGGGACACATCTGTCACACCAACAAGCTGTACTGATATCACAGACCAGGTTGATGCTGTGCCTACAGGTTGTTCGAGTGGACCTTGGCTTCCAGATGTGCAACAATCTAATCAAGGCACGGTCCGGATTGCTTTGTATGCCAGACAGGGGTCACCTCATCAGAGTCTGTATAGAATGGGGTAGAGGGACAATGCTGTTAGCTTATCTGTGTTGGGCAGGTGCTTGGGGTAAGGCATTAGTGTTTGCAAGACCCTGGTGTGTGGAGTCTGCATGGTTTGTGGTGTGTACGTTTGTGGAGTTCTCATGTATTTTTGCCTCTGAGGTGTCCTTTGTTTGGGTTTTTGTTTGTTACAGACCTCCACTGACATAGGTGTGTGTTGTGTATTTGCAGGTGTTGTTTACTGACTCCTTACACTGCATGGCACCTATGTTACTGCACAAGTTGTTCTGGTGTGCACATTCTCCATTTGTCTGGCCAGTGGTTCCCCTTACCCTTATGTGCGTCTCTTTGTCCTTCTGTAATCCAGTCACAGGCTTTGCCCACAGTGGCTGTTATGTATCCGTACTTCTGATGTGAGCGGGGTAAATGCCGTAACATCACACACAAGGTTATGGACTTCACACCTCTGAGTGTACCTATTTAGCAGGTTGTCCATCATTGCACCACTACATTTGCTGGTGCCGTCAGATGGTTTGTGTTGCTATATGTTATTATGAGGCTACATTGTTGGCCTAGCTGTCAAACCATCAGAGAGTGACATCTTGACAGGGCCATATATGACAGTCAGACAAAGGCACACACATGGGGACAGAGTGCTAATACTGTTCTGCCAAACATAGACAGTTGGGAGACCAGTTTGGTATTTGTTTGCTTTCTCTTATGGGTATGACATCTGCTTCCCCACTGTCTGCCATTGATGTTTTTACAAGACCCTTTCTTGTTTTGCAAATAGTTGGCAGGCAAATGCAATGTTAGAACAAGCAGAATAGATATACAGGGCATACTTGTGCTCCTTCTGTGACAACCTGTCATTCAAGGGGTATGGATGTTGGCCAGTGACATTTTGTCAGTGCTGACACAGTAAGTTGGCAGCCTTTTATGACTTGGCAGTACACTGACCTTCAGGTACCTGCTGTCCTACTAGGCACCATGCCTCCTGACTATTTAGAGCCAGACACCTGGACAATGCCATAAGTAATTTGGGGACAAAGGCCTACATATAGGGACCATTGTTAATTATTGGCCTTACAAACCTAGAAAGGCGATACAATAACAGGTTTTGCAACCAGGAAAAGCTGAAAGGCACAACAACATGCATTTTCCTAAAGAGTATGAAGTCTGAAACTACAATCTGTCATTATTTTCTGACTTTTTGTGATTTGCCAATGATTTGCCAGACAACCATGATTTCATGGTAATGAGACCATGAATATGATGCAAACCTCTGGACATTCTGCAAAATGTCTGTACAGTTGAGGGGTATGCTAGGCACTGTGTAGGTTACTTTGAGATGTGTATTGTCCATATGTGTAGTCCCCTGTCCCTGACCTGTCCAACTTTCCTGCAGTAACAAATATGGATATCTGGATAGTGTGTACAACTCCTACCTTAGTTGTATTTGACATGCAGAATAGTTGGCACTGCAGCTCTTGGAACATGGACCCTGTCAACCACAGTACCGTACCTAGGTCACTAAGACACGACAGCCAGGAGTACATGCAGGCCACATACTAACAGTATTGGTAGCACATATACATAGCTCACTGAGCCCTGCATACTGTGGACATGCAACAAGTTATGTTGATTGGGATAACCCTGGGAATGTGTGCTCTGCTGCTTATACCCTAAAAGCATTACTGTTACTGCATTTCTATGGGAACATGGGTGTGTGTGGGGGAGGAGCACATCTGTCAACTGTCCATATTTGCACGGACTGTGCTGATGTTCCCTTTACATTTTGGTTCCATTTAGCATAGTATTGTGCCTGTCTTGGAGACTATAGGCATATCACTAAAGACCACAGGTTAGATTGTAATGGCAGACATTTGATTTCAGGCTTCTTACCCTTCATTGCCTTACTGCAACTGCAAGACCTGCTGTAATATCACTGTGTAAGTCTGTATGGGCATATTTCATCATTGTCCCCATTTGTGAGCTTTTGCCAGACATTTCCGTATGGTTTTCTATGGATGACTTGCTGGGTGAGGCTGAGGGGTGCGTATGGGACCCTCACATTGACATCCATGTATGTGACCTATGACCCCCTAATTTATCCCCCCACATATACTGCAGTGAGATTTGCCACCTAGGGGACTACTGCATTCTCTGGGGAAGCCAGTATTGGGCAGACATTTCCTGTTGTCCCACATATCTGTCCGTTGTCAGCTGCTATCATGGTAAGCCACCCCATTCCCTTGCATGCATGCAGCAATACCACAGCTATGCTATTACAACGTATTACTCCATTCATTTATTGTTAGGAAGACTGACTTACCTTGTGCCTGTGGTAGTTGTGAGGATGGTGCTTGAGAGCTTGCTCTGTCAGATGCAAGCAGTACACAGCCTATACATGATAAGATACATGTAGTATGATGTGTGTGGCATCCATTTTACTGTGTGTGCACGTCAGAGAGAGGTGTCATTCCCTGGGTCCCAACAGTGTCAGTATGTGTGCTATGCATTGCCTCTTTGCCAAGACCTGGGCATGCCTCCATCTGCCTACGGGAGCAGGCTCAGGGGGTTCCTCCTCCAAGTCCTCCTGTGCCTGTGGGGGCCTTGACAATGGTGGGGGGCTGTGTGGGCCTTCTCTGTGATGTTCCTGCAGTAGCTGTTTCCACAGGATCATATTGTGTAGCATGGCACATACTATGAACATGTGTGCACATGTGGCTGGAGAGTACTGCAGGGCTCCACCAGATATGTCAAGGCAGCGGAACTGTGACTTGAGCATCCCAAACACATGCTCTATAATGTTCCTGGTTTGTGCATGTACCTCATTATGGCATTCTTCAGTATGTGTGTGCATTTCTGATGGATATCATCATCCACGGCTACAGTGCATAGCCAGCATCCCCCACTGGATGGCCATACAGGATGTTGGCCCTGGCAAATGCCTGATACAGCTGTGAAGCATGCCAGATATGGGAATTGTGATAACTACCAGGGCTGCCAGCACACACATGAGATTGGTAAGCACTGGGTGGCCTGTCTACAACAAGAGGAGTAATTTCTGACCTAGATATTGTAATTTATTGGCTGTTTGGGCAGTTTTTTCCATCTCTATCAATTTAAAAGCCTGCATTTGCACTTGTTTCCCACCTTTCCTGTAATTAATCTAGTCCAGATACAGATTTACTATATCCAGGACTGTTTGTAAGCTTCTGAACCATGCCAAAGTCTGCTCTTCAATTTATCCCTTAGATCTGCTAGTTCTCTCCTCTCCTGCACTTTTATGAGCTTGTTAGTCTAGCACTTTACCAGACTTCTTGTAGCAATTATTGTAGTACACAAAGTGCTACCAGCACTAAACGTTCTACAAGGAAACAGCTCCAGTACTTATTATTAATGCCCACCCCTCCAGGCATGTCTAAAGGTCAGTTCCCTGTGTTTTCTCCTATTAACCTAATGAACTTGGGCATCCTGAGGCAATGTAGCAACTGCCTCATGTACACTGACAACTCTCTCTTCTTACCTCCCGCCACTCAGACCTGCAAGAGATGCAATTATATATCCGAATCGGAAGCCATGCACTCTCCAGCCAAGACCGGAATAGCTGGTCAAGAGGAGAAAGTCAGCACTTGCACCACACCATGTGGAACACACAGCCCTCCAGAACACACAACATTGCCTTCACATAAAAACACAAACCACATACCCACCTTGGCTGAGGCTGTCAATAACGCACCTCCAAGGCAGAAACACACTCAGTCACCACAACACAACACTAATCATGAGACACATAACTCTCCTAAACATCCTAAACAGTCTGCCACTCAATCAAAGCCCCTAAGGCAAAACAGCATGCCCAACACAATAGTCATAGGTGACCCGATAGTGAGGTACACTGATGTCCCATTCATTAGGCTGAATAAGGTGAAAGTAACAGTCAGCTGCCTGTCAGGTGCCAGGATCCGCCACATAATGCATGCACTCAGGTCCCTCAACAAAAGGTACAAATATGACTCTGTCATTGTACATGTGGGTGTGAATGACCCGAGACGTACCTACCTGGGCCTCATGAAAAGAGACATGGAGGAGCTCTTGGATTATGTAGCCCAGGCGGGTATGACCCTAGCCCTGAGCAGCATCCTACCATCACCCAGAATGATACCACAATACAAGCAGAAAATGACTGAGTTCAACAATTGGCCAAGTTTCTGGTGTCATTCTAATGGGATCTAATATCGGTCTGCCTGGGATGACATGATTGACAGACCTCAATGCTTTGGCAGAGATGGCCTGCATCTGTCACCCCTGCGCTTCTGGATACTGGCCATGTCTCTTGCCACCCCTATAGTGCCTTTTTTAGGTGGTGTTCCAAAGACCAAATTACCACTGTAACAGCTACAAACAAATGCAATCTGAGGGTCATACTGCTCAATGCTAGAAGTCTAAATCTCAAAATGCACCAGCTCGAAGCACTCCTCAAAATGGAGAACATTGACATTTGTGCTGTAACAGAGATCTGGTTTAAAGCAGCAGAAAGCACCCCTGTGCTACCAGGCTATAACTCATTCCACACCTTTCGGTCCCAGAACTTGTACCGACGATCTAAAGTTGGTGATGTTTCCATATTCATAAAGGATGTACACACCTCCAGACTGGTAGCCCAACATAATGCATCAGAGATACTTCAGGTGCAGCTAACACTGGGTAAGACAGCGATCCAGTTCATAGCCTGCTATAGGTTTCCAACCATGTACCAAGACTCACACTCCACATTCCTAAGCACCGTGAAGAATATTAGGGTCCAACCTAACACTCTCATACTGGGTGACTTCAACTACCCCTCTATTAACTGGGAAAACTACTCATGTACCAATACACTTGCCCAATGTTTCCTGGAATTCATTAATTCCAATGCCCTGGACCAGCTTGTTCTTACCCCCACTAGAGGTAGCAACATCCTTGACCTGGTCATTACTAACATGGGCGACCATTGCTCTACACCAATAGTCAACTCTTCCCTGGTTAGATCCAACCACAAACTAATCACCTTGGAAATACACATCCCTCCCACCTCCCCGCAAAGGTAATCACCATTAAAAATTTCTCCAAAGTTATATTTGGGCTCTTAAAAACAGAGGTGGCTAACTTTACAGCACCCATGCAAATGGAGAATAGTTGCATGACCGCCGAATCATATACCAATGCACTGTACGAACATGAACACAAATGCATGGATCTCGCCATACCCAACAGAACCAAGACGCTCTTCTCCAAAAAAAGGAAGCCAATGTGGTGGCCCTCTGCCATAAAGAAACTCTGCAATAGAAGGAGGAAACTAATGTTGAATAAGGTGAAGTCCCAAGACCAGAAAAACTCCCTTATCAGCCTCAACAAAAAGTTAAGATCCCTCATCAAATCCTCTAAAGCTAGCTATGAAAACAGGATTGCAGCAGATAGTAAAGACAACCATAAGGCCTTCTATAGTTATGTAAAGAATCTCCACGGCAATACCTAGATTTGCTCTGAGCTACTGCACAATGGTGCCTCCTATACTGAGCCAACAGATATTGCCAATACACTGTCCCTCAGATTCAGTGCCAACTTTACCCCCCTCCCTCCCAGAGGACCAATCACAATACCAGTAGATTGCCAGGCACCCAGTATTACTGCTGCACATGTTAGAACAGCACTCTCCAAGGTCAAGAATACAGCTTCTATGGGACCTGACACTATCCCTGGCTGTGTTCTACATGAACTACAGAGTGAACTGACACCTCACCTGTGTGCCCTGTTCAACCACAGCCTCACCTCAGGCATTGTCCCTACTGAATGGTGCACTGCTACAGTCATCCCTCTCCGCAAAGGAAGAGCGATTACAGACCTTGGGAACTATCGCCCCATTAGCTTGATGAGTCTGATATGCAAAGCTATGGAACACATCGTCATGGACCTAATAAACATGGATATAGAGAATCTGCAAACTCTGGATCCCACACAGTTTGGTTTTGTGAAGGGTAGATCATGCCTGCTAAACTTGGTCGACTTCTTTGAGTCAGTCACCAGGGCTGCGAATGAAGGCAAGGTGGTTCATACAGCCTACCTTGATCTGGCCAAGGCCTTTGATACCATTCTCCACTCAGGAATCATTGAAAAACTCACTCCGCTAGGCATCAACCTGTATATCAGTAGGTGGGTTGAAAACTGGCTCACTGATAGAGTCAGCTACTTTCACACTGTGGGTTCTAAGTCAGACTGCTGACTGGTCATAAGTGGAGTCCCACAGGGTTTGGTCCTGGGTCCTCTTCTGTTTAGTATCTACTTCTCTGAAGTCCAGGCCAACATGAAGGGACTCTGGCTGACAAAGTTCACAGACAATTGCAAGTTGGGAGCTATTATTAACTTGAGTGACTTTGAGATTTTTGCCCTCCATCTTCCAGTAAGTCATCTTTTTCAGATTTATTTGATAAATCGGCCAGCAGTTTATTGGATTGTAGTTTGAAAAATGAAACAGAGTTGGGGGAAGGAGACCTGGACTTGGGGGGAACTGAAAAAAGCCTTGAAATCAGCACCCTAAAGACTGTCAACAACAGAACAGGTGACTTTGTAGTGTATAATTATAGTGATGTTTGTTGCAATACTGAACACGTGGAATTGTTGAGTAGGGGGACCTTTTTGTTCCCTCGGCCAATGTCAGGATTGAAGGCCTTTTAATTGATTTGAAATTATTTCTCAGAAAACTCAACTTCAAGATTTTGTATCAGGAAGAGGGGGTTGGCGTTGGGAATATTATTAAGAGAATTAGTACTTTTAACTCCCCTTTGCCTCTTCCTTTGATAATTTTTGAGAAACTGGTGGAGTTTGAGTTCAGGGGCCTTTTGGAGAAGGGCTCCTGTAGTGATACATGGGGGAACTTGAATGCTGTTGAGTCCAGTTTATTGAGACAACTTTCTGGAAATAAACAGCTGAGGGTTATGAAACCCGATAAGGGGTGTGGTGTTTATCATGAACAAGGTGGAATGTATCAAAATGACCTGTCATTAATAGCGATATGTATGAAGAGACTTCTATCAATATTATTAATTTGGCATACAAATGGATAGATTTTTATCTCCAAGATATGTTGGATGAGGGGGAAATTACATCTGATGTTTTGATTACTTTCAAGTCAAGTACCCAGTGGTATTGTGTATCTTTGGTGTTCCAAAGATACACAAGAGTACCACTGATCCACCAATGAGGCCTATTGTTAATGCAAGAAAATCTAAAACCCACCCCCTGGGCAAGTATGTAGATACTATTTTAAAGGACTGTTTAAGGTCCTCTGACCACATTTCAGAGACTCCCGGGATTTTTCTCATGAAAATTAAAAATGTTGAATTCAATGAATATTGTGTTTTTGTAACAATTGATGTGGTTGAACTGTTCAATACCATCCCACATTATATGGGATTAGAATGGTTTCATGACTTCTTGTGTGAGTGCACTAGTTTGGATAACACTGTTAATATTCTTGTTCTGTGCATGGAATTGGTACTAAATTACAAATGTGTCTATCTGGAAGGTTAGTATTATAGAAAAAGAATAGGGGTAGCAATGGGGGCTTCTTGTGCCCCCATTTTTGCAAACATTGTATTGTTACAATGGGAGAGACATATTCTATTCCCACACTTTGAGAGAACACCTTGGAACTTGTATCTCCAATTTTGGATGATATTTTTATTGTGTGGGATAGAGAAGTGAGTGAAAGTGATGCTCATGAAGTTTATAAATGCATCAACCCCTTTTTTGAGCTTTACCTATCAATACCACCCCTTTTATATGAACTATTTAGATGTTACCATGTCCAAAGATATACAGAACAAGAGATGGGTTAGCACCATATATCAAAAACCAACCTACAGTAATAGTATACATTTTGAAAGTAACCACCCTCCTCATCAAAAATTTGTCATTATTAAGGAGCAATACATCCATTTAGCCCGTATGGTTTCAAGCTGGGAAATCTTTAATAAGGAATGTGAGAAAATGGAATAAATGTTGTCTAGTAGAGGATACCCTGCTGAGATGGTCTCGCAGGTGTGTAGGGATATAAAGGTTAAAATGCAAATGGGAGAGATTATTCCCCTTATTTGTTCACATAGAGCTTCAGAGAGCATTTTGTTCAGGAGAGGTGGCACCAACAGTAGGTTGGATTTACAAGGAGCCTTTATTATGCAATATTGCAATGAGGCTGCTCACATTAGAAACATTATTTACAAATATTGGCACATTTTTTCCCATTTCAAGGAAATGAGCATGGTGGCTAACAAAAAAACCCAAATCATCTTTAGGAGAGGAAAAACCTTGAAGAACCACTTGGAGCAGGGCACTTTTGACCATGGGTTGAAGTATACAAACAAAAAATGGGGAACCTATAGGTGTGGCAATTGCACCCAATGCAAAATGGTCTTTGAAGGAGATTGTGTTACCGTGAATGATTTTAATATTTTTTCAAGGATTCACAGCAATTGTAACTCAGTGGGGGTTATATATGTTGCCAGATGCTCAAAATGTGAATGTTTCTATATGGGGAAAACTAAGAGAAACTTTAAGGAGCATATGTATGAGCATGGGTTGGACATCAGGAAGGGGGATATAAGAAATGCATTGGCAAAGCATATTAGTGAGCACAAGGACCACAGTTTCAGCTTCTTTCTTTTGGAACATTTACAAAGAGACCTGAGGGGGGGGACCCTGGGAAGATTTGTTAGAAACCAAGGAGCTGAGGTGGCAACTAAGGCTCACTGCTACTTCCCTTCTGGGTTTGAATGAAAGTACCTTTATAGCTAGTATTTTAAAGTTAAAATCATATGTGGTATGATTCCCACATATATATATATATATATATATATATATATATATATATATATATATATATATTTATTTATTTTTTTTTTTTTGGGCCATCAACCTGTTTTAATATGTATTTCTGTTGTTTGCCTACTTTTATGAATGTATGTATTTCAATTAGTTTTGATATTTATTAACTTATACTATTATATCAAATGTTAAAACATTGTGAGGTTTTAGTGTTTTCTAGGTCATGTTTTACATCATCTTTTTAACAGTTTAAGTATGGGTTAATGTATTTGCTATTATCATTGGTTAGGGCATGAAGGGTGGGGTATTGAAGAGTGCTGGATGTGTTTAGTGTTGTGATTCTGATGAAGTACTTGTATGAAAGCACTAAATCTCTGTCATTGTGGACAAATAAATTCTTTGGATATTTACTCCAGTGTTGCTGTCTTTTACTTCTGGATTCATTCTGTTCCTGTTTGGTTTGTGCCTTCAATGTACTTCTGTGTTTGGTTCAGCTATTACTAACTTCCCAAGTGATGTCGACATCCTACAGAAAGGCCTCACTGAGACCGACTGGTTTCAAAACCATGGCCTTAAGCTCAATGCCAAAAAAATGTGTCGTCATCCCCTTTGGGAAAAACCTGGTTCCCATGAATTACCACATTGATGGTAGTCCACTGAACACATAAGGCATCATAAGAGGTCTGGGAACACAGATTGACAGCAACCTCTCTTTTGACCACCACATTGCCACTGTGGTCAGAAAGTCCTTCTATGTGGCACATCTCATTGCTAAGGGTTTTGCATCCAGGAAGAAAGAGGTCATTGTCTCCTTCTACTCTTCCCTCATTAGGCCAATCATTGAGTACAATACCCCATTTGGTATGTAACTCACTAGACACCTGCAACAGCTGGAGAGGCCACAAAAGTACCTCACAAAGAGGATCCTAGGCCTTAAACACTTATGCTATATGGACAGACTCAAAAAATTCCAACTATTCTCTGTCTCATATCGCCTACTTAGAGGCAATCTCTGCTTGACTTACAAAGCCATGTCTGACCCAGCGCTGTTAAAAATGCTACATCTAAAGAAATCCCAATCCCTCCACACCACACGGTCCACAGACCTCAACCTCACTACCACAATCAACAGAACATGTTGGAGGGATAGGTTCACAACTCAGAGACTGCTTGTGCTATGGAATAGACTTCCCATACATGTCAAACAGAGCACCTCACTGGCCCTCTTCAAGAGAAATCTTGATGAGTGTATGGGAAATAGAAAATTCACCCCGGGGATCACTCCAGTGGCTCTGCTCGACAAAGGCACAGGGAACTAAGGTTGGGTGGCACAATGCCAGGGTAATCTTATGGGCTAGGCTTGTAAAGGCTCCAGGGCCATTAGCCTAGTACAAACCTATGAACCTATGCCTTAATGGGGATGTGCGTGTAGTCTATGGCACCTAGTACCTCTGGGTAGTCTGCTACATGGTGGAACAGACGCATATTGCTGGCCCTCTCCTCATGGGTGCTGGGGAAATATATGTGCTCACTGGCATATGTTCACATGACATCCAGGAACTGGTGGAGTACCCTGGATGCAGACGCCTGTGAGACCCCCATGTTGTCCCCAGTAGGTCTTTGGTAGGTACCTGTAGCTAGTATTTTTAAGGCTACACATACCTTGGTTTCAACTGGGATAGGTTCCCCTCTGTTGACTCTGGGTCTGAGGTGAGGCTGGCACAGCTCACAGAGTTGCTGACATAAGTCCCTGTCCATCCTGTAGTGCTCTAGTATCTCCAAATCATGTAGTCCCTGGTAGGTTACCTTGGGTCTGAACACCCTTCTCCTCCTCCTCCTCAATCTGGGACGGTTGTCAGCATTATCCTCCTCACCACCCTCAGCCTCTAGCACATACTGATGTATTACAGTAACAGGAGCCGCTAACATTTTGTCAGTTAAAATTCCCCTGCATATGTACACCAATGGTGCACAGTTTGTGGGAAAAACAGACTGAAAGGTGTTTGTGAAGTTTATACTGTTGTGCTGCAGATGCTGCCTGTGTGATTGGCTGACTATGATAAATTCCACCTACCAGCTATATTATCTGCACTTGAGTGTCTTTATTCTGCTACTTCTCCTTTTTTCTCTTCCCATTTCTGTCCCTTCTAAGCCCCGTGCCACTCTGCACACACCCGCTGTTCAAATATAAACACTTCTGCTGGTTCATGTTGTTTTTTTTTTATTGTTTCCCTTGTGTTTAAGCCCTGCAGCGAGCCGCACAAACCCCTGCAGCTATAGTAAACAGTTTTTAGCAGAAAGTACCATTCCAGGGACGTGAACACGCTCAGTATTTTATGAACTAGCTCAGACACACCCCCTTGCTTAGCTGTGCTTAGCTAAGTGCAAATAGAGGCAGGGAGGCTCCAATGTGCTTACACCAAGCATGACACATCCCCATTTTATGTCAGCTGCTCCTCTTGCTTACACTACAGCATTATGGCTCCTATACAGTTAATTGCAGGCGGACACAGTCTCCCATTTTGCTATTCAATAAATTTAGGTAATTTGCATACCCCACTGCCTTAGTCCTTTGTTACACCACTAAACCGGAGCCTGTCTCTTTAGCAACCAGTGTTACTTGTTATTGTTTTGGTTCTGCATGCTACCCATTATAACAGCAAAATTCAGATTTCACTTAAAATTGTCTTTTTACATTTTTTTTCCATATTTTCTGCACAATCTCATTTGTGCATCGCTGTGCTATGCTTAAATGGCCGAAATTGGCCAAAAAAAAAAAAAAAACTTTGATTTTCATAATTTTGAAACTGTTTTGCATGCCAATGGCCATGTGTTTTGCCCACTGGCATGCCTAATAGTCATAATACATGCTTTACTTTGAGCTGTCATGCCCCATTTTGATTTTTGCAAAAATGTACACGGTTAGTAATACGGATGCCTGCCTGCTTACTGAATCGCTAATTAACCTAATTTGAATGTTTTTCACCAGCAAATGAGGTAATTAGCATTATTCAGTGGTGTCCATGTCAGAATAGTGCTGGCAGGCTCGTGCACGCCCCCAGCCTTGTTTACTGGATCGCTCGGCGGCCATATTCCGTGCAGACGCTTCTACACTATTCTGACATGGAGATTTTCCTTTATTGAATCCCAGCCTAAGTGCTTTCTTAGTTGAACATATCCCCAGGGCCTTAATGCTTTATTTTTAAAATTCTTCACCGTATTTCCACCTTAGCAATTATAGTATGGTTTTCAGCCTACTTAGGTGTTCACTTGTAGATCTATACAGATATTCTTTAATATTATGATATGTTTTTTACACACAAACCTGATGAAGTATTTATTTAATACAAAAGTGATCTTTGTTAAAAGTGTTTCAGTTTATAAGTTACTAATATTTATTCTGATAGATGTCTAGTGGTAGATCTTTTTGTTAATTAGTTAGTCATTTTGTTAGTGAGTTGGTTTCTTAATTAATAAGTAGGTTAGCCTTAATAAGCTGTTCGTATATTATATATTTTAATATGTCTCTAGCTTTTTAGTTTCAGTTCTAAGGTAGCACAGTCTCAGTTTACACTATGGTGTTAAGGGTGAAGGGGGCCTTGGTTAAAGGAATGAGTTTAATGTTTTTATTGCTCTTAACAGAACCACCCTCTGTAACCACTCCCTTGCTCCAGATAAACTGATTATATATAAATAAGAAATGTCTTCAATGCTTTTCATTATACTCAGCTAGAATCACTTATTTGTGTGATTCAATAAAGGATAGTCGATTTTTAACTCAGCTGTGGACTACCTACTCTTTTATTATTTTGTAGTACACATTTTAAAGTTTGATTTTTATTAGTGAACTAGGTACATAATATATTTCAAGGAGTGAACTTCACACCCTCCACACTGCGAAGTTTCTGATTGGTTTGTTTTCATTTATATAAATGCAAGATTGCCTATGTCATATGTAAAAATTTAATAAAGATGTTTCTTGTTTAAAAAAACAGAGAAACACTGTTGTACTTTGGAAATGTTAGCAGTCACTGACTTCATGTTAATGTGCTGTCATGTTCGCAAGACTACCATTTGCTCAGTCATAATCAGGGTCAGTGACATAAAGAAATTACAATTACTTTAAATCAAGTTTTACCACCGTTGATGTTCGGTGATCATGAGGTTATTAAGGTTCATTTGTTCCTACATAATTCTGCCAAACTGAAATCTAAACCAATTTACAGAAGATTAATAACAGATTATATGAAAGCAAAACAGTCACTACACAAACCTAATTGGAGTGATGCATTCAGTGGAAAAACTGCAGAAAGAATGTGGAAAGTTTTGAAAGAGAAATTGTTTGAATGCAAACATTTTTTAAAAAGTTTGATGTCAGAATCTAGGCACACAACATCAGGAGTATACATTTCCATAAGAACAAGATACTTGATTAAGGTGAGAGACAAAAAATATAAGAAATGGAAAAAAGACTGAACTACGACTTTGAAACTTGAAATAAACAAGCCGGACAAACACATTAAGCATAGTGTGAGACAAGATGAAGAAAAATTTGAAGAAAATTTATATAATGATATTGAGCATAATAGGAAACCATTTTATAGATACATAAGATGTGGAAGGAGTAAACATACAAACTGATAAACTGTGTGTAGATTCTAAAATGTATTCTCAGACACAATTAATTATAGATACATTTAGAAATCTTTATGCAAAACAGTTTGGCTCCATAAAGGGGGTGATAAATTGTCCTAGTGACTTCCAGGTAACCTTACATAATGAAATCTGATTAGATTATATTGAAAAAGAACTATGCAAACTGGATCCAAACAAAGCACAGGGAGGAGATGGAATTAGTAATAATGACCTGAGATCACTTCAGCAAGAACTTATAGTACCATTATATCTCTTATTACTAGGTCCTATAAATATGGTGACATTCCTCAAGATTGCAGAAATGCACTTATTAATCCTATCTTTAAGGGAAAGGGAAGTAAGACAAACCTAAAGTCAAATAGACCCTTACGCCTACTTTAATGTTGTGGAAAAATAATGGAGAAGGTAATATTTAATACGTTATTGTGAGAACTAGAAAGGTTGGGACTTGAAACCATCAGCATGCATATGTTGAAAACAGATCTATTACCATCTGTAACACAATATTTTGTAACAATATAATAACAACTGTGAATGAAAATGTGTGGTGTGATAGAATTTATATAGGTTTAACTTCAGGATTTGATAGGGTCATACATAAACCACTGATCAATAAATATGAACCATGTATTGGTTTACTCTTGATAAGAATGATAGCTGCATGGATTACAAATAGGATATGGTGAAATTCTTGGCTAGAGTCAGGGTGTCAGCTAGAGTCAGGGTGTCCCACAAGGCTCTGCCCTGGGACCATACTTATTTTATCAAATCTATTTTTTTTCCATCTGAGGTGTTCTGCAGTCTGTATGCAGATGACTTGAAACTGGGTAAACTGATTACATGTGTAAACAGACATGGCATGTCTGCAAAAGCAATTGACTAAATTCACTATCTGGGAACAAGAGAATAATATACTATTAAATACATCTAAAACTAAGCATATGTGATTTGGGGGACATAAAGTGAAAGGTGAACAGGACTGAAACTGTAGATTCATTTAAGGACCTGGGTATATGGGTAGATCTAGCTCTGAGTTTTTCTAATCATATCAACCAATTGGTTAATGAGAGTTAAAGAACTATAGGTTGTATAAAAAGATTTATAAAGTCTAGGAAATCAGAAATGATGAAGTTATGTTTTGTTAGACCCAAACTTGAACATGGAATAATAATATAGAAATCTTATAAGAAAACATAAATTTGCGACCATATATTATTATTATTATTATTATTATTACATGTCACTGGTGTGTGTATGTGTACTGGCATTGTTTTCAAATAATCTCCTGTTAGGACATATGTATGTAACATATTCATTCTGTTGCATGCCTGTTTGGGCTGTGTACACCTACTAGTGTAGGTAGCAGCCAGTTTCCTGCTTTGCTACAGCACTGCTGTTTGGCACTGTGTTTGGTTGTTTGCCTTTCAACTGCATAGTCAGAGGTTCTGTTCCATCCTCTGCTAGTATTCTCTGGTATTCCAGGAGCTACATTTGCTCATGTGTGCTGCTGCTTGGCTTACACTAGCACTGCTGACAGACTACTTGGATACTGGATTATTTATCCAATACATACTGTAATACCTATTTATTACCATACAACACACAACTGCCATTGGTCATACATGTCGAGGTATGATTTCTACACAGTTTACAACATGTCATAATGCAATAATGCACAGGTACATATGTATTTCTGCATTTCACCATGGCTGGTATGCCTGTGTAACTTACCTCTCCTTACTATTTATTTCCAACCTTTGTCTGTCATGTGTTGTGATATTTGTTCTGTGGGTATACCTGCGGTGATGGCCTTCTCCTTCTCTTTCCCTGTCTTTACCTTTCCTTCTGTTCTTAAAAAATTAAAAATAGAGCCTATTCCCACACAAAAAAAAAATTGCCCATGCCCCTCTGACTTTCCTCTAAAATGTTCCTATTCCAACATAACTCTTGTGTGTCCCTCTTCTTCACCCATACCCCAGGTTTTATTTTTTTGCCTTTCTATTTCTTTGGGTGTGTGCATTACCTGTGTTCCCCACACATGTCCCACACCCATTATCAGCTACTGTTAGATGTGGCAATGTGGTTTGATTACCCTTCATCTTTATTAATTTTTTTATTAAAAGTTTTATGGAGAATGTGAGTGACAGCAAGTATATTTTACTAATAAATAACTTACAGAGATATCTCTTAGTTGTCTCTAAGCTTACTAGAGAGATTTAGTTGTAGATATGTATTTACAAATGTAAGACAGTATATATTTGGATAGTATTTCCGTAATTTTGTTAATGCACATCATGCTTTGTGAGACAGTTTTCATGACTTACAGAGAAGCTGTGACTCTTATCAACCTAAACAAACAATTCAAAGGACAAATAAAGTCTATCAAAGCCAAGTTTGAGGTAAATTTGACCTCCCAGGCCAAGGACAACCACAAGGCATTCTTTAGCTATGTTTGCAACCTCAAAGGTAATACACAAGTGTGTGCAAAGCTCATTGTAAATGGAGTCACCTATACTGAGGCAGAAAATATGGCAAACCTACTGGCCAACAAATTCAGCTCCAACTTTACCCCCCCTCCCCTGCCAACCTCCCTCAGGAAATACCATCAAATATAATTCCCCCTGCTATCACTAGGGAACATGTCTTTAGTGATCTCTCTAAGGCCAAGAACACTGCATTAATGGGCCCAGACAATATTCCAGGATGCCTTCTAAATAGCATAAAGCATATCAGACCTTCTGAAATTGCTGTTTAACTGCAGCCTTCAAACAGGCTTTGTGCCTCATGAATGGAGAACAGCAACAGTCATCTCACTGCACAAAGGTGGGTCATCTACTGACCCTGGAAACTAGAGACCCTTAAGTCTTACTAGTCTCATATACAAAGCCATGGAAAGAATTAGCATGGAAATTATTAATAATGACATAGGAAACCTCCAGACACTGGACCCAACCCAATTTGGTTTTCTCAAGGGCAAGTCATGCCTATTCAACCTGGTGGACTTTTTTGAGAAGGTCACCAAAGCAATAAATGAGGGCAAAATGGTTCACATTGCCTACCTTGACCTGGCGAACGCATTTGACATGATCCCCCACTTGGGGATTGATAACAAACTTAAGAGTTTAGGTACAGACCCGTATGTCACCCTGGTGGATAGCCAGCTGGCTCACAGACAGGAACCAGAACGTTAGAATTGGGGAGTCCACCTCTACAAAGAGGCCAGTCACAAGCAGAGTTCCTCAGGGTTTGGTTCTGGAACTGTTCCTTTTTTGTATTTACTTCTCTGTGCCAAGGTCAGTGACCTTTGGCTGACTATACAAATTAGGAGCTGTCATTGAATCGCTTGCTGACACAAATGTTCTCTAGGAAGAGATGACACATTCAAACAACTGGTGCCAGAGCCATGGACTAAAACTAAACACCAAGAAATGCATAACAGTATCCTTCGGGAAGTCATCCACCCCTAGTAGCTATCATATTGACAACACACCACTACGAGTTTACCCAGTAGTCAGGGACTTGGAAACACACATAGAAGTAATCTAGCCTTTGACCATCACATGTGTACAGTAGTGAGGAAATCATTCTATGTTGTACAAAACTTATGCATATAGTTTCAAGGAAGTCATTGTTCCACTGTTTTTGGCATTCATCAGACCTATCATTGAGTACAATGCCACCTTTGGAATGTACCCAACCAGGCATATCCAACAATTAGAACATCCACAGAGCTTCCTCTCTAAAAGAATACAGAGCATAAGTAATATGTCCTATGTAGGCCACCTCAAGGCTCTATCCCTGTATTCTGTCTCCTACAGGCTTGTTTAGAGGAGATCTATGCCTGGCATATAGGGTATTGTCAGTCCCACTCTGACGGACCTACTTCATCTCCGCAAAACAAACAGTACCAGCACTATCTGTTCTAAAGACATAAACCTTGCCATTGATATAAATAGGAACTGCTGGAGAGACAGGTATGTATCCCAGAGACTACCCCTTCTCTGGAGCAGATTCCCCATCCATGTAAAACCGAGTTTCTCCCTAACCCAATTCAAGTGCATCTTGGACAATTAGATGGAGAACAGAAAATTCATCACTGGTTTGGCAGCTATGTCTTTATTGCACACAGGCAGCATGTAAATGGTTTATCTCCCAGGCCCCTGCTTGTAAATGTTTCATCTCCCAAGTCCCTGCTTACACTTATCAAGGGTACCAGAAATTGTCAGAGATTTGGGATGCATAGCTAGGCTTAAAAAGCCCCTTGTGGTCATTAGCTTAGTAAACAAATATGAACCTATATACAGTGTGCCGTTGCTACTGAGAAACTCTGTTATGCACCAAGAGATTCTAAATTCACTGAGGCATATTTATATATTACATGCACAACATTTGCACCGATATGGAATGTGCTGTATTCCGTGAACTTTATAGAATCTGGCCCATAGTCTTGAAGTATGCAAATCAGAAACTCATGTTTTTACAAAGGAGCAAGCCCCACTAACCCCCCCCCCCCCCACCACCATGTGAAAGGCTGTGTCTCAACATTCTGTTATACTTATATGTACCAACTCCAAGAAAGGGTTTATTCTAACACCCACCCATCACAAAAATATCTCACTGGCAGTACCAATAAGCTGATCTGGTGGAGTTGGCAGAACAGCTTGTTGATCAACCAATTAATTTGCATACGCACACACACACACACACACACACACACACACACACGGACACACACACACACACACACACACACACACACACACACACACACACATTTATTTATATATATTCTTTGAAACTCCAGCCTCCTTTCTCATTGCTACAGTTCTGAAGCACCCCAGGCAGCCAATGGAATGGTATCCAGTGCTGGAAAAAAATCTTAAGCCATTTTACAAGCTGAAGGCTGAGACTGTGAAAGGTAAGAACTGCAGAGATAAAGAGATGCCAAACATCTATTGTTAAAATGAATAGTCACACAGGAGTACTGTCTCCCTAGCAGTTTATAAAATGACTACTTGTAATATGCTAATCAAGGCTTATAATAAGCATGTAATATGGTAATGAAGGCTTATAATAACAGATGTTAAATAATCTGGTTCCACTGCATCAATTAGGGGTCAAAATTAAGAAATTATACACTTATTTGTCTGTTGCCTGGAATACAGAAACAAATGTAGGAGAGATTTGGTTTATTCATAAAAAAGTGACTAGAGGCAGGCAGGCACTCAAGATATGACCAAGTATATACTTCTCCAAGAAATATCAAACACATTGAATTGCCTTGCACCCTGGGTTCTATATATATGGTGCTCTAGTCATGCATCTGCCAATCACCTTACGTTACCACAGCAAAGGGTTTGATTCTGTGGACATCTGTATATCAATCAATAAACAATAATCAAGGTAAGTATAATATAGTAAGATGACTGACTATCTGGAATAAATGTGGATTAGAATTAAAAATGTCTTATGTTTCAGACTGATGGAAGTCATTAATGGAATAATTTAGGGCTCCAAACAAGACCCTAGATATTTTATTGCTATGTTTATGATCATCTTGCTATTGCTATAAATATATATATCTATCTATCTATCTATATATATATATATATATATATATATATATATATATATGGATTCACTTCATAACACTGAAACCAAAACACTGAAACTTCAAAATCTTGAAAACTCAAAACACTGAAAATGCATATCATACATATACTGAGTTTAAACAACATAAATCATAGCACTTTCCACCAAGTGTAAGCAGGGGGGGCAAGCCCCCCTGCATCACCCAGTTGGGGGGCTGCACTCCCACACCCCCTGCTACGTATATATATCAACTCTAAGATTACACTTCACTACATTAAGTGCAATCTTGGAGTTGATATATTTAAGTAGCAGGGGGTGTGGGGGGCGCAGCCCCCCACATGAGGGGTGCAGGTGGGCTTGTCCCCCTGCTTACACTTGGTGGAAAGTGCTATGATTTATGTTGTTTAAGCTCAGTATATGTATGATACGTGTTTTCAGGGTTTTGAGTTTCAGTGTTTTGAAGTTTCCGTGTTTTGGTCTTCTATATTATGAAGTTTTCTCATTTTCAGTGTTTTGAGTTTTCAGTGTTATGAAGTGAATCCATATATATATATATATATATATATATATATATATATATATATATATATATATATATATAAAAATATTGTCATATACTTATTGGATTTGTAAATGGATCTTTTCTCCCCAGGCCTCCACTGAAAATAGTTTTTTGACCCAGTGGACCTTCCCGGTCAACAAATGTGAATAAATAAATAAAAACTAAATAAATCTTGTAGATTTCCACTGTCTTAATAATAAATTGACAGATGATATCAGATTTACAAATGCTTTAACACGACTTCATAAAAAATAACTTCAAAGTAATTTCTCAGAAGTAAACATCTGGGCATTGTCTGGTAAGATACCATTCAATATAGAGAAAGTCAGTGTCTTGTATATGGAATGAAAGAATCCTAGCAACATTTACACTGTAGATGGGTAGAACATTGCAGAGGGCTACAAAAAGACAGAGGCATCAATATTTTTTTAACAGCTCTGGGACTGGCTGTGACTCCCCACAATCCTACAATGTAGGAAGAAGGTATCTAAAACGAATGATATTCTATCTCTGTGGCACAGTGGTGTGATCCAGATGGGCCTATATTATATCCGTGAAACCTCACATACGCGAATACGGAAACGTCGATACACATTGAGCGAACCGCGAAAACACTGAACGTCCTGAACCGCGAAATTCAAAATGTCGAATTGGCATAGTTGGCCAACCCCACCGCCGGCTACGTACTACCTACCCAAACAAAATAAATAATCCATATACATACACCTAACAAAACCCTACTTCTAACCCTAAACTAAAGCTTACATATATTACTATGTATGCACTTACCTTAACCCGCACCCTAACCCTAAGGTCCGTACCTATTGCACACTTACCTTAAGGAGGTATACCAGAGAAGGGCCAACTATGACGATTTGACATTTTGAATTTTGTGCTTCAGGACATTCGGTGTTTTCGTGGTTCACTCAATATGTGTCGACGTTTCTGTATTCGCGTAACTGTGGTTTTGCAGTTGTAATAGGTAACCGATCCAGAGAACCTGAGTTTCACCAATGTATTATTCACTGGTGGAATTGGCTGGAAAAAGAAAGGAGCAATGAGGCAGAGCCTGGCCTTCCTTTTTTGGGGTGAATGATGTGGAAACATGGAGGAGTGTCTCCTGGATATCACAATCTCCGGGTGTAGACTGTGATCACTTGACAGGAATGGAGGCATTTTCAAACACTGTGGGCAGGCCATCTCTGTATTATTATGGAAGTAGAGCATGTCTCCATGTGATGATGTTCTCAACATATGGGGGGACAAGTTAGGACTTCTACTCTTAACTGCAATTCAACAGATGATGGCAGTATGATGGTCTCTCCATGTCCATTCTTCTTTCTGGTCATCCATAGCCCACACAGCCAAAAGGCTGTCCCCATCTGGGAAAACGAGGCCCGCTCAGTGAAGGGTGTCTGGGGTACACTTCAAGCTATAATGGCCCAATAGGAAAGAACAATAGGATGTGCAAAGGGGATCAAAGTCAGGGGTGGCTGACCTCACCAATCACAACATTCTTCCAAATTAAAAAAAAGAAGATGAATGAATGCAACATGGATAAATGGTGTCAGTTTACCAGTATATAAAACAGAGTTAACACTGTTGAGGGGATTATGATTCTCAGGACCTTTATTTATAGAGCTGTTGAAGTCTTGCTGTGCTATAAAACCTCGACCAGGCCCATTTCAGAGTAAGATTCAGAGTAATGGTTATTCAGATATACGAACTGAATATAAAGACGTAACAACGGCAACAAAGGTGATAAAAAATAGACCACATGGCAAAAGATTTAGTCTGTATATGCAGTCATGGAACCAGAGCAGCTGCATACCAGTCTGGAGGGGTGGTAGACATAATTATCTATGTGACATAGACCATATGGCAAAAGATTTAGTCTGTATATGCAGTCATGGAACCAGAGCAGCTGCATACAAGTCTGGAGGGGTAGAAGACATAATTATCTATGTGACTTCTTAGAAATAGCATTCCTGACAACAAATCCCTAGTGGTATTAACATTAGAATACATGCAATAAATGCAACTAAAACAACATTATGGGCAACTACTAGACCAGTTTTAAGATGAAAAGCCTAGTTTTGAGTTGAATTGAACATATGTCAGTATAGGAGATGTCTGTTATATATAAGATACTATGCACTCTAGTTTGAGGAGACAATTCCTTAAGCTAGTATGGTTGTCATAGCTCAAACGGACGAGAGAGATCCCATGGCACTTATCAAAAAGAAAGCAGGAATTCCACTGGTGTCTTGGCTATAGTACTCCTAGTCAGCCAATACCGCCTTAGCCCTGGGATTCAGAAAGATTACCATAATAGGTAAATAGGGCGTACCTCTGGTAGTAGATATTTCCAATTCACAGACCACCCTACTGAACTGGTTCTATGTTGTCCATAGAATCACTACAGCAGGATGCCCCCATGACTTACAACAAATGTTAATGAGCCATCCTAGGGTAGCAACATATGCTAGTGAGACGTGCTCTCTCTCTCTCTCTCCTGGTAGTGCCTGAGGTAAGAGATTTATGCAACCAAGAGATTCATAGACCCACTTGTCTGTTTAAATCAATTTTGCATAATGCATTTATTACCTTGGCCAATCATTCACGTTCCTGCATTACTTTCAATGGGAAATGCTGCAACAGAGATAGTGGTGGTAGGATGTGATGCAGCACGTGTGTGTGTGTGTGTGTGTGTCTGCTTCGGTGGTCACTGAACAGGGGTTAATTAGGGAAGAGAGGGAATGTGTGTGTGTGTGTGTGTGTGTGTGTGTGTGTGTGTGTGTGTGTGTGTGTGTGTGTGTGTGTGTGTGTGTGTGTGTGTGTGTGTGTGTGTGTGTGTGTGTGTGTGCATGTGGAAGAGGAGCTTCCATACCTCTCACTCCCCCTTGACTAATGAGCACCGACTGTAATATATGGGGGTGGGGAATGACCAATAGACACTACTCATTTAAAAAGATACTGGAACGACAGATTCCTCTGCAAGAAACTGCAACTGAAAGATTCAAAATATGAATCGCTAATGTCTTGCATTATCGACTGGCTGTTTTCATGTGTTGCAGGGACACAATGAATGTAAACGGCAAAATCACAGACGTTCTGTTAAATCAGGATCAGCTGAGAGGTAATAGGGATCGGTCCATGTGTGTGTTTGTGTTTTTATTGTGCATGTGTGTGAGGGAGTGAATTATAGTGGTGCTTATGCCAACACAATGCTTGAGCTACCAGAGATGATTACCACAGCAATGTGCTTCTTTAAAAGGCCTTTTTGTCTTAGCATTCATTACTGCGTTCTTTATGAATGTCGCTGTTAGTCTCCTGTGAAAAACAGGCCATCCATAGTGCAGCTAACCCAGTTACGAAAAATGCATATAAATAAACAAAAGTAGCAAGTATATGATTTATAAAATATAATGGCTAATAATGATAGTAGCATTCTCTGTGTCCCACATATACTGAGGTGTGTTTACTGCATTCTTATGAAGGCTGACAAAAATTACCTCCCTTGATTGTGTCATAAGGAAATATAAACCTACTTACAGAGGAGCCAGCTAACTAGTAACAGGTGTTCTTTCCAACTTATGATGTTCTGGAATATGGAAACATGGCCGATGCTGTACTTTTGAGAACATAATAAGTAAACATTTCTCGGAAAGACTCAGCAGCTTTTGGCTAGAACTAGACGAGAGACTACTATTTTGACAATGGATCACTGCGGTAATGGTAAAATGATGAAATGGTTATTTATATGCATAATCTAAATGATTATATGTGTCTGCTTGCTAGTGTGAACTTTGTCCCACTTGGAAGCAGTTACTGAGGGAAGCCATTTAAGGCTGGGCTTTTTATCTTTCAGAAATGCAGCAAGCAGTTCAGTTTAGCACTTGTCTTCTGGATTGGGTGAAGTCATAGTTACTTGCTGAAGTCCCATATAAGAAATGACTGTTATATATATTATGGGAACAAAATATCAGAGAAACATACACCAGAACATTTTTGTGGTTTTGCAGTATTTCAATTTGTTGATCCACAAAAGTTTATCAGTTTTGCTAACACATGTTTAGAAACACATTTTGACCTTAATTCTTATCTGTTTGTTTTATTCAGAGTGTGCTAATGGAATGAAATGAGATACAGTTATAAAGTGAGCATCTGTTTTCAAGTATGAAACGGAAAGATGATTACAAATAATAAATTAGAGATAACATGGCAACTGGGGCAGATATCAGGCAAAATATAAAGGGCCTCAAACACATGTACACAAATAGTTTCATGTTTTGTTTTCTTTTGTGATCCGCAGGAACCCAATAAAAGTGTGAGTGTGTTCTGATTAACACTCATACGTGGAATCACAATACATTAAAAATATTCAACCTCAAACAAAAAAAAATAGCATTTTTGCAGGAGGGCAGGCCGACTGCACAGCCCCCTTACCTCCACTTCTGTTATATACCACTTCTGAAATATCTGCCTTTTGTGGAAAGCAGAAATCCCTAGGATACCCTAATATCAATCTTTGGGTGCAAAACCCGGTTCTCATTCATTAGTCATTACATATAAGATTATCGAGCACAAGTGTGTCCCAGACAAGCACGTCACTCTGTCTTCCAGTGACTTTCAGCATCACATCAATACATCATAGTGACAATCTCTGTTCATTGCCAAAATGTAATGTTCTTTGCATGCATATTCCTTATTTACACTCTTGTCGATATTACTGATTTGAGATTTTGATGACCCTGTGATCTGTTTGTATGTATGCCTACTGGTCCACAGTGACACATGTCAAGCTACCTGGCTGGCATCCACTGGCATTTTTTACTGTAATGTTGGCATTAGAGCAGCTTTGAAATTTGTTGAAAACTTTGAGACTTATCAGTGACTACACCTAGCATTTAAATGATTTGTATGTTGACATGCTTTATAGTAATTTTATTGCTCACTGAGCATAAACGTTTTCATTTTCAAGATCAAATTGTAGTATTTGATTTATAGAGTCCTCTTGTCTGCAGTATTAACATTTGTTTTAACTTTAATTTTTGATAGCACCATAACTCCAAGTAGTTCTCGGTTGTCTGTTTCTGGCAGAGGTCCCCACCTTAGATTTTACAAGTGTTGTATCCCTGTGGCATCCTTTCAGACAGAAAGCGCTAATCACTCTCAAACTAAGCTGCATGTCCAATACTTCAGAACAGAAATGCATATTAAAATGGCATGCTTCATCAATGTAAACACAACAAAAGGCAATACTTTTCAAATCCTTATCATTATTATTATTATTATAGTTTTCTCAAAATCCTACAAGATATGGCAGGGGCTTGTTGAAGTTTATGATTTTTTGAAATATTACTGTGATTTGTTCAGTTGCCCAACTACATTATTCGCATAGATTTCATTTCATAATGATAACATTATTTCAAACCCTTTCATCAAAGCACAAAATTTACATATCATACTTTATACCTTAAATACTTCCGCGGTGGTGCAGCGGTAGCGTTGTTGCCTCACAGCAAGAGGTTCTCCCATTCGATTCTCGGCTGGAGTGCAGGGAGTGCCTTCTGTGTGGAATCTGCATGTCCTCCCCGCGGTTGGGTGGGCATTCGAAAGACATGCGTAAATTGGCGCGCCTTCGTTGAAGGTTGAATGTCAAAATCTACTGCCAATCATTAGCAGACCGGAGTTCCGCTGTGGCGACCCCTAACCGGGAAAAGCCGAAAAACTAACAACAACAACAACTTTATACCTTAAATATGTTTTCATTTTTAAAAATAGAGACTTCCAGGAATGGTTGTAGTATTTGACAGGTGGGAGTAGAAGAACACTATCATAATCTCAGAGATCCCAGTGCTATCTAATCAGAGAATGCAGTGTGCCCCTTTACTTGCGATCAGCACACAACTATTTTCTTCTGTAGTTCTGTGCATGAAAGAGCTCACAATGAAACTAGGGTACAAAACTCTGCACAAGAAATAAATATGACAAGTTTTGTTCTACAACAAGTTTTGACTTTTATTGGATTATATGTGCAAGTACTTATAAAGCTAAATGAATTATATTAATAGCATACTTTTTGTACCCATATCCATACCTACTTCTTCTTTCGGCTTTTCCCGGTTAGGGGTAGCCACAGTGGATCACCTCTCTGCTCATGATTGGCAGTGGGGTTTTACGGTCTTGAATTGCCAGCCAGGCGCCCAACCTTCCACAGAAGGCACACACACGCACGCACTCACACCTAGGGCCAATTTGGAGTGTCCAATCCACCTACAGCATGTCTTTGGGATGTGGGAGGAAACAGGAGCATCCGGAGGAAACCCATGCGACCATGGGGAGGACATGCAGACTCCGCACAGAAGGCACCCCAGCCTGAGGATCGAACCAGAGAGCCTCTTGCTGTAAGGCGGCAACATTAACCGCTGCACCACCGCGGCCACCCCCTATATCCATACCTACTATGTTGTAATATATGTGGCATATTCTCTTTTCACTACTGCATTATCTCGGTGCTGACAGCAATTATTACTGTAGTGCATGGAGCGTGGTGATTACACACTGGTATCTGGGAAAAGACAAACCAGTTAAGCACCAGAGTGGTACGTGACCCAGCCTTAACAATTATTTATGTTGTTAAGGTCAGGTCTAGCTCTCGGCAGTAAAATCTGCCTATACTGATCAGCAAATGACATCGGCAGAACAAAACATTTATTTCTGCCTGCTGCCCATACCCTTAACGTGTCTCTAACTTCCTGTAAAAAAATATAAACAATTGCTAGACTAACAGGATGTGTTTGCCTGCATAATCTGAAGGATGTGAACTCTGAAACTCAAATATATGTCATTATTTAGTGACTTTAATCCTAAGTGATTTATTCAAAAAAATGCAGATTTTATGTGGAATGGACCAAAAATATGAAGCAATAATCTGGACATTCAATGAAAATCTAGACACTAGAGAGGCATGAAAGGTGAGTGCAAAATGGGGGTGGGGAGAAGGTTGGAAATGACATCCAGATATCAGTGAAATAGTTAGTCCCATAGCTAGGAACCCTGACTGACCTGTTCACATGTATGAACATTTTTAGTTCTATGTTCACGACTTCCCATTAGATCCCTCACTCCCCTAGGATAACACTAAGTTACTGCAAGGTCATCTTTCCAAGTACTTGGGAGGGCACCCCACAAAGTGTCATGTTCAATGGTACCTGGTAAGGAAGAAGCCCTGACAGACTCCAGGCTTGAGCAAGTGGAGAAGCCGGTAGGACTGACACAGGCAGTGGGTGGAACAAAAGTATAAATATAATGCGCCTAAATTTATACAAAATCACATATAAACACAGCTGTGGAGGTACAAGAAAGACTGCAATCAAAATTATATGGATCACTGTGCTTCATTACTGGATTGGAAAGATGAAATTTACTTTCCTATGTTTCTACAAAAGATCTTTAAGCTGGGGCTTATAACTAAGCAGCAGACACTGCAAATGCTTCCTGAAACAGCTCTACAGATGAGAAGGAGCATACTGGGATTAGAAACAAAGTTACAGTTTCTGTGATGGAGCAGTTTGCAAGCCACAGTGACCCTCAAGGCCTGTGTTGCCAGCAACTCTGCTGTTCTGTTACTGTCACTCAAGGCAGACTGGTAAAAGAGAAAGAGACAGATAGGAACATATAGGATCATAGGAGTAGTACTGTAGGTAGGCAATCGCAGGGCTCATAAAATGCCTAGAGATATACATGTTTAAGCAGTTACACTTTAAAGGTCTTGTCACCCTTTGCAAGCACATAATAGAGATCCCCTCTCAAATCAAGCAGAGACATATATGATAACCCCAAGATAAGTCTGTCAGCCTTAAAGGTAGCCATAGTAGTACTTAGTTAGACCTGTAGTTGTAATTTATACCATAGGTTGGGAATATGCTAATTTAGGGACCTATCTGTTCAGCAAATCTTATTTTTCCGTTAGTGTAGATTTAAATCCCAGTTAAAGGTTTTTGAGAATCAATGGTTTTGAAAAAAAAAATCAAGAAGTGGGTCTCCTCAGAGCAGCCAATAGGCTACCGAGCATATGGAGAATTGTACTAATCCACAGTGATAGTGGACGAATTTAAGGTCTTTATGTTACTTTGTTAGAGATCGCTGGGGCCTTTCTATTTGAGCAACATACTGGAATTTAGGCATACCAAAGCAGCATTGTATTTGACTGTAGTCTGATAACAGAAGAGTACAGTGATAGGATGACTTCCTTGGATTTTGAGAACATTCCATTAGAAATTAACTGGGATGGATAGAAGGATTTCCTGTCTATGGTGAAAACATAATTAGTAGATGAGAGAGAGTTGTACCAAGTTTTTTATGATTGTGTTTGTCTGAAAATGATATGCCATTTAACACTTTAAGTGGTAGGAAGAGATTTTTTGCCAAAACCTACTATGCTGCACATTTTCACATTTAACTTGAGAATGTTTTCAGTACACCAGGTGTCAGGTACAGAGACAGGTGTCAGGATGCAGTGTGTATTCCAGCGGTAGCCAGAATGTTTAGTATCAGTGTAAGAGCAGCACCCAACTTGCATTCATCTGCAAACTTTGTGCAGTCACAGAAACTTGGTTCAAAGCTGCAGAGAGCACCCCAGCCATACCAGGTTACTCATCCTATCATTCATTCAGACCCCAAACCGTGGGCAGCAAAACAAAAGGAGGTGGAGCTGCAATATATATAAAAGACATATACACCTCTAGATTGGTCAAACAGTATGATGCACAGAAAACACTCCTGGTGCAGTTAACAATTGACAAGACCGCTATTCAAATCATAACTAGCTATAGGCCTCCATCTTTGACTCCTGATGCCCACTCCACCTATCTGGACCTCTTCGAATCTATCAAGATTCAACCCTTTACCCTGATGGGCGACTTTAATTATACACCCATAGACTGGAAGAAATACTCATGCCAAAACTCAAATGCCCAGTGATCCCTTGATTTCATCAATGCAAATGCCTTGGACCAGTTGGTTGACACCCCCAGAAGAGGTGAAAATATCTTGGACTTGGTATTTACCAACATGAGTAACCACTGCAGCATCCCTACAGTGTCATCATCCCTGGTAAGATCCGACCTCAAAGCAGTCACTTTCGAAGTCACCATCCCCCCCCCCCCCCCCCCCAGCTAGGGTCAAACAAAAAAACTTCTCCAAGCTGATTATAACCTCCTGAGGGAAGGTATAAACAGCTTCACAGCCCTCTCCCCCTCCATAGGAACTGGCACATATATCCAAACCTATACAAAAGTACTATATGAGCATTTATATAGCTGCATGGAATCAGAAATACCAGACAAGATGAAATCCTCCTCCTCAAGGGAGAGTAAGCCTGTCTGGTGGACATCTACAATACATAAATTCTATAATAAAAGGGAAAAAAATGTTGTTTAGGACCAAGAAGGAGAAAGTGCCTAATTGGAAGCAATCTCTCCTTAGTCTGAGCAAGCAAATAAGAGCACTAGTGAAATCCCCCAAAGCAAACTTTGAGACCAAACTGGCCACATCTACTAAAGACAGTCATAAGGCCTTCTTCTCATATGTCCGCAATCTCAAGGGAAGCACTCAGGTCTGCTCAGAACTAGTGGTCAAGGACACCACATACACAAATGCTGTACATACAGCCAACCTGCTGGCAGACAGGTTCAATGAAAACTTCACTCCTCTTTTCTCCCATCAGTAAAACAGGACATCCCCAGTACCTGCCCCTCTCCCCTTATCTCTAGAAAGCAAGTCATCGCTTCCCTCTCAAAGGCAAAAAATACAGCCTCCATGGGACCTGATAATATCCCAGGCTGCATCCTACATGAACTCAGGCAGGAAACTGCAGCACCATTCAACCAAAGCCTGAGTACCGGCTTCATCCCACCCGAGTGGAGGACAGCTACTGTCATCTCTCTGCACAAAGGTGGCACATCCACTGGTACAGGAAATTACAGATCCATCAGCCTAATTAGCTTGATCTGCAAGGCCATGGAGCAAATTATCATGGACCTCATTAGCAAGGACATTGGCAACCTCCAGACACTTGACCCTACACAGTTTGGTTTTGTCAAGGGGAGGTCATGTCTGTTAAATTTAGTTGACTTCTTTGACACAGTCACCAAGGCCATAGACAAGGGGAAGATGGTGCACGCTGCCTTCCTTGACCTGGCCAAAACCTTTGATACTATTCCCCACTCAGGTATAATAGATAAAGTCTCTCAACTAGGCATCAATCCATATGTTACCAGATGGGTAGTAAACTGGCTCACTGACAGAATCCACATAGTCAAAAAAGGGAAAGCCACCTCAAGTATTAGACGCATAACAAATGGTGTACCCCAGGGATTGGTCTTGGGGACTCTGCTGTTTGGGATGTACTTCTCGGAGGTGCAGGCCAAATCTAGTGGGCTATGGCTGACCAAGTTTAACTTCAAGCTGGGTGCTGTCATCAATTCCCCTAGCGATGTGGACATTTTCCAGGAGGGTCTCATCCAAACAATTGACTGGTGCCAGAAACATGGCCTCAAACTTAATGCCAAAAAATGCATCATCATCCCTTTTGGGGAGAGTGACGTCCCCACAAATTATCACATTGATAATAAGGTCCTAAGCATGCAATCAGTTGTGAAGGACTTGGGCACCCAGATTGATAGCAAACTGACTTTTGACCACCATATTGCCTCCATTGTATGGAAAGCTATCTACATGGCCCACCTCATTAATAAGGGTATCTCATCCAAAGACAAGGTGGTCATAACATTCCTGTATTCTTCCCTTATAAGACCCATTATTGAGTACAATGCCCCTTTCAGTGTGTACCTCACAAAGCACATGCAGCATAGGTTCATAGGTTCATAGATTAGTACTAAGCTAACTGCCCTTGTGAGCCATTTTAAGCTTAGCCAATTATCTCTTGTGAGACTCGAACCCTGTACCTTGTGTTTGTAAGGCAAACACCTTAACCATTAGGCCACCCTCTCTCAACTAGGGATCAATCCATATGTTACCAGATGGGTAGTAAACTGGCTCACTGACAGAATCCACATAGTCAAAAAAGGGAAAGCCACTTCAAGTATTAGACGCAGCTGGAGAGACCACAGAGGTTCCTCACCCGGAGAATCCACGGTCTCAAACATCTACCCTACACAGATAGGCTAAAAGCACTGTCCCTCTACTCAGTTTTCTAAAGACTCCTCAGAGGTGACCTCTGTCTGGAATACAAAGCAATCTCAGACCCCGTCCTGATGGGACTGCTGCATATCCGCAAGTCAAGCTCCACTCGAGTAACCCACACATGCGACCTCAACATGGTCTGTGAGACAGATTTGTGTCCCAGAGACTCCCCTTTTGTGGAGTAGACTCCCTCTCCATGTGAAACAAAGATCTGTGACAGTCAGGCATGAGTGCTGAAGAAGGCAGGAGTGTAACACCGAATCGAGAGGGTTGTTGAAAGTTAACACAATACTCCGACCCCATGTAGAAAAAATGGGAAAAAGGGGGCTGATGTTGATTATCTATCCACGTAAAACAAAGTACCTCAACCCTTTTTCAGCACAACCTGGATAACTGGATGGGGAACAGAAAATACACCCCTGGGATTCCACCTGTGTCCCTGTTGGACAGTGGCATAGGGTGTTGACTTGTTGGAACATGGACTAAATTCTTGGCTAGGCTTGTAAGGGCCTCAGGGTCAGTAGCCTAGTAACTTTCTATGATCCTATGAATTACACCTCTATGATACTGAGCTGGATTTCTGCAACCAGCAGATCTTAGAGTTACTACCATGACAAGCAGCGACACCCTCTTTTTTATCACACTTCCTTGCTACCATCTGAGCTACCAAGGTCGTGGACAAGGTCGCAAGACTAAAGAACATGCAAAAAATGTTCAGCATCAAAATCTACAATTTGGTCGACTAAACAGATGGTGACAGGTGTGGGAGATCGCCATATTACTTGGTTTGGGGAATATGACTAAACAGATGGTGACAGGTGTGGGAGATCGCCATATTACTTGGTTTGGGGAATATGCCCTTTCCCTGGTTTTGAGCCATCTCATAGTTGGAATACAAAATTAGCAGAAGGTGTTGGGGGGTGCAGGGGGCTTGCAATCCCTGGAAAACACTATGTTTTTAACTTTTTTTACTTTGTTTTTGTCTTGCATGTTGTAGGGAGAATTGGGTCAAGAGAATACTGAGTTGTCAACTGACAGCCACTTGGTGATGAGTTGTATCATATGCCTGAGGCAACAGATGGACAGACCTTCAAAACCCAAAAGTAATGAGGATACCTGGTCTTCAACTTCCATATTTTTTAAGAGCTTCCCTTATATCATGAGTGCTTGAGATCATGTGGCCATGCTCAAGGGATGCAGGGCAGACATTTATTATACAATTGTTTGCTATTCATTGTGTGACATTAAAGTTACATTTTGTGCTGCTATACACCGACTCTGAGATTGAAGCATTTCATAGGATTCCCTCAGTTAGTATACTGTATATTATCAGCAGGTTTGTGGAGGCAAAGCCTCCCACATCAGTGCACAGGGGAGGGAGTGAAACCACCTTACATTTTTTTTTTATTATTAAATATTTTTATTTTTAGTTTTGTTGGTAAACTTTAGCTGCTTGTTTGCACATTTGAATGTTGAACATTTTTTGCATGATCTTTAGTCATGCAACCTTGTCTAAGACCTTAGTAGCTGAGGTGGTAGCAAGGGCCTGTGATAAAAAAGAGGGGGTCAGTGCTTGTCATGGTAGTGACTCTAAGATCCGCTGGTTGATTCCAATGATGAGGGTAGGTATTTAATTAATAAACAAAACTTCCATGCAGTGCTAATCAGCAGAGGAGGACATGTGTCTCCAGAGCTGATAAACAGCTACTGACAGGCTTGGAAAACAACAAATGCAGCAGTCATTAAAGTCTCAGTATGGTAAAAGTTTGGTCATGTCAGGCAGGATGATTTTCAAATGGCCTCAAACAGATATTTATCTCATCAAAAGTAAGCAATTCCTGATCTTGACAGGTGACGTTGACTGGAGGTGAAAGGAACACTTTGAGGAACTCCTGAACCCAGAGGATATGCCTTGTTTTGAGGAGACAGTACCAGAAGCAACTGGTTGGATTGGGTCTGTTTGCATAGACTAGGCCACTACAGCAATTTAAACAGTTCCTTTGCAGCAAGGCTGTGGGAGTAGATGAGATATGCCAGGAAGTGCTTTATATGTTGGATAATGTTGGGAGTGTCATAGTTAATGCACCATGTTTGTGTTATGTCAAAAGCTAGGACAGTGCATGGACTGGCACATTGAGGAGATGCTCCTTGTTTATAATAGGGGACAGAAGGCTGTATTCCAATTGTAGGAGGATGATGCTTCTTAGCCTCTCCAGGAAAGTCTCTAACAGGGTGTTGGAAAGGAGATTTTGTCCATTAACTAAGCCTCCAATTCAGAAGCATCAATGTCCTGGCCAAGGAATAGTGGGTCATCTCTGTCTTGAGTACATGGTGGAGACAACATGGAAGTTTGTCAGTATGATTTACATAGACCATGTATACCTAGAAAAAGCATGTAATTGTATGCCTTGGAATGTCTTTTGGGAGGTGCCACAGTAGTACAGGGTGTCAGGACCACTGTCCAGTGCCATCTCGTCCCTCTATTTATGGACCAAGAGTTGTGCTGAGATTCTTTTTTCTTTATTGCTCTCCTTCCTGAACCCCATTCCACTTTGCCTATTATTTTATGTATGGATGCAAGAGCCAGGCCTCATTAGTTTGGGGTTAGAGCTCTCTAAGCTATTTTTCCCCTCTCCAGTGAACCTCATTAACCCATTAATTCCCCACAGAGTACAGACACAGGTGTCAGGATGCAGGCCAATCAGCAGATCCTGTGGACTGTCCTAACCCCCTCTGCCAACCATCTGCATGCTACACTGTGTGCTGCTTCCCTGAGATGCATCCATGCTACAGCACATGGCATGTTATGTGCACACAAGGCTCTTTGTTGCAGCTGATAAACATGAAAAAGGTGCATTAACCATGACACTCCTACAGGCATCATCAATGCAGTGAGTCAAGCCACCATTCACCACCATCACCTTGCATACTTGCTTTTGTCTTTACCAGGAGATGAAGAAACTGTATTATGTAAAGGATTGTTGCTTATGCTTGTAAATGGGAAAGACAAATACATGTGAAAACATGATATTACATCACACACAGCTGTGTAGAACGTCATGCATCATTCTGCAAGCAATACATTGCAATGCTGTTCCTTGAGCATGCTGACATTACCATGTGGCTAGTCATAGGTTGCTATATGTATATTATGCATTTTATTTTTTTTTAAGAAATATTGAGTGTGCGTGAGTGTGTGTGTGTGCATTATGTGCAGTCATTCTGTAGAAATTTATACTGGACCTCAGTTGTACAACATTATAGAAGAATAAGGGCTGTGAAATTCCAAAACTGAACTAAATCACATGACTCAGCACTGTTTGTGTTTAATGAATTAGGTACAACTGCAATAAAATCATAGCATCCCAAACTGCAGAGTGTCAAGCAAGGATGGAATCTAGATATAGGCAGGGATTATGTAATCTCAGAGTAAAATATTCCAGATTGTCATACTTCCCTGAGACAGTTTGAGTAATGGCAAATTTCCATTTTTTTAATTGAAAATGATAGTTGAACAATTATATAGTTTGTTGAAAGGAGACACTGTACAAGAATAAATGTAGTTACAGAAACAGTATTAGGGACCTTAAAAAAGCTGAAACAAGTGTTAGAAGCAGCACCATTGTTACGAAATCTAGTTGATGGGAGAATTTATTTTGAAAACAGATCAAGTAGTTGTTATTTTTCAACTCTGCTACATCAAAGATGTGTATGTCAGAAAACATCACTATTAGTGAATTTCTCTAAAATTATTAATAAAACAGGCAAAGGCTTGGACAGCTATATTCAAAATTTGTCTGCAGAATATTGAGCTGTGAAGAAAACAAAATATTTGATGGAATTTAGATAACTGTGATGCAGGCATATCCTTCTTCTGTTAAATACACATTTCAGAATATGGAGTGGGACCGTGTCTACAAATAATGACAATGCAAATTTGCCACTTGGGATGCAGATATATTAATTTATTAAATACCTACATGCAGAAGAGGTAGTGAAAGCATTTGTACAAAGAATGGCAAACTGACTTTTGGTTTTGCAGGGCACATACATTTCTGCTGAAGCAGTACTTCAGCCAATACTAGCTTTTCTAATCAAGTTTAAAAGTGATAAACATGAATATGATTTATGGATTCGTCCATATATTGAAACTGTTAAGAACGGACTATCCAAAATGCCTTGCATGTCTTTGTAGAGGGTTCCACATTCTGGCAAAAAAACAAGAATATTCTCAATAAAATCAAAGTCAGTTAGAGTCTGTCGCTATTATCAAAGTCAAGACTCATAGTGTGAGATATCAGGAACAATAATAGGATTGGTTTATAAAATAAGCTGCCTATATAAGGGAATTTAATGTAGTTAAACCATAATACAAAAGAAGCACATACCAAGTCAAAGGAAAAAAACATGATCATCTCCATGAATGGAAAAGCCTGTTACAATCTAAAGAAGAAGTGACTTCTGAACAAAGTACGATTTTGTTATGATGCTAATATATAAAATGCAAACACCAACAAGTCAGGAAATGGATTCCTCCAAAGACCTTGCAAAAATAAATACTTATACAAAACTATTATCTTGTCAATCACAGAAGAATACAGACAACTGTCTGCCTTACTTCATTTACAGTTACTGTAAGCAATCTTCAATTCATTTATAGTACAGTCCTAAAAAGATAAACAGAAACTGGGGAACTTCAACAAATAGAAGTTTTCTGAAAAGGCTTAAATTGCTTTCGTTGGCCCTATTCCTGTTGTAAAAGGGTTAATATATCTTTGTATTAGTGGATATATTTTGAAAATGGGTTGATACAATTATTTTGAATACAGATACTGTCAGGAAAATGTCAGAAATCCTTTAGACTCAGATATGTTAGCCATCATAAAAAGGGTCTATATTAAATCACTGAACGCTTAAAAGGCGAATGGTGTTTAATCGACCCTATGTAAGCGAAAGCTTACAATGTCGAAGTGTCAGAACAGCGATTTTTTTCCAAGGGAAAAAAATCGCTGTTGCACCAACAAAAAAAAATAAATAAAACTCAATTACAAACATTGCACATTAAGTGGGGGGGGGGCGAAGCCCCCCACACCCCCCTACTTAAATATATTAACTCCAAGACCGCACTACAGCGCCGTAAACAGCAAAGTACCGAAGGAGTCAAGCAAATTCTTTTCCAGGGAAAGAATTTGCTTAACAGCCGCTTTGATATTTTCCATTTTCAGCCTTTTCAGTTCGAGCAAGACCGGTTCTTCTAATATAGACCCCATATTCAGATTGTCAGAACCTAACCATCCAGAATATCAGAATAACTGAAACTCATGAGGAGGATACACAAGAAATACATTTAGAACATAGCTGAAGAGTCAAGTAAGGATTAGGTAATTTAGTTACTGGTAATTTTGATGGGTGATAGTGTTACCACAACCAAATTCATATTAGTGAACCCTTTTGAGCAGCAAAACTGAGTTCAGGTAAGTTCAGTCTTCAAGCTTACAGCCTACTGATTTCTGAGTCTTAACTTAAATTTGCAGCAACAAATCTAGTAAAATCAATAAAAGAATGCTGAACTGTGATGTTAAATTGTGCAGAAAAAATAGTGTGCGTTACACAGTCAGGTTCTTGAGAGGTAAATTAAATACTTAATTGAAAATGCAGGAATAAATGAAAATTCTACCTAATATAACATCAAAGAAAGAAACTTGCTAAGTGGGTTTATACAAACCAGAACAAAAATATTAAAAGTCTGTTTCAGAGGGCTTTTTTTCATCCCACAGTAGTTGTAATTTTGGATATCCAGGTGCTAGATATACAAGGTCAGTTCCTCATTCACAATTTGTACTGGTCTATACTGGATCACAAGCATGGCAAAATCTGCAAAATGTGGATGAAAGCGCTATTAAAATGCACCGTGATATGCACCTTCCCAGATGAGAATAATGTGCTAAGGATTTAGAATAATGCCATAGGGATTCAATTCATTACCCTTCATGGATTACTATATTTAAAAATTTACTTTATTCCAGAAAATAAATAATGAACTAATCAATGCTGTTATATAAGGATCTCTACTGACTTTTGCAGAAAATGTTACAGACAGAAACAGCTTCAGAAATTTAAAAAATTACAAAACAACTTGAAATGCATATGTAGTAACATACCAGTGATTATTTATTTATTTTATTTTATTTCAGCTTGATGACCGGGGAAGTCCACTGGGCCAAGAAGAGCCTGTTTTCAGTGGAGGCCCGGGGAGATAAGCTCCAAATAACATGTTACAAACAATTAAACTTACAAATTACAAAACGAATCAATGACATGTAAGAAATATACAACAAGAATTTTCACATAAACATACATCCATATAAAGATCAAAATAATGCATCATAAAAATATACACAGCAGTATAACATATTTCTTGCAGTGGGCAGCCCATATAGTACAGAGTAGGTAATAAAAGCAGTCATTGAGAGGAGTACTACACGTAATGGAGTGTAGATATAAAATATTGGATGTCCAGGAATGATGACATCAACTAACATCATCAAGGTGCAGTAGGAGAATTGTCCGGTAGTGACGTGGGGTGAATTGGTAGTAATGAGAGGTTAAGGGGGGACTTAAGTAGGAGAGTGACATGGACATGCCCATTTAGAGGATAGATGCAAGAACAAGTGAGATTTAAAGTTGGTATGATTAGGAGTATTGCGAAGGGGGGGAGGGAGAGAGTTCCATAATTTACTATGGAGTAGTTAATTATAATTAGAATTATAAACTGAATTTGTATTGCTTGTTCATATTCCTGTAAACTTTACCCATGCTTATTTTTAAAACATAAAGTAGTGACATTAGCCCTAGGTGTGAGAAAGTGTGTGTGTGTGTGTGTGTGTGTGTGTGTGTGTGTGTGTGTGTGTGTGTGTGTGTGTGTGTGTGTGTGTGTGTCTTCTGTGAAGTTTGGGTGCTGAGCCAACAACTCGACACTGTAAAAACTCCACTGCGAATCATTCTGTGGACCGATGATCCTCTGTGACGACCCCTAAATGGGAGCGGCCAAAAAACGAAGAAGAAGAAGTGTATATTACAGAACAGAGTCCAGTCATGTGAAAATAATTGCATAGTAGAACTTATTGGTGAACAGGACAGAGTTTTAAGCACCTAGTAATGTGATTATTTTTCAGTATAATTAGTGTCCTTTTTATATAGGACGGAAAGTACAGTTCTGTAAAATCTTACCATAACAGTAGACATCCTTCTCTTCACTACTGCAGTATTCTTTACTAAAGGGATTCTCTACCAAGGGTAGCCCCAACATCTGGTCAGTATACCAAAGCGTTAGTTTTTTATAGATGTCATATGTCACACATTTGGCATCCGCTCAAGGTGTAGGGAATAAAAGTGACATTGGACATACATACCTCAGAAGTGAATAGCCCCATGAGGAAAAACAGTCCTAAGAAATAAGAGGAATACGTGCACCCTGAAGGAGAAAACATAAAAAAGTAAAGCAGAAGGGGGAGGAGGGAGGGAGTGAATACTGCAACACTGAAGAGAAGGAGATTTATTGTTATGGCAAGATCTTATCCAACTGTACTACAGCCTTCCATATTGCTGTTGCAGTATTCTTCACTAAAGGGAGAGTATAAAAGCTCAAGTGTAAACTTGGGAAGAGGAAAGCCCAGAAAAGCCCTCAAGAAAACTATGCAAGATAGCTCTAGCAAAAGCCAGCTTTTACTCCGGAAACAACATACAATATGTCATGCTTAGTAAAAGCATGCACAAAGGTCCAAGTAGCAGCCTCAATGACAGAACTGGTATCCAGTCCTTTAAAAAAAGCAAAAAAGCACCAGAGGAAGCCAGAGCCATGGTAGAATGAGCCTTTACATTTGCAAGAAGGCTTTTCCCATGGAAGCAGTAAGAAAATGAAACAGACTTAAAGATCCAGGAAGAAATGGTTTGCTTAGAAGCAGCCAAACCTAGCGATATGTGATGAAAAGAAACAATACACAATAGTGTGCCCAGCTTATGAACTTTTATTAAAAATAAGCATTTTCTTCCTAGTATAAATTGACTTCATCAGATAAAACTCAACAAACAATGTTGTGTTGTGTCTTTCGGCTTTTCCCAGTTAGGGGTCGCCACAGCGGAACTCCAGTCCGCTAATGATTGGCAGTAGATTTTTATGTGCCGAGTTGCCGGCCCTGACGCACAACCTTCAACGAAGGTACTACATGCAACATTTAATCACATGACCTTCTGATACCTGTAATCACACTTACTTAAAGTCATACACTCTGTATTTACATAACTGTCATAAAAACCTTACTGTTCCTGGTGCAGTAACTGCTGTATGGAATTTAATCAAAATGCTGTTCATTAATGATAAGCTGTCAATTTTAATAAACAATGAATTGCTATCATTTCTTTGAGACCAAGTGGTGCCACAACATTTAACTGCATTTGCCAACACAAGTCTCTGTTTGAGAATTGTGTTCCATGGGCCACCTCATGGATTTTGTTCAACTTTTACTAAAATAAAAAACAAAAAGTAAGGAGTTGGATACTGACAAATATACTTATATAGGGCATTAGTATTTGTTTTCTTATTGATTTCATAAATATGTGCAAACACTGTTTCTTTTAATTTTTGTTCTGTTTTTCCAATATAAAAAGAGGAACATTCTTGGCAAGCTGCTATATACACAACACCTTGTGTGTTGCAATCAAATTTTCCTGGACTGGTAACAGTCTGTTTTGCTACGTGTAATGACTGTCCTACATATATATGTTTACACTGCCTAAAACACCCACATTTAGACATGTTATTTGACATGCCATTTTTATTTTTCTCCCTGAACATATGGCAGATGTTGAAACCCTGCACTGATGTAACTCCTGTAGGAAGTGAAGTTTTTGTTGAGGCTCCTAGCATTGAGGAGCAATACCTTTATGTTATTCAGATTTTGATTTGTTAAGTCAGAAACTTTTGAAGACTGACATTTCCAAAAAAAGGCACTATGGGAATGGACAAGGTTTTAGCCAACATAAAAAAAGCCTTGTGAAGATGGGTGCAAGCCTTCCATAGAACTGCCTAATATGCCCCCCCCCCACCAAGGCTGACCCACCTTGAATGATACCAGGAGCAAAGCCAATTGTTGAAGTTAATAACCTTTTGTTCATATTGTAACATCGTTCCCGGTGATGGAAAAGTGCTGTTCAATGTTAAGTTCTTACCTTCCTCATTCGTATATTCCTGGAGTTCCATGGCATCTCTCTTCATATAGTCCTAGGAGGTATGTCTCAGGTTGTTTACTCTGAAGTGTATCATGAGCGTGTCATATGTGTTCTTGTGGTGCAAGGACTTGAGTACATGTGTGATGTGGAGAATTGTGGCACCTGATAGGCAACAAATCATGGCCCTCTTCTTACTCAGCCTGGTGAGACGTACATCGGTGCTTCTCATTATGGAGTCATCTATTACTAGGATGTTGGATTGTGTGCAGATTTCTCTTATGGACTTTTGATTTGAGACATTGAGAGCATTACATGCATATTTCACGGTGGGCGCTGCCTGAGCTGAGTGCTTGTGAGGTTGGTGAGGTTACTTGTTTATTTTGCTACATTTAGGAGGCCTTTGTGGTTTAGATAGGTCACTTTTAATGCCTCAGCATAAGTAGGTCTATGTGTTTGGTCCATATTGTGTGTGATAGGTATAGTGTGTTACTGACAGGCTGTTTGCTATTTGTAGTGGCTTTATGTGACAGCTTTGCCTCCAGAAACATTATATAACCACATCTCTTACACAGTGTATCAGTTTAAGTAGTAGGTGGTTGTCAGTAAATATGAGGCAACTGCTACACTGTCTCAAGATGCCCATTTCAACCAAGCTGGTTACAGAGGCAGTTGGAAAGTGTAAGTCCATGGTTCCATGTGGGCTGAAGTGGAAACAGTACCAATGTGGTTTGGAGTTTCCCACATCTCCAGCATTCACTATCATGCCTTTCAACTATCCAGATTTTCACAAAATGTCCAGAATTTTGCCTCATATTTTTGGTCTGTTTCTCTGAAAATCTGTATTTTTCTGGTGAATCACTGATGACTGAAGTCATTAAATAATGATATACATATCAGTTTCATATTTCATATATTTCATAAACATGCTTGCTAAAGAAAAATCTAGTATTCTAGCAACTTTCAAAATTTATGAGCAATATTTAAAATGTGTCCCTGATTTTGGGCTTTTGTCCCACATTATTTTTGGCTTTTTGCAGACTGAGAAGTATGCGCTCCATCCTTCTTCCTTTTTGTTCTCCAGAGTATCCCAAACTATTAGGGTGGGGTGTGATTACTCTTTGCTGCCCTATCCCCTTGCTGCATACGTAATGCCAAGCATCAAGGACGTGACATGCAATAAGGTGCAGCAAAGGATGCCCCCTCAATTCTACAGGGGAATTTCCTCTTCAAGCAGCCCCTCTCCTGTTCTTTAATCACAGGTGATGGTTTCTCTGGTGTCCACTGAGGAAATCACACCATCAGTGTGCCCAAGAGAGTGGGCATTCATCCCCATTTCCTAAGACAGGACAGCAGACCACACATCTTCACTTCTCCCCTTCCCTGCCAATGTCAGGCCTGCTAATCTAACCTCAGTCGCCTGGGTCACAACGAGGACTCTGACCTCTGTGCCATGGAGCCAGGCAAAAAGTTATATTATTATTAATAATGTACTTTTATAACATTAAACAGGGTCAAAGGAATACAGCATGCCACAATTTCTCAATACCACGTGGGAAAAGCTCCAGCAGTTCTGGTTGGAGCTTTTCCCACCTTATTGCATGTCATGTCCTTGATGCTTGGCATTACGTATGCAGCAAGGGACAAGTGTGCCAGAATAACAGTTTCCAAAATTGCACAATGTATTGTAAGAACTCTACTTTAAAGAAATTAAGCACAAAATACAACAGGACTACACAGCACATAAACATTGTGAATCTAGCAGTTGATTATGCAATATTTTATTATATAATGTTGAAAAACAAGGATTCTTTTGTGTATGTTGTGCACTGAATAATAAGGTAAATTTCTTCAGGTTAATAAGTTAGTTTATCTGAGTATGTATATCTGAAGGACATTCTGTATGTTTTTATATTCTTGGAATGCATGCCTACCACAGGAATAAGATGTGTTACATGTACTACATGCTTCGTTTTAAACGTACATACCGTACGTCCTAATATCCCTCTCTACATATCATTAATAACTATGCTGGCAGTCAGCCAGATATAGCTGTGACTGTTTTAATGAAATAAAGCATTGTTTGCTGTTACCACAGAAGACATTTATCCCACTAAGTCTGTGTTCATAGAAGGTAGCTTGATCTGTTATTTTGAACTCTAATATGAGAGACTGACCTGAAGATGGGTATAGGGGTTACATTACTGCAGACATTATACCATAATTTGGATGTAAGGTAAAAGCAGAGCCTTAGGAAGGAGTTCTCACTTTACCAGTCAGTCAATCTAGGTTTACAGCCTCACATATGGTCATGAGCTTTGGTAGTAACACAGAAAAGTAACATGGATTAAGTGACATAAATGGGGTTCCGTTACATGACTGCTGGGCTCGCTCTCTCTGACAGATTAAGAAATGTAGTGTATAAAAATCTCAAAGTAAAGTTGCTGCTTCTTTTGAGTTCAGTTGAGTCAGAAGAAGTGGATGTCTAACTTAAAGAGGGTGTCCTCTTGGCACCTCCAATGTAGGTGCAGTATGCATGGTCCACTAGGATAATGTCCAATAACATATTTGGGGCATAGCAGAGCAATTATATCTCTCAGATTGCCGAAAAATGCCTGAGTACTCCACAGAATGAGCTACAGACTGTTGCTGAGGACAGGAAAGTTGAAAATTCACTGATGATGACTGCAAGTTAGGTGTCATTGTCAATTCCCCCACTGAAACAGAAGCACTTCAGAATTTGGTGTACAGACAAAGAGTTCAGACTCGAAACTAAATGCAAAAAAGTGAAGCATTGTCATGTTTGGAAAACATCCGTCATCTACAGCTTGCAGCATAACCAGTACCTGACTCTATACAGACACTGTTGTTAAGGACCTCAGCACCTGGATCAACACTCCCATCACCTTTGACCACCATGTGCCAACAGTAGTTCGGGAATCCTTCTTTTTAGTACAACTGATTTCCAAAGGTTTCTCATCCAGACCAAATGATGTCATTGTCACACTGTACTCTGCTCTAACTATACCAATTACTGAGTACCATGCCCATGTCAGCATGCACCAAGCAAGACATATTATTCTGCATGCTGAAAGGCACTAAGGGTTTATGACATCAAAGATTACTGACTTCAATGCCTTGGCTACCAAGACAGGCTAGAAGCCCTATGCCTATACTCTGAATCTTACAGATTCCTATGTGGAGATCTGTGCCTGGCATTCAATGCCATCAAAGATCCTCCCCTAAGTGACCTCTTGCAACTTAACAGGATGAAAAGTTACACAGACACTCAAATGCAGGATATGAACTTCTACCAACATATACATTTTATTTATTTACATTTGTTGACTGGGAGAGTCTGACTGGACACAGGTTTGTTTTCAGCAGAAGCCCACGGAGAAAAGCTCCACATTAAGTATTACGTACATTATACAGTTAAAAAACATAGCATTTAAAATATAGACATTAGTCCAGCTGAGGACGTAAGACAAGAATAAAACATAGATGTAAAACAGCTGCAGAACATAGTACAATTTTTAAATATGGTGACATATACTAAACATGGTTACAAATGTAGTTGAGATTCATCAGTGAACAACTGAATAAAATATGTTTGAGGGATAGAGTCACTGCCCCATCTCAGGAACAAACTACCTTTGCATTTTAAGAAGAGAGACACCCTTGCCTTCTTCATGATTAACCTTGACAGTTACAGACACCCTTGCCTTCTTCAAGATTAACCTTGACAGTTTTATGGGTATCCAAAAGTTCATCCCAGCCTGACATGTTCTTCCCTTCTGGAAATGGGGGCTACATCTTGAGGGTGGTATTTGTCAAGGCACATAAAATTTTCAAACTTATCTGCCTTGTAATTCCTATGATCCTATAGTCTGTTAACTTAGCTGGTTTCCAACATGACCCTTACAACTGTAAGTAGTTTACAAAATTGATGGATGAATAGTTTCCATGCCTGATAATTAATAAAGCATATTGTATGATGAAAATGCAAATTTTCAGGTGTGACCTACGAAGAGGCATAATTAAAAGTGCTGGAATATGAAGACATCTGCTAATGCTGTAAAGCTACGCTGTACAAATATAAATTATCTCATAATTGCATATCTCGGTCAGACAGTATTGCAAAACTTAGCCATGCTGGAATGGTTACAGCAAGCATAAAACTAATAAAACAACTCCAGAGAAAATCACATATGATATTTCAGTAAGAGTGCATAGTGCTGCGAAAATAAAAAGCAACAAACACATACAAACAGGGTTAAAATCACAGGTATGGCTAATGTGCAAGCAGGAGACACATGCAAGGCATTATTAGAGGGATGGTCTTGGCATAATAGTTACACTCTACACCTTACTGACACAAGGTACAGGGTTTGATTCTGACCTGGGATTATTAGTTAGGCTTAAAATGGCCCTTTGGAGTAGACAGCCTAGTATTTATCTATGAACCTATGTGTACATGTATATAGCCTGGTATTCATCTATGAACCTATGTGTACATGCATATACTTAAATGTAGGTCAGGCTGTGTAGTATAACACCAGTATAGCAGAGGTGTAATAACCATTACATGTACCAGAGGACAGCAAAACATCTTGCTGGAGGACAGATCTCGCTGAATGAGTCGTATCAAACCCACCAGTTCACACCAGCACAGTCCAGTGTGGACAGCACACTGTGAAACTAATGGCATGCATGATATGTAAGAAGCAGTCCGTGTCACCTGTGCCAAACATGGACAACAGAGCACATTCAGGATCACAGACAACAGAGTGCAAGACAAATGAAAACACAGAATGCACAAGTGCACGGCACACACACACACACACACACACACACACACACACACACACCATGACAGCACACGATCTGCAGTGGCAAGAAGGAAGGGCAGCAGTTGTGAGAACAACAAATACTACACGTCTTCCAAAGCAAGCTTGAAAAACATCTCATCATAGAGCTCAAATGAAAATGCTTCAGACATGCAGGTTGGAAAGTGTTTCTACTGTATTATGACTAATGTAAGAATGTAATATATTAACTGTAAACTCTCTGATACTTCATTTTGTGACTAATTTAAAATTTGATGCATAACTGCAAACGTGAACTTGTATCTCAGATTATTAAAACTGCTATCAGCTGCTTATCAAATCATAAAACAACTTAATAAAGACTGAACAACTTAATATTAAAATCAAAAAAATATATACATCATAAATAATATTTTCTCCACAAGCCTCCACTGGAAATGGGCAACTACCCAGTTAGGCTTTCTTGGTAATCTAATGTCAATAAATTAATAAATAAATAAATATATATATATATATATATATAGTTGTGTTGTCTTTCGGCTTTTCCTGGTTAGGGATGCCACAGCGGAACACCGATCCGCTAATGATCGGCAGTCGATTTTTACGTGCCGAGTTGCTGGCCCTGACACACAACCTTCAATGAAGGTATGCCCATTCATGCATGTCTCCACACAGAAGATGCTCTACCTGAGAATCGAACCAGACAACGTCTTACTGTGAGGCGACAACGCTACCGCAGCACCACCACCACAGTCTTTATATATATATATATATACCTATGTATACATATATATACATATATATATATATATATATATATATATATATATATATATATATACACGTTATATATGAATACATATATATATATATATATATATATATATATATATATATATATATATATATATATATAGATATATCTATATGTACACACACACACACACACACACACACACACACACACACACACACACACATGCCAGTAATGAACTGCTGCTGGTACAACTATAACATATTGTTGCTCTTTGGTGAGCCCAGGTCATAGTTGAAAATGGCCTTGGGGTCACTCCATTAACCTGATTAACAAACATATAAGTAAAACATGTCCTTAAAGGGCCTTAGGATCAGACCATTAATCTGGTTAACATATAGATTAATGAAATAAAATACAGCATGTCTTTGCAGAGCTCTAGTTTGGAAGTAAAAGCAGCAGCAAAGTACAAAGTAGAAAATAATTGCAGGCCAGAGACCACGTGTATGACATGTACCCAGTTAACAGAATATGGTGTTGGGCCAGGCCACAGAGTGGAAAGGGTATAATGACACAGAAAGCAGAAAACAAAACTGGAAGCAGAGGGTGGCAACGTGCATGAAACACAGAGGAAACAGATGGGTTAAAAACTGTAGGGAAATGAATGTACACTATGATGAAGTGGATAAATGTCAGCATTGTAGGTAATATAATACAATTTAGTCTAACACACCAGTGCAGAATTTAGCTTTGGTCTCTCATGACTCTTGGTTCTCCAGTTTCATGATGCAGTTTGGTTCTGGCTAGGGTAGTTTCTCTGCAGTGATTGAATGTCCTCTTTATGTGTCTTTTTTTAGGTGATCTGCTTTTCTCTAACATGTGGAAGACATTCTATCAGTTGAAATGCAATCCTCTAAATTGCCTATATGTGCACATGATGTTTGAGTGATCGTTTGCATCTTGTGATGGCCTGGCTTCACATACAGCAATAGTTCTCTGCCATATGTCTCCTGATGGCTAGGGTAGACTCAATCTCTACTGACCCTGAAGAGGATAAAGAGATTATAAGAAAATGAATGAATAACAGTACCATTTAGGTTTTGATAAGGGAGCAATAAAAGTGTGAAGGCAAGCAAATGGACAGGATACTTAGTGAAGCAGAAAGTGTGGAATATGTGCAAGAATGCACAAAAAGCAGCAACTCAACACCAAGGACACACATGCTGGGTGAGGCCATTCCTCATCTAGTACTATTGATTCCCCACCTTTTTATATCACAGTATGTGGCCTTCCTTGATGATACAGCCTCTGACAGCTTTTGTGCATAACAACTGCTGTTTCTGTTGGCTAATGTCTAGAAGTAGTGCAAGTCTGTCTGACCCCCTAGCTGAGGGTGCATGGGATATGCAACAGTGTATCGCCAGGGACAGCACTGTCCATAACCCACCACACCAGCGAAGCCTCAGCTGATGCAAGGTGACCAAGGTGCACATGATTTGACCTACCGCATCATCATACACCTCGTGTCATTA
>NC_056747.1:1149181761-1149276761 GCF_019279795.1 Protopterus annectens | reverse complement strand
TCCTGGACTGGAAAGGAGGGGGGCTCGGAAGTCCTGATGACAGTGTGCCTGCCCCTTGGTGACTGGGGGGAGGTCCACGAGGGCAGCCTGGATCGGAGGGAGGTCCCCCTGAGAGGCTCCGAGGGCATGGGGACACGGCATGGCTTGGCAGCCTGCAGGGGATATGCGGGAGACTGGGACCGTGGTGCCCTGGACCGGAAAGGAGGGGGGGCTTGGAAGTCCTGATGAGAGCATGCATGCCCCTCGGCAGCCGGCGGAGTTCTGCAAGAGCAGCCTGGATCAGAGGGAGGTACCCCTGAGAGGCTTCAAGGGCATGGGGACATGGCACGGCTTGGCAGCTTCTAGGAGATATGCAACCTGGGAAAAGAGCGCTCCCACCCGGGTAGAAGTGGAAGCCCGGAGGGGGGAGTCCATCCTGGTGGAAGTCCAGAAGGGAGAGAGAGGGGCGGAAGGTGGCCAGGCAGAAATCACTCCCTACTGGGTGAGAGGGTCCGGATCGCAACACTGGTTGGACGGAAGTCCTCAAGGGAGCATCTGGCAGAAGGCAGCAGGGTCAGGAGGGCTCCTGCCAGGCAGCGGGAAGGCGTCCAACCTTGCCCGGTACCTGACGGCGTTCCTGAAAAGTCGTAAAGTCCCCAGAATGGCTTTGGACCGAAAAGGAAGGGGAGGTGGAAGTCCCAATGAGAGCGTGCCTGCCCCTCTGCGGCTGAGTGGAGTTCCACGAGGGTGGCCGGAATCGGAGGGAAGCTCCCCTGAGAGGATCCGAGGGCACGGAGACATGGCATGGTTTGGCAGCCTGCAGGGGATATGTGGGAGATGGGGACTGTGGTGCCCTGGACCGGAAAGGACGGGGGCTCGGAAGTCCAGATGAGAGCGTGTCTGCCCCTCGGCGACTGGGGGGAGTTCCACGAGGGTGGCCTGGATAGGAGGGCGGTCCCCCTGAGAGGCTTTGAGGGCATGGGGACACGGCCCGGCCAGGCAGCCTCCAGGAGATCTGGGGGAGATGGGGACCATGGTGCTCTGGAGTGGAAAAGAGCATGGGCTACGAATTCCCTATGAGGGTGGGCCTACCCCCTCGGCAGCCGAGGGGAGTTCCACAAAGGCAGATGGGATTGGAGGGAGGTCCCCCTGAGAGGCACCAAGGCATGGGGACATGGCATGAATTGGCAGCCTGCAAAGGATATGCGGGAGACGGGGACTGTGGTGCCCTGGACCGGAAAGGAGGGGGGCTCAGAAGTCCCAATGAGAGCGTGCTTACCCCTCGGCAGCCTTGGGGAATTCCATGAGGGTGGCCTGGATCAGAGGGAGGTCTTCCTGAGAGGCTCCGAGGGCATGGGGACATGGCACAGCCAGGCTGCCTCCAGGAGATCTGGGGGAGACAGGGACCGTGGTGCTCTGAACTGGAAAGGAGCGTGGGTTCGGAAGTCCCTATGAGGGTGGGCTTGCCCCTCGGTGGCCGAGGGGAGTTCTGCAAGGGTGGCTAGGATCAGAGGGGGGGTCCCCCTGAGAGGCTCCGAGGGCACAGGGACACGGCACGACTTGGCAGCCTGAAGGGGATATGTGGGAGACAGGGACTGTGGTGCCCTGGACCGGAAAGGAGGGGGGGCTCAGAAGTCCCGATGAGAGCGTGCCTGCCCCTCGATGGCCGGGGGGAGTTCCGCGAGGGCAGCCTGGATCAGAGAGAGGTCCCCCTGAGAGGCTCCAAGGGCACGGGGACATGGCATGATTTGGCATCCTGCAGGGGATATGCAGGAGATGTGGACTGTGGTGCCCTGGACTGGAAAGGAGGGGGGTCTCGGAAGTCCCGATGAGAGTGTGCCTGCCCCTCAGCGGCCAGGGTGAGTTCCATGAGGGCAGCCTGGATTGGAGGAAGGTCCCCCTGAGAGGATCCAAGGGCACGGAGACACAGCACGGCCAGGCAGCCTCCAGGAGATCTGGGGAAGATGGGGACCATGGTGCTCTAGACCGGAAAGGAGCATGGGCTCAGAAGTCGCTTTGAGGGTGGGCCTGCCCCTCGGCGGCCAGGAGGAGTTCTGGGAGGGCAGCCTGGATCAGAGGGAGGTCCACCTGAGAGGCTCCAAGGGCACAGGGACATTGCACAACTTGTCAGCCTGCAGGTGATATGCGGGAGACAGGGATTGTGGTGCCCTCGAGCGGAAAGGAGGGAGTCTCAGAAGTCCCAACGAGAGTGTGCCTACCCCTCGGCAGCCGGGGTGAGTTACACGAGGGTGGCCTGGATTGGAGGGAGGTCCCCCTGAGAGGCTCTGAGGACACGGGGAACCGGCACGGTTTGGCAGCCTCCAGGAGTTAAAGGCCAAGAGGGGTTTCCCGTCAGAGTCCGGGTCCCAGCCCCGGGTCACGTCCCACTGCTCGTACTGTATTTCCTCGAAAATAAGACCGGGTCTTATACTCTTTCTCCCACCAAAATACACATTAGGGCTTATTATCAGGGGATGCCTTATTTACCCACATCATCCAACAATCTACTTTTATTCATTTATTCATGTACAAAAATCAACATTTATTAATGAACACAAATCGACATTTATTCGTGTACACAAATTGACATTTATTTCATACTTTTCTGTTATTGGACAACAGTTCTAATGCGTTAAAACATTTGTGAGAGTATTATACATAAACAGTGCACCAAACATTTCAGCTTCAGTATATCTGCACCTTGGCTTTCACATTTATTCAAATACAGTCATGTCATCTTTTTCTGGATCATTGTCATAAGTGTCCAACCCTCGAATTTCGACCTGAATTTCTTGGGAATCCATTTCCTGTAGAACCATTGTCCCCAATCTGTCATGCCTAACAACAGAGCTCTCCTTAAATGAGCACTGCTTGTCCAAGTAGCCTGCTCGTAGTGCATTGGCAACACATCTGTCAGTGATTTTATCCCATGACTTTTTCACCCAAGTCATGACCTCTTGCAGGCTAGGTGTCACAAAGTTTCCTGCTGATTTCTCTCCATTCTATTTTCAATGTAGTCACTGAGTTCCATGTGCAAATGGTCCTTGAATGGCTTGTTTATTGCAATATCAAGAGTCTGGAGATAGGTAGTCATTCCTGCAGGAATCATTATTTGATCTATTCTTCTCTGTGCAAGTAATTTCTTCATTTCTTTAATGCGGTGAGTGCTGGCTGAATCCCAGACTAGCAGACCTGTTTTGCCACCTCACAAAACAAGTGACAGCATTACATCGACCCACTTCCTTATAGCTGCTTGTGTGCACCAGGCTTTTTCAGTTTCAAGAATGTAAATGCCTGAAACACGTTCAGTCTTATTTTTCTTGCCCTTACTAATGATCAGAGGTAGGATTTTCCTTCCATCTAGATGAATTGCCAAAATACAGGTAACACCTGCACTCTCATAACCAGAGAAGGGAATGTAGATTGAAGAGGCACCCCTCTGGTCAATTGTTGTTTGAGATCCTTGGCCCATAAACACTGCAGTTTCATCCATAGCAATCATATTGGAGAGTTGGTATTTAGAAAAGTCAATGCCATCAACAAAGGACTTGAATGCAAGTGCACGTTTAATAACTCCAGTATCTTCCAGCTTGAACAGTGTTGTTGATCTTCTTAGAGACAGTTCATATCGGTGAAGGAAGCCATCCAGCCGATGTTGTGATGCTTTGAATACTTCTGGGGATATTTCTAACTGTGGTGCCATTGCAAGGGCAAAAGCTTGGATATCAGCCCTGCGCACAACCAAAGCCTTTGCTCTCCTGTTAGCAATCCACTCACAGATGATGTCTTCCAGCTCAGGAAATAATGGTTGCCGACCTGATCCACACTTGCACTTCTTAACATTTCCCTTGTCGGCTTGTTGACTGAGGTTATCGTATGCTGCATGCCATTTTCGGACCATTTGGAGATCTAACTTCTTCTCTTTGCAGGAAGCCATCAGATTCTTTCCCCTGGAGTCTGCCACGATTCCTTTTTTGTATGCGATAGAATAACTCTTTCTTTTTGCACTCATCTTGCCTGGGGGGGGGGTTAATTTGAAGACTTACGAGACCGGAGTGGCAACACAAAATGGCGCTGTTTACAAAGAGCAGGCACAACCACAACCATGCACTATCAGGTGCGCGTACTTAATTCACATTGTCTGTATGTTGACCAATCAAAATACGCCTGCCAGTGTTTATGGGCCAAGGATCTCAACCGTCAAGTGTGAGTGATGGTTAAGTTTACAGTAAGAATTGTGGAGGACTCCCAGGCAAAGAATCTTACGACTTTCTGCAAAGAGAAGAAGTTGTGTGTCCGAATGGTCCGAAAATGGTGAGCAGAGTACGATAACCTCAGTCAAAGGGTGACAATAACATTCTTTTATAATTCAACATGTCCATCATGTATTGTTGACAAGCTTAACTGGGGCTTATTTTTGGGGTGGGGTTTATATCATGACCACCCTGGAAAACCATGCTAGGCCTTATTCTCTGGTTAGGTCTTATTTACAAAGAAATACGGTACATTTATATAAAGGAAAACAAACCATATTTACATAATTTTAGTTGCAAACGTTATAAACTATATTGACATAATTACAGTTGCAAACATTATACATCACTTATAATCTATCCTGTCACTGTCATTCAAACATTACATAGCTCATTCAAATCCTGCCTTCTTTTAAATCTCATTCCTCCTCTGCATGTATTGTTCCCACAATTCCCATTTTTTGCTATGTAATTTGCTCCTACCCTTTTCTAAAGATCCCGTTCCAGTTATTTTATCAATGCTACTATATTCACTACTTCAAGTAAAGCTGGCTTAGACTTTGATTTCCATTTTCTAGTAATTGCTTTTTTTGCCAGCCACCATAGACTCAGCAAGGACTTACTATGTCTAGACAATTTTGATTCTGTATCATGATTCAGAAAAATAATTTCTTTAGTTACACCAAGGAGCAGTCTGCAGAGAATCTTTAAAGTCTGCCAACTCATTACACCCCCAGAAAATATGTTCCCAGTTACCTCTTTCTTTCCATCACCCCTCCAACATTTGCTGTATACCCGAGGAAATATTCTTTGGAATCTATTTGGGGTATATATATACACCTTTTTAAACACTTCCAAGCAAAGATTCTAAATCTTCTTGACTTTTATTTTATATTTTTGAGAGACATACATATATCCCCAATTGTTTCTTTGTGAATTGCTTATCGAGTCTCTCCTCCCAATCTTTTCCAACATCCTCTGATTGATTCTTATAGTTATCATGCAATATGTTGTATGCTCTACTAATTAGCCCTTTTTAACAGTAACTTCTCTTCTATATTCTACTACAAACTCTACTAGTGCTGGACTTTTGCTTAGGATTCTTCTATTTATTTTGCTTTGCCTATACTCTGATATCAATTCTTGATAGGGAAGGCAATCTCTAGCCTGCAGTCCAAATAAATTCTTGGCCTCTTCCCTTTCTATCACCGTTCCCTCTCTAATTATTTGCTCCCAAAACCTTGGTTATTTTACCAGTTTTCTCCAATAAATTCCAGCCCTTTCTTAACTATTGTCTGTATTCCTAATTGCAGTCATCCCTATCTGCATAATCTCCTTTCTCCACTCCCATGTTGGCTTAGTTCTTAGAATACTTTTTGCTACTTTATGAATATAATATTCGGCATGGCTACTGTTATTCTCCTTAATGATCTGCATCCAAAATCCCAGTCTTTTTTTGTTTCTCGAGCTTCTCCCCGTTTTATCATCATCCCTTTCCACTTTGAATTACAGGTTTCTGCCTGTACTACATATAAGAGCCTTAACTGTGTAACTTTGAAATACCCTTTCAAAGTGGGTAATCCCAAACCGCCTTGTTCAATTGGAAGAATCAGCTTATCAAACTTGACTTTTGCCATCCTCTCCTCTCTGATAAAATCTTCCAGCTCTTTATTTATGGCTATCCATAACTTTTCTGGTTGATAAAAACATTTGACCTGTGTATATAATTAAAGGGACTAATGATAAAAACATGCCTGACCTGTGTATATAACTAAAGGGACTAATGATAAAAACATGCCTGACCTGTGTATAAAACTAAAGGGACTAAAAACATTTTAACTGCTTATATGTTGCTATCCATATCCATATAACAGAGCTTCCAGTTTCGCAGTTTTTGTATTCTCTTTTGTTTAGTCTCTTCCCACATATCCTTATCTGCCAGGCTAGAAACCTTTTTAATTCATATTCCTAAATACTTCATTTTATCATCTCCCCATAAATATGGATATTGCTGAACCAATTTGTGTGTGGGTACATAATTTATAGCTATTGCCTTTGTTTTAGCTTCATTAATTTTGTATCTCAAAAAGATTTGAAACTGCCTCAAAATGTACCACAACAATGAAATGTCTTTTTCTGGTTTTATCAGGTATAAAATAATATCATCTGCAAATAGAGCCAGCTTTTCTTGACTACCATACCAATTATACCCTTGAATTTCTGAGCCTCTTATTTTCTTTGCCAATGTTTCTAAATATAGTGCAACTAACAAAGTTACACACCCCTGCTTGCCTCCTCTGCTCAAAATTATCAGAGAAGAACCCACCCACTTTACTCCGTTCATAAATCCTCCTAATCAACCTTATAATTTTATCAGAGAATGCAAATCCTTCCATTACCCTGCTCATAAACTCAAAGTTTACAATGCCAAATGCTTTCTCTGCATTAAGACCCACCAGCAACAGTGGTATTTTCTTATATTCAGCTTCCCTCTGGATAATCAATGCTCAGTTAATGTTGTCAAATGTTTGTCTCCCCTCCACAAAACCACATTGATCCATGTTTATCAATTTTGGCATCACTTTTGCCATTCTTTTAACCATTATAGACATAACTGCTTTATAATCATGGTTTAGGATTGAAATGGGCCTGTATTTATCTGGATCTGATGGCTCTTTATCCTCTTTGGGTATTACAGCTACTACCACTTTCTTCCAGGAAGTTGGTGCTTCTCCTCCTGTTAAAATACTGTTAAACAAAAAATTCCAGATCTTTATCAGTTTTTCCCTCCTAGCTTGCAAACTTCCACAGGACTAGCATCTATTCTGCAATTCTGCAAATTCGGTATTATTATTAAATATATCACCATCTCTAATACCCACATTGAGAACCTGTAACACCATAAATGCAAAGGTGTGCATCGAAAACATAGATACATGCTTGGCCAGAGCATTAGTATTATTATTTTTACATTTATTACATTGGATAGCAGAATTACAGGCTGATAAGCAGCCTGGTTTAAATGCCCATATTCCAATCAAACCTGTGTTAAAAAAAGGTCAGCTTCTGTGTGGTTTTTGATTGGTTGTGTTTAGTTTAAATAAGTTGTTATGTACTGTCTTTTTAGATCTGATGAAGGTTTTACTGAAAGCGCTAATCTGGCCTTTTAATAAAAGAGATATGTTTATTTTATGCCTTTCTCTGTGGTGTTGGTTACATATTTCAGTTTTTACATTTTTAATATAGTTCACTAGTCTTTCTTTTTTGTATATATCTGTGAGACCATTAACATTTAAAGACAATGTTGAAAGTGTCATTTATGTTTAAAAGTCATTATTCCCACCTTTTATTTGTAACACCTTTTTTGTTAAGTATCTAGTTCCAGCTTTTGTGTTATATGCATACACTAATGTTTGCAGGTTGACCTTTAATATAATTGCTTCTTATCATATCCATTTGAGCCTATGTCACATCTTACAACACTGTTTGTTTTATTGAAAGCCCTCAAAAGAAAAAAGAAAAAACAAATACACCCCATTACACCCCAAAAACCTATTAACTTAATATTAACACACAACACTATGTACATATTCAAATATTGACGTTTTACCTTCCTAATAGGAAAAATTGTTCCAAATTGACAGCCACACTCACAGACTTGGGTTAGCCTAGGAGAAAAGTTATCCATGCTAAGACACATGGTACAGCCTGTGTTTATACTAAGTGTTATCTGGTTTTGTCTTATCTTTATTGTTCACCCAGAATGCTAAATTATTTGAATGTTTTTAGAAAATGAGAAATGACAAAGCAGGCTGGTGTTACAAGAAACAAGGATAAAATTCATTCTTAAGCGCTTTCGTCACAGATTACAGTTGACTTCTTCAGAAAAAACAGAGTGCCTCCACCCCACTCCTTAAATACTCATTACAAACACATTACAAACCAATTTGTAAAAAACACCATAGGCATTTAAAGGTACAGACTCCCTATTTGCTCCACAGTTATACATGCAAGATAAAAACAAACTAACTATACAACATGATTCAACATGTACTTTAAACTTAGTATTCAGACAAAAATCATAAAGTGAACAATTGAATAAAAAAATCAACAATTAGATAAAAAAATTAGATTAAAAAAATTAGATAAAAAAATCAGCTTTTAACCTCAAAAAGCTGGTTATTGAAACCATTTCATTCAACCCTGGAAAAATATTGGCGTTGACCCTTAATTGCCATAACAGTTCTTTGTATTCAAGCCAGTAATCCATAGGGCCTCCTCTCTGATCCATAGTCAGCTGTTCAAGAACTGTGAATTTAAAATTGTGACCTGGGTGGGTATTGACGTGCTTGGCCAGTGAATTTTTTAGGTTAATTTTCCTAATATCATATAAATGCTGGTAAATACGTGTATGAAAGGCATTTTTGGTCTTGCCTATATAAAAACAGGTACACTTCTGACAAATACCAGCATATATGACATTCTTACTGCTACAGTTGTACTTATACTGAAATTTCACCCATCCATATCTATTAAGAAAAACACTGTCACCTTCCAAAATATCCTTGCAGTGAGTACACTGCTTGCATTTGGACATTCTCCCTAATGCTCCAGCCGTATTGACACCTTTCCTCCTCTCTAATATATTTTTAACACTGGTGTCCTTTCTGTACACTACCACAGGGGCTTCCCCTACTCTCTCTCTCTTATGGCATTGTGTCCTACCAAAATAAACCAGTTCTTGTAGACAATGTCCCGAATCAGTGGGAACTGAGGGGTGTAAGTTAATATAAAACCATGGTGAAAATGATCAGAGGACGAATCCCTGCTCTCTAAAGGAGCACACAATCTGGAGATGTCAATCCCTAGTAAGGGATAAAAATGTCCCTCAAGTCTCTTCCTAGTCACTTCATCAAGAAGAGGTAACACAAATTGCTCAGGATAACCTCTTTGTTTTTAGAAAATATTATCTCCTAGCCATTGAAAGAAAGCCATTAAAAGAAAAAAAGTATTCAATTTTTATTGCTCTATATCAGATTCTCTCCATGGAGACATGATAACCAGATACATAGCAGCTTCTACAAGTATTTATAGAGTTTTATTATATTCAATGTTCTTTTTAATTTATTTACTTTATCTTAAAGCCTGTTACTAGATAAAACCAAGAGCCTTAATCCAATCATTCCCCTATGCAAGAATGAAAAAAAGCACACCTATTTATATTGTGTCATACTCTTTTGAACATACTTTTTTTTAATTGTAGTGCCTACATTTCTAAAAATTGAACAAGGAGAAAGAGAAAAGAAGGAAAAAAAACAGGTGCACCCATTTACTTTAGTATCCCCATTACACTTGAAAAAAACTGAGACAATTTTACTTTATAGCATGCAGATATCATGCACTATACAAATATTACTTTTAAGAAAAAAAGTTTGTTTTACTTACAGTTAACTTTCCTTCCTCTTCCCCTCTGCTAAGTGTTGCTCCATACATTTAGGGTCTATGCTTTACAAACTCCTACAAGTTTAACAAAGTCAAAAAGTCCAATGTGTCAAGGTTTTCTTGTTCTGTCATGTTTTACAAAAATAAACAATGCTTTATAATTCTGCATTTATTCAACTTCTGAGTTGATGGTTCTTCCTGTATATTTCTTTCTCCCAAATCCAGTCTCTGCTTCCTTTCCAATGTAGTCTCAGTTCTTCTAGTCAACTTGTGCTTTTTTCTGTCTCTCAAGCATTTTATGTTGAAACACTGGAAAAGTTTTCACTGGCACAGTCTCTCTGTAGTCTTTATTACCAGAAGAACAATAAGCAGAATCTCCTTCTGTTTCAGAGTGTTAGAAAAATATGTATTAATGTGTGTATGCTTAAAGCCAATTAATAATCAAGTATTTTAATACGCTTTTCATTCTATTTTTCATGCACTATATTTTATACAAATTGAGTTTCATATGAGACTGAAAAAGATGCTTTTTGAAAACTGCAGTATGCTTTCTGAAACTTGCAAGTTGCCCTCTGACCTAGTAACTGCTAGCACAGCAATATTCATGTTTATGCCTTTTGGAAATGTACTTGAGAAGCAGGTGCTTATCTGCTAGGTCAGGAATGAATGGATGAACAATACTATATTCTGTAAATGTAATGATTTTAGACAATCAGCTCTGTTCGAACCATGGGAACATGTGCAGCTGCAGTGACTTAGAGATAAAATAGACAAAGGATTATTAGAGAAATTAATTGCTAGCATTATGCTTGAATTAGCCATAGTACCTTGAATGGTAACATAACATGTATCTATCTGGTAGTAATCAAGGCCATGTTGTTTTCCTCAGGAAGTTTCACATAAAAATTGATAAATCAGCAGAAATTCATGGGAATGATGGTCAACAGATGATGATGAAAAAGGTGGTAATCTGTTACGTCAGCTTGGAAGGCCATGACTAGTTATAGAATGTATAAAAATGAAAGTATTTCCTGTTTCTGGTTAGACAAACTCTGTATTAGCACGTTTTTGTCTCCTTGCTGCAAGATTAAAGTGCCTTAACCTGAACCTACCGTGTTTTGATCATTTTTAAAGTATATTTTTCCTTTGACAGTTTGGTCCTTCGGACCGGAAAGTACCTCTCGCTCTAGGCCTAGGTCAGAATTGGGCCCAGTGGCATGCATCCGTATGGAGAAGAGGCCAAATCGGCTCTTCTGTTTTGAAAGACCTCCGACTGAATTGTCATTCGAAAGAGGCCAGCCACTGTTTCTGATCTGGGATTGGAGGATGAGTCAACGATCCGGTGGATCAACTCACGGAGGGTCAGGTAAGGAGGAATTACCTTATTTCTGTTTTAAGATCAGGGACTAATTACAGAACTGTTTTTTGTCAGGTAGATTTGCACGTGCAGATCAGGGACAGAAAAAGGGGTTACTGTTTTTGTCATAGATCAGGGAAACAGAATAGGTAGGCAGTTATTCTAGATAAACTGTGAAAAGGTATAGAACTGTGGTACCACGTGATAAAAAGGGTTACGTAACAATTTACAGCTTAGCTAAGGCAACAATAGGAAATCAGTGTACAAAAAGTTCCCGAGACCCGCCCCTAACTGAAGACGCGAAGTATATGCAATTACAGCGTGCCAACAATGTTAAGTACTATACAAAATGGGTTGATAAGTATAAATTTGATGGTAATTTAGATAAACTTGCACTTATGAAACTTGTTAAGCAACTAAAAACAGACGCAAAAGTTCAACTAAAAAAGCAACGAGAATTAGGAGTCCCTCAGGCGCATAGGTGGCTTGAGGAAGCAAATCGCAGGGAACAGAAAATAAAGAATTCAAAAACAATGTTCTTAGACAAAGAAGACAATAACTTGGTAATAGCAGCGGCCCCTCTTCACCCCCTCCACTTCCTTTAACAGAATATGAAGCGAGTGGACAAGCCGATCCACCTCCGCTATATCCAGCTGTTTCTACAGCATCAAAACCTTTTGTTAGGGATCCTATCAAGACAAGGTCTCGAACACGCGACTTGAGGAGGGAGATGGAATTATGTGAAATAAATAGAAAATCACAGGTTATGAGTGAAGAAGAGATATGTCCACTAATAGAAGTACCAAATCCTCAGGCAGGACAGGCAGGACAGGATCCGACTCTTTTAGTTTATAGACCGTGGACACCGGAGGATATCCGGAAAGCCACAGAAGGAATTCCCCATCCAAAAGTGAATTTTCGAAATTTTTTAGAAGACTTTCAGGGTATGAGATTAAGTTACCATTTGAATGGAGAAGAAGTAGAAAAAGTAGTTAGACAAATTGTAGGTCCAGATTGGCACATGATTAGTGGCGACTGGAATCCTCGTGATGCACAACTTAGACCACTTCCACATACTAATGCAGAACTGGATGACAGAGTGAAAGGTCTGACAGACCGAATCTCTGAAAAGTGGAAGCCTAGGGCTGATTGGACTTGCATTAATCAGTGCATTCAACAGGAAGGTGAAACAGTTGATAGATATTATGCTAGACTGTTAGAATGTTTTAATAACCACTGCGGAATGCAGATACCAGAAAACCAGACACAAGATTCCCCATATGAACAATAGCTAAAGAATGCATTCTTGAAGGGTAGTATAACTCCCATTAGCAGCTTTATTACAAAGCACATGGTAGATCATCGTACAAGTAGACTACAGCCATTACTTGAATATGCTAGACATGCAGAGAGACATTTTAATAGTAAAAAGAAAAAGAAAACTCAAGTATTTTCGGCAGAAGATGGGTCAGAAGTATTTGTAGTACAAACTGGGAGAAAGGGTAAGAAAAATGCCCAGGGAAATAAGCAAGCTGACAAGCGATCAGAAGATTTTGAAGAAAGAAAGAAAAAAGGTGAATGTTTTAAGTGCGGGAAAAAAGGACATTTAGCAAGGGATTGCAGGCTGAATAAGAAGGTGACTACAGAAAATAAGGAAGATGAGGAATGACTATATGATAGTCAGGAATCACTGAATGAAAATAAGCAGGAAGAGACAAGTACAAATGTGATAGCAAGAGTAGAGGATGTGACAGAAGGGGTAGAGTATGTACATGAATTTGCAGACATTGAAGAAAATGAAATTTTGGACTTAGCTTTATTGAGCTTAGAGCTATACTTAGCAGACACAAAACCGGAAGTGACGCTTCTGGTAGAGGGGAGGGAAGTCAAATTTTTGTGTGACTCAGGGGCCTCACGGACCCTGATACACCCTTCCAAATTACCAGAAGATTCAGAATCACCAGATTATATACTAGTGAAGGCAGCTAATGGACAGCTGTATCGGGAGCCACTCTCCCATGACATAGCGATAACAGACCCCGTTTCAGGTATGACCCAGAGAAGTAAAATTGTAGTTTCTGCAAAATGCCCAGTAAATCTTTTGAGCAGAGACTTAATGCAGATATTTGGCATAGCCGTAGTTCCAACCATGCAGGGTATGGAAGCACAGCGACAAATGGATACTTTTGTAGTGTGACAGGAGGGTGAGACATATTATTGGTATAGCCAGGACTTAGTTACGACTGGTCCAGGGGCAGTAACCGAAGAACTGATGAACGTAGCCATCAGTAAGTCCCCCTCCCTCGACATTGACAAACAGCATTTGTTGCATTGTACTCTATATTACTGTAATAGACCAGGACCTGATAAAGATTATGAGCAGGAATTGTTTCAGAACCACGCAAATAGACTAGTGCTACGAAATTTGTACTGGGATGCAGAAGGAAACAGTGTAGTAAGCTGTTCATTACCCCAAGAATTTTTAGCACTTTACAAATCTAATCAATTGCCACATGTTAGCTTAACTAAGAATAGAAATTTGAAAAGGGCAGACTTAGGTGAAAAAGTCACAAGGTGGGAAAAGCAGACAGAATTAGAGCTCTCTGAACAAGGAGTACAGAAACAGAAATTGAATTGGATTACACAGACACACCCAGCTGTGCACTCACAGGCTAGTGAGAATAGCTGAGTATTACTCTTATTGGAGGAAGAGGAAAAAGCCTTGCGAGACATACCAGATATTCTCTGGTCAACAGGGAAATCAGATGTAGGACTTATACGAACAGCAGGACCAGTTACTATTACGCCAAAGTCAGCATTTAGACCCCAGAAAAGACAGTATCCCTTGAGAAAGGATGCAGAGATAGGGATCAAACCTATAATAGCAGCCTTACTTAAGGAAGGAGTCTTAATAGAATCTCCTGATTCACCATGTAATACACCCTTATTTCCTGTCAGGAAAGCAAACGGGGAATGGCGAATGGTCCAAGATTTACAAGCTGTAAATAATGCAGTTATACCCAGGGCACCGACGGTGCCAGACCCACACACCTTACTGAATGATTTAAAACCTGAGCAAAAATATTTTTCTGTGGTAGATATTAGTAATGCATTTTTCTCGATACTGATACACCCTGACAGCCAACATTGGTTTGCATTTACATTTCAGGGAAAGCGGTATACATATACAAGATTACCACAGGGATATTGTGAAAGTCCAACAATATTTGCACAAGAAATGGCAAGCAACCTGGCGGGATTTATCCCACCGAGAGGTAGTCAGATTTTACTTTATGTAGATGACATTCTGCTGGCAGCCCCCACCCAGCAAGAATGCAAAGAGGACACAATAGCATTATTACAGTTTTTAGCTACTCAAGGTCACAAAGTAAACAAAGACAAGCTACAACTTTGGAGAAAACAAGTTAAGTACTTGGGATATGTAATATCCAAGGAAGGTAGAATATTAGATGAAGATAGAAAAACAGCAATATTACAGGCACCTAGACCAACTACCAAGAAGGAAATGATGTCCTTCCTGGGAATAACTATTTTTTGTCGAAGCTGGATACCAAATTATGCTTTGGAATCTGCTCCGCTGGCTGATTTAATATTCAAAAAGCCGATGGCAGCACAGGATTTATTACAATGGACACCAGAAGCAGCTTTCTGCAAGCTGAAACAACTGATAGCATCATCCTTAGTTTTAGGATTACCAAACTATCATAAGCAATTTATTCAAACTGTAGACTGTAAGCAGGGTTATATGACATCAGTATTGACACAGCAACATGGGGACAAGCAACGCCCCATAGCTTACTACTCATTACAGTTAGACCCAGTGGCGCGGTCCCTGCCCCACTGTGTACAAGCAGTAGTTGCAGCTGCAATGGCAGTGCAGGCTTCGGCCTCAGTAGTGTTATTCCACCCTCTCACATTGAGAGTGCCTCATGCAGTCGCAATTATTTTACTGCAAGAAAAGTAGCATATCTTTCTCCTGCTAGACATCTTTCCTGTATGACTATACTGTTGAGCCAACCTCATATGACAATTGAACGATGCACAACTTTGAATCCGTCAACCTTGCTCCCAACCCCTGCGGATGGCAAACCACACTGCTGCCTGCAGGAGATTGAGCAAAAGACATTACCTAGACAAGACCTTACGGATGTTCCCTTGGATGATGCCGAGGTGACATACTATGTGGACGGCTCATGCAGGAGGGGTCCTACAGGACAGATCCTAGTGGGATATGCAGTCGTTTCTGATACTGAAACTTTAGAAGCGAAATCTTTACCACACAATTTATCTGCACAAGCGGCAGAGTTGATTGCCTTGACAAGGGCATGCACCTTAGCAAAAGGTAAGAAAGTGAACATTTATACTGATAGTCAGTATGCTTTTTCTACTGTACATGTTTTTGCGCAGCAGTGGAAAAATAGAGGAATGATAACATCTACTGGTAAACCAATTAACCATGCGCAATTTATTTTAGATCTATTAGACTCTATTCAGTTACCTCAAAAAGTAGCTATTTGCAAATGCGCAGCTCATACCAAGCAACAGGATAAGATTTCAAAAGGTAATGTGCGGGCTGATACAGCTGCGAAGCAAGCAGCTTCAGCCTCAGAAGCTTTTCTTTTGAGTGAGGAATTACAACCCTCTGAGACCTTAGATTTAGAAATGTTAAAAACAATGCAGACACTTACTACAAATGTAGAAAAACAGAAGTGGATAAAACGAGGAGCAATCCTTGAAAAGGGACTGTACATCTCCAAGGAAAATAAACCAATTTTGCCATCTAATTTGTTTAGATATGCAGCTTTGTTGAGCCATGGGCAGAGCCATGTCTCAACAGAGGGGATGGTACAGTTAGTGAATCGAGTATTTACAATCTATGGATTTACAAATTACACAAAAAATTTCTGTGCAGCATGCCATGTTTGTAACAAGCATCACGCACAAGGGGTATTGAAGCCTAAGCAAGGGAGTTTCCCTACACCACCGTATCCATTTCACACTATTTGTATGGATTTCATAGAATTGAATAAATGTGAGAATAAAAAGTATTGTCTTATCATTATAGATATGTTTTCCAAATGGGTAGAAGCTTTTCCGACTAAAAATCCAGATGCAGCCACTGTTGCAAAGGTCCTTGTTAAAGAAATTATACCCAGATTTGGCATACCGGAAAGGATTTATAGTGATAATGGTACACATTTCATGAACCAAACAGTACAGCAACTTAGTCGTTATTTTGGGATATCATTAAAAAATCACTGCGCTTATCACCCCCAATCTGCAGGGTTAGTAGAGAGGCACAATGGGGTGTTGAAGAACAAGCTTAGGAAGTTAATGACCGAGACACAGAAGAACTGGGTGCACTGTTTGCCTTTAGCACTGTTGAGCATGAGAACTGTTCCAAATGCAAAGGGATTAACTCCTTTTGAAACTTTGTTTGGGAGGGCATATTATACACCTCAGTGGAAACCTCTCATGTCTGCAGAGCAGGAGGCTGACAGTTCACTTGCAGGGTATATGAGGCGATTTTTGAATAACAAACTTTTGCAGTTAAATTCTGTTTCAGATAAAGAACAACTGAAATCGGAAGCACCAGTAGCCCCAGGCACCTGGGTCTGGGTGAAGATTGTGAAGCGAAAGAATTGGAGTTCTCTGAAGTGGGAAGGACCGTACCAAGTACTACTGTCAACACTCACTGCAGTCAAGATCGCAGAGCGAGCTTCCTGGATTAATTTGACGTACTGTAAATTGGTTAAGAACTTTGAATTGGACAAAAACTTTGTTACTGTTGTACAACGAGAACATAATGGCCAGGTACAGAGTGAATAGAGACATTGAGCAACCTCAGAAAACTTGTATGATAATTTTAATAGCCATGCTAATCACACTGTTCTTTTTGTTGTGGCCGCTCCTTTTTCCTGCCACAAAAGTTGAACTGATTAGACGTAATGAACCAAACATAGACTGGCATCTGAACTTTAACACTTATCAGGCAATTACACGTGCGTATGCTGAGACTTTTAATGTTTCGAACTGCTGGGTCTGTACGGCCATACCAACAGCATACGGGGGTTTATTGATGACTGCTATCCCCCTAGGGGTCAATGAGACCTGGGAAAATCTGTTTTTTTGACACAGTTGCTATTAAAGCACACGATAAAGTAGCACTGTATTTGCCTGTGACACAAAAAGGAATTGTATGTTTTTACAAAAATGACACCATCCAAGTGGGATGGAGTAAGTGTAATGTTACAGTACAGTATAAATGTTATAGAAAACCAAACGATTTGAGTGGATCTTGTAGTACAGATTATGACTCATTTTTGAAATCTATGCATAAGACTCTTGATCAGGTACAACGCAATCCTGTACTTTTTAAACAGTTATCTGTAATAGATAGGAAAATGTTTCATGCAGGGCAGCCATTTCGTAACAAAGTAACAACTAATGTAGAGGACTGTTATTTTGTGTCTGGTAAAAAAGCATATAAATGGTTACCTGAGAATTGGTCTGGCAGTTGTTTTTTGGGGTACCTGGTTCTGGCCATCTGACACACTGCAGTTTTGCCTCAGGGAAACATTCGAAGTACCCGAGATGTGACCAAAAAGACTGTTAAGAAACCTGAGAATCCAGTGGAACAGATTGAAGCGGGCTGGAAAGACCATCGTGATGTGGGAACCAAACTTGCGCACATGGACTTGAGTGATGCTGTCATATCCTGGGCAGGTATATTACCTGCATATGGTGCAGTGAAATCGATTTGGGAGCTGCGAAAACTGTCGAAACTTCTCGAAGTAATGAGTAATCTGACTTTTTCTGCTCTTGAACTAATAACTGATGAACTGAATGCCATGAGAACTGTAGTACTCCAAAACTGAATGGCTCTTGACTTCACCCTAGTGGCGAGGGGTGGGACTTGCGCTTTAATCAAAGAAGAATGCTGTGCATTTATTCCTGACCATCAGCATGAAATTAATGATCATCTCGAGGTGATTCAGCAAGTGTCAGCCATGACCAAGCCAGGCCCAAACCCTCTGACAGACTTTTTCCAGAGTGTATTTGGGGGGTGGGGTTCTATCTTTATGAACATATTGATTGCCATTGGGGTAGGATTACTCCTAATAGGAGTTTGTGTTTGTTGTGGAATCCCCTGCATGAAGAAATTAATAAAAGAATTCATAGATATATCAGTATCTGAGACTATGTATCAAAGTACTGAATTTGAAGAGCTGCTAGAATGTGAAACACTTTCATAAAAGTTTAAACTGAATGACTTTCTTAACTGCAAATCCTGGGTGGAAGAGGTTAGGAAAAGAAGCAAACTGTTTATTCTTTTGTTGAAAATAGAATTAAAAAGTATTAACAGGAGGGAAATGTTAGAAAAATATGTATTAATGTGTGTATACTTAAAGCCAATTAATAATCAAGTATTTTAATATGCTTTTCATTCTATTTTTCATGCACTATATTTTATACAAATTGAGTGTCATATGAGACTGAAAAAGATGCTTTTTGAAAACTGCAGTATGCTTTCTGAAACTTGCAAGTTGCCCTCTGACCTAGTAACTGCTAGCACAGCAATATTCATGTTTATGCCTTTTGGAAATGTACTTGAGAAGCAGGTGCTTATCTGCTAGGTCAGGAACGAATGAATGAACAATACTATATTCTGTAAATGTAATGATTTTAGACAATCAGCTCTGTTCGAACCATGGGAACACGTGCAGCTGCAGTGACTTAGAGATAAAATAGACAAAGGATTATTAGAGAAATGAATTGCTAGCATTATGCTTGAATTAGCCATAGTACCTTGAATGGTAACATAACATGTATCTTACTGGTAGTTTTCAAGGCCATGTTGTTTTCCTCAGGAAGTTTCACATAAAAATTGATAAATCAGCAGAAATTCATGGGAATGATGGTCAACAGATGATGATGAAAAAGGTGGTAATCTGTTACGTCAGCTTGGAAGGCCATGACTAGTTATAGAATGTATAAAAATGAAAGTATTTCCTGTTTCTGGTTAGACAAACTCTGTATTAGCACGTTTTTGTCTCCTTGCTGCAAGATTAAAGTACCTTAACCTGAACCTAACGTGTTTTGATCATTTTTAAAGTATATTTTTCGTTTGACACAGAGCTCACTTTTTGTTGGACAAACTTTTGTATTTTCTGCTTGGCATGTTCATAGGTTCATAGGTAGGTACTAGGCTATTGGCCCTGGGGCCTATACAAGCCCAGCCAAAAAGGTACCCTGGCTTTTGCCACCCAAGAAAATTATTTTCCTGTACCACTGTCGAGCAGAGCCACAGAGGTGATCCCCGGGGTGAATTTCCTATTTCCCATCCAATCATCAAGATTTTTCTTGAAGAGTGCTAATGAGGAGCTTTGTTTGATATAGATAGGTAGTTTATTCCAGAGTATGGGAAGTCTCTGGGACAGGAATCTATCCCTCCGACATGTTCTGTTTATTGTGGTGACAAGGTTTAGGCCCCTAGAGCGTGTAGCTCGGAGGGACTGGGAATTCATTTAGTGGAGTATGTCCAACAGCTCTGGGTTTGACATAGCTTTGTATGTTAGGCAGAGATCACCTCTGAGTAGGCGATATGCAACGGAGTAAAGCTGGAGTTTTTTGAGACGGTCTGCATAGGGCATCTGTTTGATGCCAGTAATCCTCTTTGTGAGGTATTTTTGCGGCCTTTCCAGTTGTTGTAGATTTCTTGTGAGATACACACCAAAAGCGGCATTGTACTCTATAATGAGTCTAATGAGTGATGAGTAGAGGGGAACAATGACCTCTATTTTTCTGGATGAGAAACCTTTTGTGATGAGGTGTGCCACGTAGAAGGATTTCCTGACTACTGTGGTGATGCGATTATCAAAGGAGAGACTACTGTCCACCTGTGTCCCAAGGTCTCTTATCACACTTTCGGTGTTAAGTATACTACTGCCTATGTTGTAGTTCATGGGTACAGAGTTTTTACCAAAGGGGATGACAATTCACTTTTTGGCATTGAGCTTGAGGCCATGGCTTTGACACCAGCCATCTGTCTCAGTGAGGCTCTTTTGTAGGATGTCAACATCGTTAGGAGTTTCGATTATGGCTCCTAGTTTGCAGTCATCTGCAAACTTTGTTAGCCAAAGACCTTCTGTGTTAGCCTGTACTTCAGAGAAGTAAATACCAAACAGGAGAGGATCCAGGACTGAACCCTGTGGTACTCCACTTGCACTGGTCTGAAGTCGGATTTGGAGTCTGCTACTTTCACAGTGTGGGTTCTGTCAGTGAGCCAGTTGGCAACCCATCTTGTGACATAGGGATTTATACCTAGTTTAGTGAGTTTATCTATAATTCCAGAGTGGGGCATGGTGTCCAAAGCCTTGGCAAGATCTAGATAGGCTGTGTGAACCACCTTACCCTTGTCTACAGCTTTGGTGACTGCTTCAAAGAAGTCTATCAGGTTTAGGAGACATGATCTGCCTTTTACAAACCTGAACTGGGTGGGGTCCAGAGTTTGGTGATTACCAATGTCTTTGTTTATAAGTTCCATGATGATACATTCCAAGGCCTTGCAGACCAGGCTCGTCAGGCTAATGGGGCGGTAGTTCCCGGGGTCCGTGGTGGCTCCCCCCTTGTGGAGTGGGATAACCGTTGCTGTGCACCATTCAGCAGGCACAAAGCCTGAGGTGAGGCTATGATTGAACATGGTACTTAGGTGGAGTGCCAGTTCGTTCTGTAGTTCGTGTAGAACACAGCCTGGGATGTTGTCTGGTCCCATGGATGCTGTGTTCTTGGGTTTGGAGAGTGTGTTTTTTACCTGTGCAGCCGTGATTACAGGAACTTTGCATTCTTCCGGTATAGAGATGGGCTCTTTAGGGGGTGAGAGGGAGGGTAAAGTTAGCAATGAACCTATCTGCCAGGAATACCAGGGGTGACAGGTGCAGGCCATCTCTGGCAAAGCATCATGGTCTGTCGACCATGTCATCCCAGGCAGACAGATACTGGATCCCTTTAGAATGGCACCAGAAGCTTAGCCAATTGTTGAAGTCAATCATTTTGTCCTTGTCATTCTGGGTGATGGCAGGCTCTTCCATGTCTCTTTTCATGCAACTCTTTATCAGAAATTATTTTGTCCCTCAAGGAAAGAATATTCTGAAAATAGATACAGCAGTTTAAATCTCATGCCTGGCTCTTGACATTCCTTGATTAGTGGAATAAATTTACTCCACTCACAAATGCTCTACTATCTCCCACATTTAGTACTTTGTCCATCTGCTACAGTTTTGTCAGAATCAACTCCTTCTGCTAATAGGATTGCATCTTTATTATTAAAGGTCTAGGTTGCTTTCTCATGGTCAAGTTTGGAGCATACACACAATGTGCCTTTTCAATTAACAACTCCTGCTGTGAATACCAGTCCAGTTGCTTATTTGTGATTTCATAAAATTAATACAGTCTGTTCTTTTCAGCTTCTCTGTTACAGCAGAAAATCTCAGGTTTTCCCTGCGTGCTCTGACCTGTAATTCTATTATTTTTCAAACATCTCTTCTTGAGCAGTTTCATATTCAGCTAGCCTCTTCTTCATTTCAACCTCTGATTTCTTTTCAATTTGATCACCTCATCTGAATATCTATTTAAAGCTTATTCCATTTTATCCAGCCTTTTTTACTTAAGCTGATATATTCTATCAGTGTTTCATTTATTTTAATCAGTTATGAGTACATTTGACTTATTTTTTCCTCTAGATTACTGGAAGTCATGTCTTGCACCAAAGCTGGAGCTTGCAGTGCATTTTGCTGAATGACTGCAGAATTCTTCCCAGTCAGTGTTTTTTCTTCACCTTTTCTGGTTGATTTTCTTTCAGGTTCTATGAATTTCTATTTTGCTGGCATCCAAGCAGTGCACTTACTAGTCAGTTACTGAAATTTACCCCCAAAAATTAGTTTGTTGGCTGTCTCTTCTGAGTTTCAGTTTTCACACTAGGAGAGCTGAAATTAAGCTGTTAAACAATGTGCAACCCTTATGGAAGTTCTTCAGTATTTGTGCTCATTGATTGTGGAGAGCTTAAAAGGAGCACAACTGGGGCATCCCCGCTGAAAACTGAGCTTCTCAAACATTTTACACACTTTTAGAGCTTATCTTGGCACTTTCTAAAAGCATGTGAATCCTTCTCTTTACCCATATCAGCAAGAGCTATCACAAAAACAAGAATCAGCAACAAAAAGCACAAAGATTAAAAGACTTTTGGTAACAATAATGAGATGGCAGTAATCCCACTTCATTTATTTTATTTTTATTTATTGACATTAGTTTACAGGGAAAGTCCAACTGGCTAATAAGAATGTGAATATGAAACTGCTCAAGAAGAGATGTTTAAAAATAATAGAATTAGAGGACAGAGCACACAGGGAAAACCTGAGATTTGTTTTGTGCATAGTGGTATTTTCTTTTTTTTTTTGGACAAGTGATTTCTTTCCCAGGGAAAGAAATCACTCATATGTAGTTTTGCTGTTTTCAGTTTTTGTTTTTATGGGTTCGATGAAGATGCATTCAAAGTAATGTGTCTTTGACGTAGAGATATAGACCCGTTAATACATATCCATTTTCAGTGGAGGTCTGGGGAGAAAAGCTCTAGAGAGTTAGATAATATCAAATAAAACAATAGTGCAAATGTAATTAAAAAAACATATATACATATAGTTTGACAGTGGAATAGTTAAGGTACAATAAAGCATGAGGAGGCATCAGTGATGTAATAATAATAAAATAAATAAATAAATAAATAAAATGAAACCTACATATGCAATCAGTATAAACAAAGATATTAATGGTTTAGTCTATTATGCTATGAAAAAAAATATATATATATATATATATATATATATATATATATATATATATATATATATAAAAACTAAAAGATACAATCTCCCCCACCACCAAAAATGTGGAATGTGTTGAAAGGTACGGATAGATAGTATGATGAGCAGCTAGTATGAAGTATTTTTTGATGTACATCATAAAGGTGAGGTGCACAGGCATATCCATGAGTTGGTGAGAAAATATTTGAGAGGGAACTTAAAGACATAGAGACTAGATATAGTTCTGATTGAATATGGGATAGAGTTGCATAGTTTGGCTATGCAGTGTGAGTATAGAGTTTATCTCATACATTTTTGGTTTACAGATTTCAAGCAGGATTTTTTCTTAAGATCACAGAGAGTGATTTGGGAAATCGTGGTGAAGTAATAAGGCGAGAGAGAAGAGCAGATATGTTGTATGGTGTTTTATGGGTTAGAACAAGTTGTGTACGGGCTAGTCGATGTGGGAGTTTTAACCAACTGAGGCCACATAATACAGAGTAATGATGAGCTCTGTGTGGCAGGTTAGCTGCAAATCTAGCTATCTGATTACAGTATTGCTGCAGTCGTGATTTAAAGGAGATCTGGATGCTAGTCAGAACAGGTGAGCCATAGAGAAGACAGGTTAAAAGATAAAAGTTTGCTAGGGTGAATCTACTAGAAGGAGCAAGAATATTTTATTCTATATAGCAGACCTAGCTTTTGAAGAGTTTTTTTTTTGTACAGTTTTGCAAGTGAAGATCAAACTTTAATTTGTCATGTACTGTGGCTCCCAGCAATTTGGTATGAGTAGTTACTTCAATAGCTGCATTGTTTAGAGAGGCAACGTGGAAGTTATTTTTAGCATTGGTATAGGACTTAATAGCAATAGTTTAGTCTTTCTGGAATTAAGTAAAAGTTGGTTTTGATGTAGTCACAGTCTGACTGAGTTTAAGACATCTTGTGTCATGGACTGTAGTTGTACTGTCAGATGAGCAGGTGAGAGCCGAGTCATCTGCACAGTGAATAAGGCAAGCTTGCTGAGAGGAGATACACGGGTTATTAGTGAAAATGTTAAAGAGCAGTGGACTGAGAATAGATCCTTGAGGAACACCTGATTTAGCTAAGAGAGAGCCATTTAATAGACTGATATCTTTCAGATAGGTAGAGAACCACAGTTGATTTGGAAAGGCCTAGACAGGACATTTAAGTCAGAAGTTTCTGATGTGATACTGTATCAAAGGATTTGTGAGATCTAGAAAAAACAGAAGAGATAAATTGGTCTCTGCCATTAATAATGGTGTCCAAAAAGTTGAGGAGAGCTCTAGCAATGCTACTGTCTGGTCAGAAACTATGTTGTGTTGGGTCTAGGAGATCACTTTGTAAGAGGCGCTGAAGGAGTTGCTTATGAATACACTTTTCCAAGATCTTAGAAAGGGGGGGTTGCAATTCACTTAAAATTAGAGATTTTAGAAGAGTTACCTCCTTTATACAGGGTAATAATGAAGAATTTGTTCCAAAGGTCAGGAACATGGGAGTCTTGAGAAGATCGGTTGATGAGAACTGAGTCTGAGCATGCAAAAGAATCTGTAGTAAGCTTAAGGTACTCAACAACAAGATCATCAGCAGAAGGAGAAAATTGTTTCACTTTCTTTAGTAGCTGTCTAACATATGATATGGAGACAGGTTGGAGGTTAAAGGAAGGGAAGTCAGGGCTAGTACAGTTTTGTGGTTGATTAAATGGTTTGGGAGAGCTGGGGGTAAGATAGGCTATGATGTCAATGAATAAAGTGTTAAATTTTATAACTGTTTATGAGGGGAATAGGTCTGGATAGGGTGTTGGTGAGGAAGGACAGCCAGGTTGAAGAATTTTCTTAACTGAGCTCCAGAATTTCTTTTAATTCTTTTTTAGTGATTATCTTCTGGGTCTACGTAAAAAAAATTTGCATGAGAATTCTGGTTTAATGAGTCAGCCAGAGGGTTTGAGTAGTTTTTACCCTTTTATTTCTGGTAGGGGCAAGGGTATTTTCATGAATATATTGTTAAATTTGTTAAAGGCTTTGTCTAGGGGTAGATCAGTTAAAGGATTTAAGTAAATTATTGAAAGTGTCAGGGTGAAAGTTAGAAAGATTTTGGTTACTTAACATATTTTTTTTAGCTGGAGGGTGATTTCTCTATTGGTGAATATAGGGTGATAGTCACTAAGGGAATCAGATGGTACCTCTGAGTTAGCATACTTGCTGTGGTTGGAGACAAATACTGTATCTAGTTGAGGATAGAATTTGTATGATTCAATTTGTTGAGTCAAGTAGGAGAAGAGATTAGTTGTTCAAACCCATACATGTTAAGACTAGTAGTTGAGGTGTTAGATGTCACAGGTGACTAGTCAATGTTAATGTTGCCTAAGATAATGGTTTCACTAGTAACATTTGTAGTTATCCAGCAAGGAATATCTTCTAATAAGCTATGTAGAGGGCCACTATATATAGCTTTTTATGTTTATTAACACTGAGAAGAGAGACAAAAATTTTGGCATTTTGGAAGGTTGGTATGTTCATTCTGAGAGGTGAGAAAGTTAAATATTACATACATTTGCAATGCCTCCCCCTTTTTACTGCAGTCTGTCACCTTGGATTATATTGTAGCTTTGGGGACGGAATTTCAAAATGTTTTATATGGGGTATTAGCCATGTTTTTGGTAATGACAGCAGTATCTGACGAGCACTGAAGAAACAATACTTGCAGGACTGTAACTTTGTTTAGAATACCATAAATGTTAACGGAGGTAAGAAGTTTTGTAGTTGCTGCACAGGAATTAGTAATAGGGGAGGCTGGAATGGATGAGGCTGAGGGGCCAGGGTTAGACAACCAGCCTGTTACATAACAAAATGAGAACTGAGACTGAGCATGAAAATGATGTAATTGCAAATCACAGAACCATAGAAAATGACACCTAAGACAAGGGGTGACCCTGTCAGGAAGCACAAAAGAATCTAAATTTTACTTAAGATATCTCAGAGAAGAATAAAATAAAAAAATCTGACTATGATATGGAGTTATAACCCATAATTAGTGAATTTACCACACAAAAGTCAAATTGGAAACTGAGTAGCCTGGGGCCATTTTTTTGAGCGAGTCTGATTTCAATGATTGGCTGAAGGAATCTGGAGAGATGTCCTTGTCCTATGTTGGTGCTGATGATTGTGGGTAAAAAGAGGGGCTATGGTAGCCTGGGAAAACTTTATGAGTCATGCTAAGTATCTGCCAGTCTTGGTTCCAAAGTGATGGAGATGAAACTGCCAATACAGATCTATCATTGCAGTAAGTACATAACATTCATTTACTTTATGTACTGCATCCACTAAATAATGTTCCTTCAGAATCCATTTGTTAAGAACTTCTTGGTCTAAAAGAAACATACTTTGTCTTGTTGCTATAGTATTAACCCATTCTGTAGGCTATCTATGGTTAGCAGTCATACCTAGTTCCAAATGACTAAGTACTTGTTCTGTATTTATTCTGTCTCAGAGCTATAGATCGTCTACATGGAGAATGTATTTCTGGTACAGCTTTTGCTGTCAGTTTAATAAAATATTTGTCTTCAATTGATCTAGACCCAAATCAGTTCAGAATAGCTTGCTAGGATGTCAGTCTTAGCTTCAGTGCAATATAATAATGCTGATGAAACAAACACAATTTTTTTGTAAAATTCTACTTTTCAGTCATTACAGATACTTTTATGTTCGATTCTGTTTTTTGAATGATTTTGGCTTAAGACCATACATAAATAGAGGCTGTCTGCTTAAGTGTTGAGTCTCTGTGAAGATGTAAGTTATACTAGTGGCCTTTGTGAAATTTGTGAATTATACTTTTGCATACTGTCACTTCATTTGTATGCACTCACTGTACAACTCATTTAACTCAGTTTTAGCTTGTAAAGGTTGATTTCTGTTAATCATGCCTGGACACTCATACATCTTTACCATATAAGCTGGCCGTTTTTAACTTGAGTCTGCAGAGCTACTACTTGAAATAATAGACTGCAAACCTTATTTTTTATAATCACAGTTTAAATGGATTTGATCTACAGGCTTAAGTGTGTATGTATCTCAAATTCTACAGGCCCCGAATAAAGACGAAAACACATATGCAGAGCCACACAGTTTGCAATTTAGTTCTAGATCTTTAAATATAGACTCAAATATCATCTTAAACTCAGCTCCCAGTTCCACTCAGTTGGGCAGAGTAACGCTGCGTTGCTATAAAGCGATTCAAAGACAGGCATAATTAGCATGCGTGTGACTGGAATTATGATGCACTGAATTGGCTGTTACATAGCTGGAACAACTGTTGATAGGCACCCCATGCAGTAGACGGTTGCTATGTGATGCTGAGCTGCTCGGCAACGACCTACACAGTTAGGGAAACTGTAGTCACTATTGAAATGAATGGGTGCCCCATGGATAATAACAGCAGACACCCTTCATACAAGGTGTGCAGTATGAACATCTGTGTATCACAATCTACACAGTTAGGGAAACTGTAGTCACTATTGAAATGAATGGGTGCCCCATGGATAATAACAGCAGACACCCTTCATACAAGTTGTGCAGTATGAGCATCTGTGTATCACCGTACTGAGCAACTTCCATAACAGAGAAGACACCATGACATACAGCGGTCTAATTTGCAAAGGCCATACCCAACGACTACCATATTTGCATACGGCTGGGAAAAAATATTGTTGCTTATTTGCAAGTTGCTGCACAGTTTAGCAGTGACATTTTAAGAATCAGCTAGGCTTGCATACTACTCAAGGCCATGCAAGTGGATTTTGAGTACTACGCAGTCATTTATGAATACTGCCCAGTAGATTTGCCCTTTATATACATTTTCTTTGACCAGACTTTTTTAAGACATACTATCACACTTTTTCTCATACTATATTGCTTTGTGACCCTTACCTATCTGACTTTATTTTGCCTTGCATTCCCACAAGACATTTTCACAGTACTCACAATCATTTAAAACCTGATAGCATTATGAAACTCCAACATACACATTTTCTGTTTTTGTGACTTTTTCCTATCAGATCACATATTTTGAATAATTGCCGATTGCATCACTTCCTGCAGACCTAATGCACTCGGGATTTTCGTTCACTACTTCCATGCTTACTGATAGTATGCGCAATGAGTTTGGTACTTTGCCAGTTGTTTATGAGTGAATGCATGTGTTTTGCTGTCGCATGTAGTCTGATTAGTTTTTAGTTTTACTATTCCTGCAGTATTTTGACTTAGTTTTCACTTTATTTTCAGTTTTAGTGTTAAATATGCACACTTCACTGACATCAGGCAATGATTTTAACCTCACACTTGACAATTCCAACACAATATACATCAGTGGCTTTTTTTAAGTGTGAGCTTTGATTCTGTCAGCAGCCTCCCTCTTATGCAGCTGTTATTTATACCGTAAGCAGTTGTCCGTAGATAATGAATTGCATAGCTCTCCAAATTCACAGCCATGTCCCCTGTGACTTTAGTCAGCAACATATGCGTTGATAGTTTCTTCTGTCTTATATTTTCTGGTAAAATATAAACATTTGATATGAGGTGGTTTCTCTGCTGCCTCACAATATTCCTGTAATCTAGTTTTCACTATTGCCAAACTACTTTTCTACTCCTCACTTAACGCAAAAGTATTAAATATCTTGATAACTTCCTCACCTTCTGTATGAAGAATGGGAACCAGCTGTTCCCAGACAGGGTCTGTCACTGACCCATTCACAGAGAGATGCAGCTCAGATCTTTAGCTCTGTAGCTTCCAATTTTCTGACAGATTTATAGAGAGTTGAATAGTTAACATTTGAACCAAAATTGAAGAAAATCTTTACAAAAAAAATGAAAAAGTGGACATTGTTTTGCAAGCTGGAGGTTTTGTCAATAGGGTAAATGAATATTTTGAGACAGACTGTATGTGAAAATGAAATAATATGCTTATCCAGGTAAGATAACAACAGCAAAATACTTAAGAGTGAAAGCAAAAGATATTCAGACTAGAATAATAGAGCAAACAATGTGTGGCTAGTGCCTTACTGGTCAGAGAAACGAAGAAAGGGATTATTTCTGCCATGGATGACTATATGAACAGTCTCCACATCTAACACTATACTGCGTTTCTCCGACTCAACTTCCAGCAGAGTTATTAATAGTTTGGACAACGCAGAAAGCTTAAGGATTTATTGATAAAAATGCATTAAATAAATATGCTGCTAGATAAGCTGTTTATTCTCAAATGACCAGAGCTTACTCCACTCAAAAGCTCAACCACAAAAGGACAAATGCTATTTTAAGTGGAAAAAAAAAGAAATGTTGCAGTTACACTTTTTTAATGCCCTCGTACCCCCTGTTTACTTTGAAATTACTGTACCTCTCAGTAAGGGAAATTATTTGAGATGTTGTTTCTTTCAGCTTTTCCTGGTTAGGAACTCCGGTCCGCTAATGATTGGTAGTTGATTTTTACATGCCGAGTTACCAGCCCTGACACACAACATTCAATGAAGGTACACCCCATTCATGTATGTCTCCACGCAGAAGACGCTCTAGCTGAGAATTGAACTGGACAGCGTCTTACTGTGAGGCGACAACGCTACCGCAGCACTACCACCGCGCACTTTAAATACTATCATAAAAATAACATCAGCCTCATTTTTGTGATTTTACTTCAGAATGTCAGTCACTACTGTCTCACATTTCTGCCTGGTACCCTCGGTACCATTCAGTCGCATGACTCACATCCCAGCATATCAATGCTTCTTGAAGGTGCTTCTAATCTCAAAAAAGGACATTTTTCCTAGCCAGTGTCCTTTGTCCTTCCAGACTTTTTCAGTGCAGGAAGCACATAATCCTTAGTCTGGATAGTGACCGAGCTATTTTAGCAAGTAAATGACAACCCCAAGGAAGAATAATCAGACTTTCCTTTCTTTTTCAAACAGTAAATAAAACAGTTTCCCATTGGTTAGGGAATTACACCATTTTTTTGCCCTACGAATTATGGGAAGTAGATCTATCATAGAGGCCTCTGCTGCAGCCAATGTCATGCCCTGCAAGCACATTAATGAATAAGATGTGTGTGGTTATCACTTGGTCCGATCCCCATATGTTTATCAAACATTATAGGCTGGACTTGGCTTCTAGCTCTACAGCTTTGTATGGGTCTGCCATTCCAAAGTGCTGGGCATCTTGTCTTCATCCACCCATTAATCATTTGGGCTACTGTGAGCTCCATTCTAATCTGTTTTTCCAGCCTCAACAGCTCAAAGCAAGCTGCAACACTTATGTGAAGTACTCTGTGCAGTGATGAATCTTGAAAACATAAATTGTGGCTGTAGAGCAAACATCCACTGCAGTACTTACTCATTTGAACTAGTGCTTAGGGCTCGCAGTCCTGTTTCTCTTGCAACCGAGTTTTTAGCTCATATAGATAATGTTTTGTAATGCAGGCATTTCACTATATTATTGAGGGGGAGGTTATGAACTAAAGTAGTGTTTAGTCCACAGTGAACAAGTCTTGCATTGATCTTAATTAGTAGGTGTGTATCCTTCTGTTACAGAAGATTACGTCTATGGCTAACTGCTGAAGTAGTCACAGCTGTATTGCGCTGAGTGAAGATTTGCATCCTTCTGAGTTTTATGGCCAAGTGAGTTACTGTAGAAGCAGATGAGCCACGAAGAGATTATTTAACATCAGTAGATCAGTATAAACGATCTTGGTATATATCTCTATCTATCTATCTATCTATCTATCTATCTATCTATCTATCTATCTATCTATCTATATCCAGCTATATGGATAAACAGATAGATATAGATACAGATATAGATATAGATAAAGATTATAATGCAATACTTCATTCATTGATTTGGAAATGTGGTCCCCCCTTGCAACTCCAAACACGACAGTGATTCCTTTGACTTAAAATGTGTGGGTTTCACTGAACTGGTCAGTGGCTCTCTTTTACTGCTTGCTCATCATTTGCAAACCTTGTCTCAGTTTTTAGACATGGCAGAAGTTTCTGTCTTAATCCAGTTTAACAGCAAACGCACCTTAGACAATCATTTACCTTTCACATGTTCATGGAGTGTATTTTGATTAACTGTAAACTTTAACTGACCCACTTCTGCTTGTCTTCCTATCTGCAAGACCAATCAGTGCTTAGCAGGTTTAAATTTTTATTTTAATAGTAAACGTAGTCATGGATATCTGCCACTTGCCCCCAAGACAACTGTCTACATTTTTTTTACCGGAGGTTAGCAAACTATAATAACCTCTCAGTTCTTGTCCTTACAATGCCTCTTTCTGGCAAAAAACATTACTTTTTCTGACTGTGCAAATGAATCTAATGTTTATTTTCTACTGATCATTCCCAAAGCATGGGCTTGTGGCATGTGCACCAAGGTGATGAACCTCCATAAAATTTGGAGAGAGAAGCAGGTAGTTATTATAGAAGAACAGTAATAACATTTTAAATTTTCTGAGTACAGGTTTTACAAGACCTGGGAACCATTTAAAGAAAGTGTCTCTAAGTATAGTAATATGACAAGGCCAGAGTAATGCTAAAATTCTGACAGAATTGCCTGCAGTTACAAAGATGTATGCAGATCCTAAAGCACTGAGGGTTACACAGCATTTCTAGGCCAAGACTGGAATGACTACATGGATGAACAAAGTTTCTGGGGAATACCTCCCAAATGTCCAGATTTTCACAGAATGCCCAGATTTTTTGCCTCATATTTCTGGTCAGTCACTTATAAAATCTTTGGTTTTCTAGCAAATCACTGAGTTTTGAAGTCACTAAATAATGGCACACATTTGAGTTTCAGACTTCATATCCTTCAGAAAATGTATGCTAACACAAATCTTTTTATTCTAACAGCTTTCTAAGTTTATAAGATCAATATTTAAAATATGTCCATATTTTCTGGGCCTTTGTCCCCCCATTATCTTAGGCTTTGTCTAGATTTCTTGTGCTGAGAGGTTGAGAGGTATATTCTGGTGTTAGTGTGACATAATTAAGGATGACACAGGACTTGATATGTGGCAGTGGAAAGAGTATATCTATAGATTTTAATAGGAAGTTGCAGCAAGGATCATATTGTAGTAGTGAGTTGTATTAGGCTAGTCAGATTTCTGATGGGGATGAATGCTAAAAGGCTTTATCATACAAGCAGAAACAATTCTAGATTATGCAGATTTGAGAATGGAAAAATGATATCAGGCATTATTTGGGAGAAGTGACATAGAACAACATGAATTTCCAAAAATGAGTAACATTAAGGGATATAGACACTACACATAATGGTAATGGGACTGTAGACTCTGAAGAAAAGGAAGTATGTATTAAAGGTCATTGAGATGCAGAACATGGTGTTCCATGGCAGCTATAGGGACAGTGTTCTGGGAATCATTGGAGTAACTAAGCACATGCCATATGCAATGTGGCTTGGACTTTCTTGATATGTTGAAATGATGTATTCAATTTGTGCAGGGCGATATGTCAGATTAAAAAATGGGCATATTTTACCATGTTTTTATTATATACTTTTTTTGTTAAATGGCTTTTTTTCTTTAGGATGCTAGATTAACATAATGGGGTTTTCACTTTTTTTCAGTATTGAAAAGATATGCTGTATAGAAATGTGCACTGTGGGGAGGGGGTTACTCTTGGAGAGAGGTACATTGTGTAAGATACTGTACAAGGCAATGTGCAATTCCAAAAATCCTGGCTGCACTGCATTGAGGTTCCTCAGAATTGTGTAAAAGCTGAAAAATACAGTGCCTGTCGTCATCATCATGGTTGATTACTGTCAGCAGTGTATCCTCATGGAGAATGGCCAGTATTGATTGCTTATGAAGGCCATGGCCTAGGTTGAACATACATGAACAGTTGACATCTTAAGAGTATAAGAAGTTAGAAAAGTCTACTACCCATTAATTGAATGGATGTAAAAGAGTGGAACTGACAATCAGATGATGGATATGAAGAACTGGCATTCTGGGACTAAAGGTATTGCGCTAGTAGTGTAAGGCATTGGTACATATCAACGACTAGCAACTATGAGGCAGTGGTGGATATAGAATAAAGTATTTTCTGTTTATTACTAAATTTAGATTGAAGTGGACCCAGTACATACTGAAGTTTGAAATAATGGATTGTACTGATCATTTAAGATCCAAGGCATTTCAAGTCATGGGGGTGTCTGTAGCCTTTCATTTATTAACTTATGATGGATATAAATCCTAGCTCTGTGGTATAGAACAATAAGGCCCTGCGTATGACCTAGACAACATGAGTCTGAATAACAGTTCAGAAGAACAGGACAGACAATGGTGTGAGTGATAGGCTTTCACTAGCATGCCTAGACTGAGGGACGATTTTAGTAGTCCTGGTTAAGCCAATCTGCTTCTAAGGATGCCAGTTGTCATAAGACTGGGGAGGCTTGATGACCCCCAACTTGTGACAGTAGCCCTCATGGGAAATTTGTGTGGGGACATGATGACATTAGGGGGAGGGCATAAGTCACCTATAAAATGAGTTGGGTGCTCACATCAGCCACTAGAATGGGGCTAGGGCAAAACAGAATCATCTCTCATGGCTGCCTGTGATTGGATTGTTATCAATATGGTGATGGGAAATGAATGTGGCAGCAGTTTGGTAGTCTGTGAGCGTGGATGGCAGACAAATGATATATAAAAAAAGACATAGTGTATGTGAAATATTATTTTCCATGAACCAGAAATGTAAGCAAAATGCTAGTTTTTACTAGGTTGCATAATAATGATATTACCAAGTCTGCGTGAGATGACTGGATTAGGCATTTTGTTGTATGGTATGATAAAAAAGGGACAGGATGGTATAGTCCATAGACCTGCTGTGGTTATCCCACACCATTTAATGAGTGGTAGTTGTGAACTTTGACTGATAATAGCTATCTGAACCGACCACAGTGGGATATTAACTGGAGTAAGGGTGTCCCATGATGGCTGTGAATGGGATAGTGCATTCTTTGCACTAATTATGCCAACAGCCATCCCTATGTGAAAAGCTTTTTTCTCAACTGTCATAGTATCCCCACCTATTGATATATGAATTTATGTTAATCCATTCAATGGCTTTTATAGGCATGCCATTCATCTAAATAAAAATTCCGAAATCCACTTTCAGCAATCACAAAATATAGCTTTTTGGTAGACAGGCAAGCCCCCTTCACTCCTCATGTGGGGGACACCCCCCAACCTATATATATATATATATATATATATATATATATATATATATATATATATATATATATATATATATATATATATATATATATATATATATATATATATATATATATATAAAAAATATATATATATATATATGTGTGTGTGTGTGTGTGTGTGTATACATACACACACACACACACACACACACACACACACACACACACACACACACACACACACACACACACACACACACACACACATCAACTCTGAGGTTTCACAACAGTGGGAAAAAGCATACCCTCAAAGACCACAGAAAGTTGTTTTTCAGCCATTATACCTCAACTGAATGGCGTTCAGTTAAAAGCCTTTTGATAACCTGACACATTCCCCTGATGCACTTCCTGTGACATGCCATGGTAGTTATAACAACTAGGTTTCCCAGATTCTAATTTCATACCCTAGCAGCCCTGCGTATGTCAGCAGCAACAGATAACAGGCTGACTTTGATAAAACATCTACTGTACATATAATAAGCAATGCTGGGTGAGCCAGTGCATAAAGACAACAGTCTGAAAGAAACAAATGACAGTCCGTGACAGTACTTGAAGGCATGTTAGAATCCCTCCATCCTCATCAGTTCCCTGTCTGCTATCTCTCTACAGTCAGCACTTGCATATTTGACAGATATCAATGACACAGGCTGAATCGGTACTAGTTTAGCCTGCTCTCCATGCCCTACATTCTCTGTCTTACCCCCACCAGGGGCAACAATATCCTAGATCTAGTCATTACCAACATGAGTGACCAGTGTTCCACACCTGAAGTCAACACTTCATTGGTCCGATCTGACTATAAGCTAATCACCCTAGATATCCACTTCCTGCCCCCAACCCCCATTAAGGAAACCAAGGTAAAAAATTCTCCAAAGCCAACTTCATGCTTCTTAAGACAGAAGTGGTGAACTTCATGACACCCATGCAGATGGACAATACAGTTACGACTACTGAATCCTACACAATTGCACTTTATAAGCACTTACACGAGTGCATGGATCATGCTATCCCAAACAGAACCAAGACGCTATCCTCCAAAAAAAGGAAGCCAATCTGGTGGTCCCCTGCCATAAACAAACTGTACAACAGAAGGAAGAAACTGTTGCAAATGAGAGTAAAATCTCATGAGTGGAGGAGCTCCCTGGTCAACCTCAATAAGAAGCTACGATCCCTGATAAAATCTTCCAAAGCTAGTTACGAAAACAAAATCGCCACTGATTCTAAAGACAACCACAAAGCATTCTATAGCTATGTCACGAACGAATCTCAATGGCAACACTCAGATATGCTCTGAGTTACAGCACAATGGCACTAAATATACAGACCCAACTGATATTGCCAACATCCTGGCAGATAGGTTCAGTGCTAACTTTACCCCCCTCTCACCCCCTAAAGGGCCCATCTCTATACCGGAAGAATGCAAAATTCCTGTAATTACGGCTGCACAGGTAAAAACCACACTTTCCAAAGCCAAGAACACAGTATCCATGGGACCAGACAACATCCCAGGCTGCATTCTACACAAACTACAGAATGAACCGGCACCCCACATAAGTACCATGTTCTTGAATGTAGGCCCCTCTTGATCTTGAGGCCCTAGGCTGAAGCCTAGTTAGCCTATAGGAAAATCCGGCCCTGACCATGTTCAATCATAGCCTCACCTCAGGCTTTGTGCCTGCTGAATGGCGCACAGCAATGGTTATCTCACTCCACAAGGGGGGAGCCACCACAGACCCCGGGAACTACCACCCCATTAGCCTGATGAGTCTGGTCTGCAAGGCCATGGAATGTATCATCATGGAACTTATAAACAAAGATCCTGCTAATCTCCAAACTCTGCACCCCACCCAGTTTGGGTTTGTAAAAGGCAGATCATGTCTCCTAAACCTGATAGACTTCTTTGAAGCAGTCACCAAAACCGTAGATGAGGGTAAGGTGGTTCACACAGCCTATCTGGATCTTGCCAAGGCTTTCAACACCATCCCCCACTCTGGAATTATAGATAAACTCACTAAACTAGGTATAAATCTCTATGTCACAAGATGAGTTGCCAACTGGCTCACTGACAGAACCCACACTGTGAAAGTAGCAGACTCCAAATCTGACTTCAGACCAGTGACAAGTGGAGTACCACAGGGTTCAGTCCTGGATCCTCTCCTGTTTGGTATCTACTTCTCTGAAGTACAGGCTAACACAGAAGGTCTTTGGCTAATGAAGTTCGCAGATGACTGCAAACTAGGAGCCATAATGGAAACTCCTAACGATGTGGACATCCTACAAAAGGGCCTCATTGAGACAGATACCTGGTGTCAAAGCCATGGCCTCAAGCTCAGTGCCAAAAAGTGCATTGTCATCCCCTTTGGTAAAAACTCTGTACCCATGAACTACAACATAGGCAGTAGAATACTTAACACTGAAAGTGTGATAAGAGACCTTGGGACACAGGTGGACAGTAATCTCTCCTTTGATAATCACATTGTCACACTAGTCGGGAAATCTTTCTACTTGGCACACCTCATCACAAAAGGTTTCCCATCCAGAAAAAAAAAGGTCATTGTTCCCCTCTACTCATCACTCATTAGACCCATTATAGAGTACAGCGCCCCTTTTGGTATGTACCTCACAAGACATCTACAACAACTGGAAAGGCCGTAGAAATACCTCACAAAGAGGATTACCGGCCTGAAACAGATGCCCTACGCAGACCATCTCAAAAACTCCAGCTTTACTCCGTCAATATCGCCTACTCAGAGGTGATCTCTGCCTAACGTACAAAGCTATGTGAAACCCAAAGCTGTTGGACATGCTCCACTTAAAGAAATCCCAATCCCTCCGAGCTACATGCTCTAGGGACCTAAATCTTGTCACCACAATAAACAGAACATGCCGGAGGGGTAGATTCCTGTCCCAGAGACTTCCCATATTCTGGAATAAACAACCTATCTATATCAAACAAAGCTCCTCATTAGCACTCTTCAAGAAAAATCTTGATGATTGGATGGGAAATAGGAAATTCACCCCGGGGATCACTTCTGTGGATTTGCTCGACAGTGGCACAGGAAAATAATTTTCTTGGGTGGCAAAAGCCAGGGTACCTTTTTGGCTGGGCTTGCTGATAGCCTAGTACCTACCTATGAACCTATGAACCTCTCCATCTAACCTTCATTGGTCTTCTAAAGCTCCTCTTATTCCATATGCTATGTCCTCCATCTCAGGCTGTTAAAGTGAATCTCTATTGGTATCATCTGGTTCGGTAGGAGCTAACTTTCATCATCACAGCACTACATACATGCAGAAGATTGCCAAGCAGTGACCCTGTTGGCTGTTGTTTGCTTACACTGTTTTCACACAGAAATCACACAAACCTCTAATTTGATCACGAAGCAATATATTAACCCCCCCCCCCAAAAAAAAATTTGATATCTTTGGTGTTGAGAGGTCAGCTTTATGGTACAGAGAGATGAAATATTGGCTGTGACCAAGATACCCGAGGATCAATTAATGACCCACATGCTGGAGGTGAGGAGCCAACAAGAAAAAGTAGGAGTGAGGGGCCGACACCTCTTTGCCCATTCAGGTGGAAAAGAAGCAGTCTGATTTTGTGCTTAAATGGTTTCTACTGGAGGCAAAAAAAACATCATGTAAAATAATAAAGTATGTACAGCACTGTAGCTATAGCCTGAAAATTGCATGGGAGCATATGTATGTCACCAGGGCAATACTGTGAGCACTCACTGATATCAGGTTGCTGCTGGGAATGGTAGATAGGTCATGAGAAAAAAAGCATTTACCTTTCCTAGCTGCCTGGATGATGACCCATCCACCTCTCAGCTCTTACCTCAGCATTTGAAAATGAATGAACAAGCAAAATGGAAGGCTTTGATAGCTGGAACCAAGTGAGAAAGAGTGAATGTCCTGACACATTTTACAGTATCCACCCCTCCCCACCTAAATTGTTTTAAGCAAAGGATCATAATGCTAGGTGACTGACAATTAAAATAAAGTTCTTTTGCTTTGGAATGTATATTTCACATAAGCTATTTCTGTAATATGAAACTGTGCTTTCCTTTAATAAGGGAGGGTTGGTATCCACCTTAAACACTTTAGAAATAGCTAGGTAGGGGTCAAAGCCTCCCTCCCTCCCCCGTGTAAATGAAATTAACAGAAAATACAGTTTGCCTGTGTGGTCACTGGGACATGCATCACACATTTCTTTATTCTTTATGTATCAGTGGAGGTTGAGATAATAACAGAATTTATTTTAATTTTTCCCAGTGAAGGGAACAAATCCACATCAACCTGTTACAGACTTAGCCCAGGAACACTGTCTGATTAAATAAGCTGTTCAGTCAGACAGTAGCCAAATGGGGACTGAGGGAATCAAAACCTAGAACACAGGAAGCAGCTCATTAACAGCTGAAAGTCTTAACCTCCTGCACTAACTAACAGACAAAAGAATGTGAATCTGCTTAGAAGAACCTATTTCTGCTGCTGTGGTACAGCTCTGAGCATGTGCAGTAGAATTATGCTGCTGCTGCTCTGTGGTACAGCTCTGAGCATGTGCAGTAGAATTATGCTGCTGCTGCTCTGTGGTACAGCTCTGAGCATGTGCAGTAGAATTATGCTACTGCTGCTGCTGCTACCGCTCTGTGGTACAGTTCTGAGCATGTGCAGCAAAATTATGCTGCTGGCACTGAATATGATATCAATGGCTTGCTACTGACACCTACAGATATACTAACAGAAAGTGATTATTGAAGGAAAAGTTGACAAAATGGAAGGAAGAGGCTACAGTCAGGAGAACAGCATAAGAAACACACACTTTTAAGACTGAGGGGCAGGAGATAAAGAAAAAATGGAAAGCAAAAAGGAAGGTCCACTTTTGGGGGAACCACCTCACTGTCAGCTGAGAGAAAGACACAACAAAAGTGCTTCTGTATTCTCTACATGAAACTATCCCCCGGATTTACTAAACTTCCGTGCAGGACTAGCTTAGTTCTGCATGGAAGGGACCGTTTAGGAGCAGGACAGCAGTGTGCCATGCATACTAATAAGGCGCACTGCCTGACCTCCTAGGCTTACATGGAGCGTGTAAGAGTTCAGGGGGCATGTCTGAGAGCAGAGCTCTCAGAATAGACACGCCCCTGCAATGTAGAACAGTAGAAAGGGGTATGCAATGAGCGAGACCACTCACAGGTGTCTGCATATCCCCACCAATAGTCCCCCTTGTGTATAACAGCAACAGAATAAAGTAATAAAATGAAGAAACCCTAATTTTTTGTTTAAAATCTGATTGAAACTAACCGTAGGTGCGCGGGTGTGCCCATCGCTTAGCTACAGTTAAAGCAGCTGAAAAGGCTGAAGAGGATAACAAGGATGATATATGCAAATGAAGCAGCACAGCAGCAGTAATGTAGTGGGCAGAGTATTTGCCTAACGAGCAGACATTCCCAGTTCAAGTCCCACTGCAGCACGTTTTATTTTACATGGCAAAGCACATTATGACCAATATTTTTGTTGCATAACCCACTAAATAACATATATTTATGAAGTGGAGAACTGCAGTAAATGCTCAAGTGAGGTGTCAGTATCATAATGAATAAGGCACTAGTAAGCAGGTCTAAGCACAATAAGCAGTAGTAAGCATAATTAAGCACTAGTTAGTGGGCGTAAGCCCGTTTGTGCGGTGGTAAGCATGCCTACACTGGCTAAGCAGTTCTAAAGCTAACTCTCTGTAAGCAGATGTAATGGCAGGTTATCAGTGCTTACCATCGCACAAACCCACTTACAACTGCTCAAAAGTGCCTTAATCACTCTGTAGCCAATGGCCCTTGTTTGGCCCACCAACAAAATAAACAGTCACACAGGTCTCAGACCCAGGGTCCTATACACCATAGTCCCAGTAGTTATCCACCAAGCCATCACAGAAGTACAGATGAATGAGGTAGTAGTAAACATGTCCTCACCAAAGTATAACCAAATTGAACCTGTGAAAGGCATCAGTATACAGTCATATGTGCCATAACCCACTACATAACATAAATATGTGAAATGGAGTACAGCAGTAAGCCCAGAAGTGAGGTGTAATTGTAATAGAGTGTTGAAGTCCCCAATAAAACACAAGGACCCCACAGAGTGTACACATCAATCAGGGATACCAGGCATACACATCAGGTGTAATGAATAACACAATGCCAAAAAGGCATTATAATGAAGGTCTAATGTAAGCAATGCTAAACATTGCTCAGGCAAGCTTAGGAGGTGTGAGCAATGTGTAGACCAGCTAACTCTTTGTGCCCAGTGGTATACCCCTTTAAACAATGCCAACCTTAGGTAAGCAGGTTTGCCCATAGCTTTGACTTTTCAAAACTGGCCAATCACAGAAAAGTGCAGGAAATCAGCCCTACATAAACCCAAGATGCGGGAATACATCTCATAACTGGTTGTAGCTTCCCCTTGCAGGCACTATGGCAGTAAGGGGAGAAGGAGTGTGCTACTGGGTGCCGCACTGGTGCATCTAGGAGTCCAAGGTCATGGCAGGACTCCTAGTTAAAGACCATGCACAGAGACTGCTGCAGGGCCAGTACCAGGGCTCCCAATATAAGGCAGAGGCCTGGGACCATCTCAACCGTGACCTCACCAGTGCAACTGGCATACCCCGAACTGGGGAGCAGGTCAGGCACCACTATGCCGACCTGAAGTGGCAGAAGGGAGACCTCTTGGAGGAGTGGCTCCAAGAGGCTAGAGCATCAGGGGATGTACCAGACGTGTGTAAGTATCACTCCAGTATGTGTGTAATAAGTGCCAGCTCAGGGATATCATTGATAGGTATGGCTAAATATTCCACCTATGTCCCCCACAGCTACAACGGAGCGGGCCTCGAACCAGGAGGCTCACATCTGCTGCCAGGCGTGGTTGCGATGCGAGGCAGGTCAGTAATACTCATGCTTTTACTGTCATAGGAAATAAAATTAAAAGTAGTAGTAAAGTATTTGCTAGTATAAAACCTGCACTGTTCAAGGCAAGTACTGCATACACTAGGGAATATAGCAGGAAGAGTCTCATATTGTTTGTATGGTAATAAAAGTGTAATATCCTGACAAAACAAGTCTAACTGCTGGACTGCATGTGTATATTCTGGTATCATATGGTAATGTAGATTTGCAATCATGTAATAGTACTGTAATATTAAGCACTGTTACCCACACCATGCACCAGAAATTGAATGTGTAGGAATGCCTGTATATGACAGGTGTAATCCCCAGAGTCCATTTAGTACAACTGAGAGACACATATAAATAGTAAACAGGGAAAATGCAAACAACAAAAAATGAATAGCACATGCAACTGAGATGTGAACTGTTGCTTTTAGCACACACAACCACGGCTTGAATCCTGCCAGTGGTAGAAGTCTGCATACAGAATCATACCCCACAACTGTCCAGAATGTCTATTAAAGTGGCCCATATCTATTGCCTATCAACCTGTCCCCCTGGGAAATCAGTGGGATTATCTCAGACATATAGGCAGCAAACAGGAAATACAACTGATTGACACACATCACTGACAACAAACCTGGCACACTAGCAACTCCCCAATACCTTATGTGACTAAGAAGCCACGTATGTCCCATTTACACCCCAACTTGTTAAGCTGTGGTCAGAGTGTGTACAGTAACAGAGTGAGATGTATGTGCATAATAATAATGTGGAACCTGATAATGTGTGTGGGAACATTCAGGTAGTGCTAATAAACATTCCTCCCACAGGTCTGTCAGATACCAACACTGTGCCCAGAAATGCAAGAATGATATGCAGTTGCTCTGAATAATGAGGTATTACACATCACTCTCACCCACACTGTCCTACAATATATAACTGTCTAGGAAATCTGTATAAGAGTGTTGTTATACAAGGTCAGAATGCATAAGCACAGGGAATTAATAAGACAGAAAGCAGACTGGAGATATACAGCAATATCAATATAGCAGACACAACTGTGATGGACAGTGTTTAAGTTGTAGCAGACACAGCCATGATCTGAATCCTGGGAGTGGAATTAGACTACATACAGATTCATACCCCACAACTGTACACATGAGGCCAGAATGTCCAGTATATGTGCCCATATCTGCTGCCTGTTCCCCTGTCTCCCTGGTATGTTTGTGGGATGATCCCAGATGTGTAGCCAGCAACAGGAAATACAAGTGATTGTCAACCATCATGAGAACACACCTGTCACTGTAGCAACCCCCAAAACTGTTAGGAGAGTAATATTTCAAGTATGTTCTATCTACACTCCCATGTTGTCAAGCTGTGTCGAGACTGTGTACAGTAACAGAGTGAGATGTATGTGCATAATACTAATGTGTAATCTGGAACCTTGTGTGGCAACAGTCAGGTAGTGCTAACAAACATTGCTCCCAAAGGTACGTTGGATACGAACACTGTGCTGAGAAATACAGATCGCTATAACCTGTACTGGTACCGTCCACCCTATTGTATGGGATTGTGAGTGTTGCAGTTTCTCTGAATAATAAAGTATCACTGGTCACTGTTGCCCACACTATTCTACATAATATAACTGTGTAGGAAAGCATGTATATGTTTGTGTCAGGCCACTAAAGGTGGAAGAGGCCAATATTCTGGATATGTCCAGGCACACCAGCATGTGGTCAACACATGGCCAGAGTCTGTGCAGAAAGAGTTGGATAGCATAGTGCAAAACATCAACCCGGAATCCGGGCATATGTGTACAAACAGTCAGTGTTAACAAACATTCCCTCCACAGGTATACCAAGTAAGAGGTGTATACTGCAGGTAAAACCGGTTCATGTGTAATGATGTCGACAGCCATATTAGTGTCTAATATAAGTTTATAGGGTAGTGTAGTAAGACTTGTAAGGTACAGATAACAGCACTGACTGGGAAAGTAATGTGGAGTACAGGAATATACTACTTGTTAATTGACATCTTTCTCCCCCCCCCAAGTATCTCCAACAATAATCAACATACCCATCCCAACTGGTATGTACTGACTCTGATAATGTCCAATTGTTTGATAAATATTTTAATGGTTCCCATGCATGTGCCATATTGAATTATTCCAACATTGTTGGCATGGTACCATCAACGTACCTGCATGCTGTTCTTATTACCACTGTGGCCCATTATATGCATGTGTTTTGCTATGCAGCTGTTCCGTATCTGGTGTCTGGGTTAATGGGAATATCTATACATGCTGTTATACCTAACTCTGGACTGTGTTGACTATTACTAACCCATATATGATATTGAAATCTAAACACTATAGCACGCTTTGGAAGGCCGGTCCCAGCGGACCCACCTGTCCCACCTCAGCTGGCCGTGGCACCAGGCACCAGCATGTCTGGGGCCCAACCACGGACCTCACTGTCCATTGGTCCTGCACCACCTTTGGGTGGAACTGCCTCAGGGGATGGGGTGTGCCCCCCATGGGAGTGGGCGTGGACAGGCACCTGTCACCCATCTCCAGGTCGGGGTCGTGGTGCGTAGAGATATCAGTGAACAATTCGGTAATCTTCTATGCCAGCTCGAGGGCCGTGTTTCATGATTAGAGAGTCAGCCTGGCTCTGTGGCTCAGCACCCAGCACAGCCAACTTTGGGGAATCACACCCCATACATAGCTGTCCATTTTGCACACGTGTCCACTGGACACGTAATCCAGTCTAACTGGCATCACAACTTATTATTGTTGTCATCACCCCTCTCCCAGGGATTTGAGTGTCCAACTCTACCTCCAAATTTAGTGTATATGCACAGCTGTTGCTGTATAAGAAATTGGCAGCTATGGATCTTCCCTACACACATCCTGCAGAGGTAAGCGGCAGTAAGCACTTTTCAGCAGCAGTAAGTGGGTTTAAGCCTGTTTGTGCAGGGGTAAGCAATGCCTATACACGTTAAGCAATTTAGAAGCTAACTGAGTATTAAACTTTCTTGGTGCGGCCTTAAGAATTTAGCGATAAAGTATATATCTTCACAAAATATTTTCATTAATAACCCAAATAAGCGAGTATATTACAGGGAAATATGGAAAATAATTTTTGGTGTCTTTCAGAGAGATTAGAAAGTGCATGATCTAATATCCAGGATGCTTCAGCTTTTCAGCCTGACTAGCCTGATCTACCTCCTTGTATGTTTGTGTCTTTATTACAGAATTACTTGGTTCCTTTCTATGGAAATTACAGTAGCACCTCCTGTATAACCTTTGGGTAATCTTTTCTTGTGTATATATGTTTGATCATCTTGTGCATAGTTCTTTTTGTTCCCCTTCCCCCTTTTTCTGTTACAGATTATGTTATATAAGAGAACTACAATAAAAATGCATGTATTCATGACGTACCTTTTTCACTTTGTACTTAATTCCGTTTTATCTTGATTGTATTGTCATGCCATACTGTTTCTTTGTCCTTTTTTGTAAAATTCAATAAAAAGTTATTTGAAAAAAAAAAAGAAGCTAACTGAGTATAAGAAATTGTAACCGGAAGTTAGCAGTGCTTACCTCCGCACAAACACATGCAAACCCACCTACAACTGCTTTAAAGTGCCTTAATCACTCTGTATCCAACGGCCCGTGTTCTGCCCAGCACCAAAATAAACACTCTCTGCAAAGCTCAAACCCTGCATGCCATAGACAAAGTGATTTACCACTAAGCCATGCCAGATATACATAAATGGGATGTTTTCAGAAACATATCATCCAGCCCAGTCATGCAACAGTACAGAGAATGTATACCAACATTTAGATGTATGTGTGTGTGTAAATATATTAATATCTAAACAGATATAACATATATATATATATATATATATATATATATATATATATATATATATATTTAGAAATATATACATATACATATAAATATATGTGAACATATATACATGCAAATGCCTACATCAACACATATATATGTCTATACCTATATGTCTACATATACACAGCAAGTTACATATATGTACACAGATATATATCTATGTAGGTATATACAGACATGGTTATATATATGTAAGCAGCTATATATATATATATATATATATATATATATATATATATATATATATATGTCTATATAGGTATATATGGCCATACATCTGTAGATAGCAATGGTAGATTAACAGAAACATATATATCCATATGCACCGTTAATGGGGTTGAGAGGCCCCAAACAATATACGTCTTGTACGAATTGGCATACCCCACTCACACAGCCAAACACATCCGCCCTGCAATACACCACCAGACATGACATGGGCACAAGAGGTTAACAGTACTACATCCCACCTGTATGATGTCAGGCTGGTATTGATAACATATCATGCAGTACAGTCTGGCTCCCATAGGAAATGTAAAATGTGGAAGCTATCAACATCCCCAGGATACATATACACAGACACATATATGCAGATACATATATATATATATATATATATATATATATATATATATATATATATATATATATATATATATATATATATATATATATATATATATATATATATATATATACATGTGACTACACATACACATGCAGAGATATGTACAGTGCTATACTTATGTAGTAGGCGCACACAATATGGTACGGCCACTATGCCTACAGTTAACACCCTAACAATTGGACACTGGATGAGCCACCCATACAAATAAGATTCATTGCCTACAACATATACCCATAGAGAGGTCATAGGATAAACACCACACACAGGTTTGCAGAAATGGAATACCTTTGTTTGTGTACTATTACAGATTTACATGCCATGTCATATAGCTGTTAAGACACTGACATCCATATCAACAGAGTAATGCAACTGTGAAACAGTTATACTAATACAGTAGTCTGGAAAGGTCCACAACTGTTGCTGCCCAGGTCAAGCCCTTCAAATCGTACAATAGTAAAGACAGTATGGGCCGCAGGATACCACACAATCAACAGTAAATGATACAGGTGTATAGTCCAGCAGCCTCTATCTACACTCTGTACACAATCACTACATGGTAAAGGCTTCAGTTGACCAAATGGGATGTAACTGTTACATAACAAGGCATAACTGACACCATCAAAGGCACACTGGCAAACAGAACAGTCTGTATGGCAGGAGGCAGTAGGCCTGCAGTAACCCACTTTATGTAAGTAATGTCAAGATAGGTGACATGTATGGTACTGTACATCCAGATACCTTAAGGCAGCTCACCCCTGATACCCCCACATTTTGTAACAGCCCAGGTTATGTATGGTGCATCCCCCACCTAGACTCAATAATACAGGGCCATATACCACTGTTACATATACTGGCCTCTGGAGAGCATATGGGCACACATGTATTGTGTAGGTGAAGCCCACATATATATGGCACCAGCCCCACCGTATGTGTGGGGGATACAACAGCAGTGGACTGCTGGCAGGCATGGCAGCATGGTATATGTATATGTGCATATGTATCTCTATCTGTATATGTGTAGACATATACTGCTCTGTATATGTATATATCTGGGTTTGTATATGCATATCTATGTACATATACACACCCATCTATATATGTTGATATGTACATGTGTAATTATCTATATAGATATCTGGATAATCATATGTACATATATACTCACCATATGTCCTGAACATGGGGTGTAGCCCTACCTCAGCCCCTATAGTTTCACCTTCGTAGTGCAAGGGGATGTCAGGCATGTATAGCAGGTATATTAGCAGACTATTGCTACTGTAATAGGGATTGTCTTCACAGACATGGTGTGTGTGGGAGGTCACATCTGCTTTTCATATGTGCGCCATTGGCTACTGACAGACATCCTAAGGACATCATAGTATAGTACCGCTAAAAGTATGTAATGCTCCTGTGGACTACAGCAGAGATATTGACCAATAGATGTGGACATTCAGACACACTCTGTACAGTCCAGAGGTATACACAGACCCCCTTAGTGCAGAACATGTGGACCAAGCCTGACTATATGGATGTTAACAGCCATGTAGATGGGTATAACACATAATGACTGGTATACATTCGCCCCCATAAGTTATGCATTCACACGCCCCTGTCTGTCCTGACACATCATAACTGCTGGTACAGAGGTGCCATGGACACATACTACCCACTAGATACTGACATACATCTGTACAGCATCCCACCACTCTGTCTGACATACATGACTGTTAAGGGAGGCCCGGCAGCAGTACATCTGGCAAGTATCTGGACATGACATTTCACTGGGTAAGTACACTAAGCTGTTAGGCATGTAACAAAGCACTGTGCAGGCTACAGGTAGACTGGCTCAACACTGGGCTACATCTCCTATGGGGAATGCACATGTACCTGCATATATAGCAGGCTGTACAGGCATGTCACAGCACAGGGTAAGATGCACCTGTGTGAAAGCGCATAATCACAACCAATGTGAATACAGCCACAGCCACATATGGTAAGCTTCCATGATATTACAGTATATGGCCTATCTGTTCAACACCATCCTCATATGTGCCACTCACACATTAACCCTACATATACTGGGCCACTAAACAGTGTGGTCTGATGCCCGTCTGTGGTATGGGACATGTGTGTGTATGGCCCTACAAACATGTATGCCAATATGGTAACATACAGTGGAGCAGCATGTAACATCAGACAGGACGGGACCTAGGATGATGACATCTACCATAGCCTGTACACAGGCCAAGGCAGGGGCATGTCATGCTATAGGACTACAGGACTGCAGTCCCTCACCTGTAAAATGATAAAATAAATTCCCCCCACTGTAGAACATAAAAAATAAAAAACATTTCACGAGTAGTCCCAGACACCGCGCTTAGTTCCTGACTGCTGTTAGGTAGACCAGAACTACATGCACACATGCGCATTCCTGAACTCCAGACTGCTCTGTTAGGCAGTCTGGATAGGGAAGGCAGGAAACTCCTCCCTTCCAGCCCAGAGGTCTGTGCGGTGATGACCGCACGGTCACCGGACTGCATCGCCCGCAGGCTGGAGGCTCCAGCCTCCTCACATCGACCCAACAGCAAGAGCCTCCTCATGTCTCACGGGAGACCCAACAGCATGTGCAGGCCGTTATGGAGGACATGGGCTGCAGGATCGCTATGGAGGACTTAGCTAGGCTGCTGCAGAATACAGTGACAGGATCTGCAGGTATGGTGTGTACGGGTCATTATGGAGGACAGAGACAGGTAGGGTGTTTATGGAGGACAGAGTGTGTGTGTGTGTGTGTGTGTGTGTGTGTGTGTGTGTGTGTGTGTGTGTGTGTGTGTTTAATGCCCCAGTTACTACATGGTAGTGGTTATAGAATAAGGCTTGAACCCTGTACCTTGGGCCCAAGTGACAAGAGCCTGAATTCCCTACCCACTACCATTTGTAAAACATTTGCAGATTTTTGCCTAATATTTGTTCTGTTCTGTTCCTCATAAAATCTGTGGTTTGTATATTTTTGATACTTACCACAGCTAATAGTGCAGTGGTAGCATTGTTGCTTGACAGCTACAGGTTGTCAGGTTTGATTCTTGGCTGGGGTGCCTTCTGCGTGGAGTCTGCATGTTCTCCCTGTGTGTGTGGGTTTTCTCTGGATATTTGTCCCTGTTTTTTGGACTGTATTCCCCAATTATTGGCTTAGTCCAGATTTTTTGTGCCAAGGTTGAGAGCTATGGTGATAACTGAATGCACTGAATATGTTTGGGGGCTGTATTCACCCATTATTAGCTTTGTTCAGGTGTTTTGTGCTAAGATGTTGACAGCTATGGTGAGAACTGAATTCACTAAATGGTAGCCATTTAAGTTTCAGTCTTCCTTTCTTTCATAAAATAGATGATTTGGCAAAGTGGTATGTTGCTCTGACTGTTTTGCACAGGGCCCTGGGTTCAATACTTGGCAGTGAAATGTATGGTGGTAACACAGCATTTTATTCTACCAACTTTCCAACATTATACAAGCAATGTTTAAAATGTGTCCCTGGTTTTTGGGCTTTTGTCCCCTCCCTCAAATAAATTTTGGCTTTTTCCAGATTTCTTGTGCTGCAAAGTTCAGAGATACAGCTGCATGTCGAGTAGATTTTACAAGGAGCTGATAGCTGCAGGGGAACAAATGTTTAGTGCTGCTTATGCTGAGTCTGTTTATATTGTTAATAGCACAACAGGTAGTGTACTTGCTTTTGATGCAGAAGGCTGTGGATTCTACTCCCACAGTAAGTAGATGCATTACTGATACTGTACTCTGTTGTAAAGGGGATGGATGCTGCAGTCCTCTTTGGCAAAGATACCTAGTAACTATGAACCTGTTATCAGTTTGCCATCCATTCCCTATTGCGATATTGCTAGTTTATCATTTTTTAATGCAACATAGGCAATTTATTCCTCGAGGGCAACAGGCACTTTATTTGTAGATGAAACAATGACATGTAAAGTTGTTTGCTAGCAGTAACCTCTTCATTAGTTAACAGATTTCTTTAATGTGGAATTATTTAGATGACTTTTACTTCTTCAGAGATCGTGCATATTTACTGATACTGGTGGACTGTAGAAGTTTGAGTAGACTTTTATGATGGAAATGTTCTGAATTGGGCAGTTTTGTCATTACTGGTGCATGCATTTTGTTTCATTGTTTACTGGAAAAATGTTCAAAACAATAAATTTAAAATGCCCTCTAACAACTGTACTGTATTGTACAAGGCATATAATTTAATAGTTAGGAAGGTGTATCAAAGAGCATGTGTATGTTTCATGTTCAAGGGGCCTATGATTTGAAAACAGCCCAAAAATAATCTTTATCTGCCACTGACAAAATGTATTTTCTTTTAATGTGGGTTTCAATAAGGTTTCAATGAATATGAGTTTCAAGGGCAGAGAAGTTTTAAAGTCTATTTTCATTGTGAGACTGCATTGCTTTGTTTAGCAGATATCTATTAGGGTTTATGCTGTAAAATATAAAATAAAACTTTCAAATGAAATCCATATCATCGCAGAAGTAAAGCAGTATGCACATTACAGTGTTTATGGTAAATGGGGTGAAATAACCAAGGAATGGGACATTGGAATGGCTGCAGGGGGGACGCTCCATTCAACCATGATTTTGTGAGGGGGGAGGGCAGCAAACTCAAGACAGCCCCGGCTGAACTATACCTCTCAACTGTCCAGAATTTTGCAGAATTAATAGATTTTTGCTTCTTATTTTTGGTTTGTTCCTCATAAAATTTGTGGTTTTCTACCAAATCATTTAGGAATGAAGTCACTAAATAATGACAGACATTGAGTTTCAGACATCATAACCTTCAGAAAAATGCATGCTAAAGCAAAACCTGTTATTCTATCAACTGTCTTAAGTTTATACAAGAGCAATTTTTAGTACTGTTTGTATGTTCCCCCAATATATTTGGCCTTGTCCAGATTTCCTGCATTAAAAGGTTGAGAGGTACGTGCAAATAAATCACTTTATAGAATTAGGAATATCCAAACCTCTCAACTGTCCCCAATTTTGGCTCAAAATGTTGGTCTCCCCCTAATAATCCCTCTGCAAAATGGCAATTTTGGAAGAAAACGTGGAGGGTTTACAATTATAAATAACTGTAATGATCAGAGTTATAGATTACTTTTATTTCAGAAATGCATGTAGATGCTCTTATTTTGTCAGCTGCTGAAGTTAACAGTACTCATTTTAAAAAGGTGTCCCTTCTTTGACAGGTTCCCAGCTGTATTGTGTGGCAATTTTATATTTTTGCATAACATTTTTGGTCTGTTTTTCATAAAATTGTGGTTTTCTGGCAAATTAGTGGCAAGTCATTAAAGATTGAAGTTAGAAAATAATGGCAGACATTTGAGTTTCAGATTTCATACCCTTCAATAATTCATTCTAATGCAAGACCTACTACTATTCTATTATCTTTCTAAGTTTATAAGAGCAATATTTCAAAATTGTCTTTATTTTTGGGCCTGTGTCCCACTTCTATGTATGGCTTTGTCCAGATTTCTTGCTCTGAGGTTGAGAGGTATGAGTGTCAGAGCCATCACAGTCAGCTGGAGACATTTCAAACTGTGACCTACCTGTTGCACCCCACTCCCCATTGTAGTGGCTCTGGGTGTGTCCAAACAATGCAAGGAGCAGTTAGGTAGTTTAAGTGTGCAGAGTATTCAAGTATCCAAGGTAGACCACAAGTACCACTGTGGCTTTCATCTGTCCTTGATTTTGCAGAGTGTTCTGGTTTTCTGTTATATTTTTATACTGTTTATTTATGCTTCTTATTGTTCGATTCTCAGCTAGAGCGTCTTCTGTGTGGAGACATGCGTGAATGGGCATACCTTCATTGAAGGTTGTGCATCAGGGCCGGCAACTCGGCACGTAAAAATATACTGCCAATCATTAGCAGACCAGAGTTCCGCTGTGGCGACCCCTGACCGGGAAAAGCCGAAAGACACAACATTATTCAGAAAATGCATGCTGTTGCAGTGCCCTGTTGTATTAAAGTAGCAATGCTTTAATGACCATCAGTTAAGCTTGTCGGAGATTGTAAGATGCAAGTAAGCTTTAATAAGCATACTGTTAAAGAATTACCAACATTGAAAACCTTTTCATTGTTGCCATGCAGAGAATATTTACATAACTAGATAACGTATAAGCCTTAGTTATTGAAATGCATATAACAGTATTTGTAATAAAGGACAAGGTTACAGTATTTTCAGAAGCTCATTACATTTGTTGGAGACTTGCAGTTATCTTTGCAGGCTTTACCCATAAACTAAACAGAATGCCAATCTATCATGTGCGGTCCATAACTTGTGCAGTAATCTTTTAAGCAATTTATCTTGAGCTTGTTTCTTGTTCGCTGTTCATTTTTTACTTTGATCATGTGTTCCCCATGAAACAAGTAGATAGTTGTTGTCAGGCATGAGGTCTTTTTTGGATAAGAAACATTATTACAAGTGGGGGTATCACAGAGATTGCTACTTTCAGCATGTTACTTGGTAATTTTATAAAGATGAATATAACTTATAATTAGAACTGTAGTGCAAGGAGAAGTGGTTTGAGCTGAGTGCAGCTTGTTTTTTTTATACTTGATTTTGACTGACATTCCAGTAATGTATTTAAAAAGCAATTTATTTTTTCATGCCTCACAACCTTTGTGTTTCCATCTAGATATTAAGTAAGTTGTCATGTAGCCAATGCATTGAAATATTATTTTTCTTCTACACTTCATTTTGTCTTGATTGGACTCTCATAATGATGGTTTGGCACCCAGGGCAGCATATTTAATTAAAGTTCCAGTTGTTGTGGTTTTGAGCATAGCTCCACCCCTTTCTAGTTGGTCAAACCCCTTCCCATTGGCCCCACCCATTGAGCTGTCTCCTGCAGCCCCCCTTTAATTTGAAGTCACCAGCCGCCACTGGGCCAAGGTACATATTAACAATACACACACTGTCGACATTCACCATAAGTACACAGACCTCAGTACTGTACAAACAACCACCGAATGTCCAGGTTATGTCATCAAATATAACCCCTACTGTACATAACATGTGTAGCAGTCTGATATCTCACTGACTTGTTATCAGATATGATGACACTAATTATGGTGTACAGCACACATGCACCTCTTAATGCATGATATATGTACAAAGGTTGACTGAGTTGTGGCTGGAAGCACATACACAGGGCCAGTATTGACATGTTGCTGTGATAACATCATACATTTACTGTTGTAACAGGGTTTGTTGCAACATACGTCCTATGAGGGATATGAAGTCAGTAACTGTCACGGCTTTCACCATCTACAGACTGCAGTCCTCACACTACCTTCTGCAGTTCATTGATACATGCTCTGAGGGTAACACATGAAACCAAAGCCACCACACACTGCCCAGTCTGCAGATGACCCTACAGATGGGGAGTCCTCATAAACATAGAACTGACATGGCAGGTATTAATACATGTAGGACAGCCATATCCGCACACACCCTGTTAAACCAACTTCACTCCGAATGCAGTATAGCAGCACTTACAGTCTGTAGTCAGGTCAGGCACATCCTCCTCCTGTGTGTTGGCCTGTTTCCACAGTGTATGTTGTCAGAGGTAAATTCCCAATCCATCTGAGATGCTGTTTGCCAAACAACAGATCGAGTTCCTGCTCACAGTGAATGAAAAGGCCCAACACCAACATGATGTTCCTAGATATTGGAGTGTGTTTCCATGCAATTGGCTATGGGAATGTTACCACAGCTGTTCCACATGCAATCAGCTAGGGGACGGCTGCAATTCATGCAGAGGCCATCAGCTGATCATGAGCATTACCTAAAATACACATGCTGCTGCCTAAGCAAAGCAGGTGTAGATCTTTACATCCACCAGTAAGGGGAGTGAGAGAGGCAAAGACAAGTCAGGGAGGGGTGGGAGAGTAAATCTTAAGCATGTTTGTGTCACACACCTACCAGCACAGGGTATCAACCCCCTGCCGACTATGTAGTGCTATCACAGTTCTATGCAGTTATTGGATGTGCCACATAGGTTACTTGTTGTGGAGCCCTCAGAACATATATGTGATGGTGAGTGACATCTGCAACAGGGATATGGTAGCTATACGGTAGGTGAAGTACACATTCCTGTCCACATGAACAGGTGCCAGCGTCAACACAGCCACACTCTCACAGGGAAGCACACACACTGACACACTTGGCAGGGCCAGGATTACAACTCATCACTAGTGAGATTGCCACAACACATTACTGTGCAGGTATCACAACTACCACATGGGCCATATGGAGGTTATATGGGCAAAGGGCATGGGGAGGTATCTGACATCAGACAGCATGCTTCAGTATGCCAGTGGGGGTTGTAGTGAGTGTGGATGTGATCATACGCATCATACAACACACACACAAACACACAGGGTGCCAGTACTGACATGCATAGGTGCATTTCTGTACTGGTATGTGGTGGTCGACTGTGCCAGATGGCTATACAAGGCTAGGTAATGGGTATACCTTGGCATCAGGCCACATGACAATAGTCTGCATTGTGGCTCAGGGCTGTAGTTTCTGCATTTGCCCACACAGGTGGGTATTATAACCACTATCCAGTCACCTGGGTGACTATTGTGTGTGGCCAATGCTGTGCATCACTTGCCATGTATGTGTTCCTTAGTCTATGACATGGATGGTGTCTGGGATGTGCACACCTCCCACATGCATGTACAGTGACATGTGGAACTGTACCTGGGGTGTCTGGCCCATGTGCCAGTCTTGGCCACCTGTGGTGGGAACTGGTAATGGACAGCAGGTTTACCCTAAATTGATAGCATGCTAATGGCATTCCCTGTGGTGTTGCAGGTGTCCAGTGGGGAACATGGGGAAGGTGCACTGTCTGCATGTACGTGCCTGTTGGACAGATGGACAGGGTGCCATGCCCTCTGCAGCCCACTGCGATCACTCCATAGTTACTATCAGTGGCCAATATACAGTGTACTACCCACATATTGGCTGTTGCCTAGGGCATGTGTGTGTATGAGACATGGGTTGAGAGTGTGCTCTGGGTAATACTGGGGTTGCTAACTGTGATTGCCTGGCCTTGATGTCACATGTATGGATATGGATTTGCACCCCAGCCTCTCAGCTATTTCACATCTGTTATCCCTGTACGTGGTCATTGTGATATTTACTAGGGCCACCTTATAAGAAATTTGCAAAGCTCACTCCACATTGGGACCAGGTGTCACACACACCTCCGCACAGAATACAGGTTACAAACACATATACACACACACCCCTGTCATGTCTGGGAATAGAACCTCTACCTAACTAATTTATTACACTACAACACTATGCAGTTATAGTACGCACCACGGAGATTACTGGAGTACTCTTTCCCCAAAGGTGTATATCACATTGGATGACATCAGCAGGATTGCCAAAGTAGGACATTCGAATTGTAGTGAGTGTGGCTAGGCTAAAATGCATTGCTCCCTACACAGACAGTGACACACACATAAAACATCCGCAACTGACATGTGTGGATATAGAACCCCTAACGGACGTCTTTATGACACTACAGCATAGAGCTGTTATATGACGCACCACAGGGATTACTGGAGAACTCCTTCCCCAAAGGTGTACTTCACAATGAATGACATCAGCAGGATTGCCAAAGTAGGGCATTTTAATTGTACTGAGTGTGACTAGCCTATAATGCATTGCTCTCTACACAGACATTGAAACACACACAAAACATCCAGAACTACCATGGGTGGGAATAGAACCCTACCAGAGCTCTAAATCACACTACAGCAGTACGCAGTTATACCACGCACTACAAAGATTACTGAGCTACAACCTTTCCAGAGGTGTATTTCTAGGTGGATGACATTAGCAGCCTTACCAAAATTGAGCATTTGAATTGTAAGGAGTGTGACTACCCTAAAAAGCATTGTTCTCTACACAGACAGAGTCAGACAGACACATACACTTATCATGTCTGGGATTAGAACACCTACCTAACTACTTTATCACACTACAGCAGTACACAGTTACAGGATGCACTACGGGGATTACTGGGCTGCAATCTTTCCAGAGGTGTATTTCTAGGTGGATGACATCAGCAGCCTTGCTACAGTTGAGCGTTTGAATTGTAGGGAGTGTGACTACCCTAAAAAGCATTGCTCTTTATACAGACAGACAGACAGACACACACTCACACACACACACACACACACACACACACACACACACACACACACACACACACACACACACACACACACACACACACATACACACACGCACACACAAACACTTGCCATCTCTAAGATTAGAACACCTACCTTACTACTTTACCACATGACAGCAGTATGCAGTTACAGGATGTGCTACAGAGATTACTTGGCTACAACCAGGGTTGCCAGATTTCCAGCCCTCCCAGGTAGGGACAAAAAAAAAGAAGGTCTCTCATGGCAAGTGAAGACCAAAAAAAAAAAAAAAGGTCTTTAATACGGAACACAGTTCCACATTAAAGAACAGTAGCTCAGTAGCTCTGCACTAAACACTGAGCTTCTCGTGTTTAATGCATTGCATCTGCATTCAACACAAGTAGCTCCGTGTTTAGCGATTTTTGATTGGCCCATATGCCAGGTATACGGGACAATCAAAAAAAACAAAAAACAAACAAAGTGGAGGCTGGCCGGGATTTAAACTGGCAGGGCGGGACTCGGGATCAGGCTGCTGATCTCGGGACAGTCCCGCCCAAATAGAGACGTCTGGCAACCCTGGCTACAACCTTCCCAGAGGTGTATTTCTAGGTGGATGACATCAGCAGCCTTGCCAAAATTGAGCATTTGAATTGTAGGAAGTGTGACTACCCTAAAATGCATTGCTGTCTCCACAGACAGACACACACAAACACACTTGCCATGTCTCGGATTAGAACACCTACCTAACTACTTTATCACACTACAGCAGTATGCAGTTATAGGATGTGCTATTGAAATTATTGGGCTACAGTCTTCCCAGAAGTGTATTTCCTAGCTAGATGGCATCAGCAGCCTTGTCAAAGTTGAGCATTCCAATTGTAGGGAGTGTGACTACCCTAAAAAGCATTGCTCTCTACACAGACAGACACACATGGAAACACACACACAGTTGCCAAGGCTGGGGTTGGAACTCCTACCTAACTATTTATCACACTACAGCAGTTATGGGATGCACCACAGAGATTACTGGGCTAAAACTCTCCCAAAGGTGTATTTCACAGTGGATACCCTCAGCATGCTTGTCATAGTGGGGCTATGGGGAGGGCAGTGTATGTGCATGGGCCATAACCCATTCATCTAGGGGTTAACACGCCACATACGGGCACAACCTGGGTCATATTTCACAGGTACATATATACAGCTGCTAGATGACTACTTCCTTGTTCAGTCATGTTGCACAGCTGGCACGTGCACCACATACTCTGTAATGCTGACAGATACTGGTGGCTAGTATCTGCAGTGAGTGACATCTGACCCTCGTGTGGTTGTGGCCCTTTGGCTGTGTGCTAGGTGGGACAGGCCTGGATGGCTCTTTGTCACAGTCACCCTCTTCCACACATCTATGTAGTCTACCTTTGGCTTATTATAGTGTGTTGTCCTTACATATATTCCTGTATTCCTATCCATTGTGTGTGCAAAGCATGAGTGGTGCATACTGAGGAGTGTCTTCACTAACATCTGCAGCTGCCAGATATGTCTGGTCCACTTGTGTTTGCAGACATGGCCTTCATGTGTTGACATGGCCTTCATGTGTTTAAGTGTGTGAGCATGCCCAGTATGACCTTTCAGTATGTTGTTGACTGACATTGCCTTCATTACTCTAAGTGTATGGGCATGCCCAGTATGCTCGTCTGTATTGAATGTGTGGATCGAGTCCAGGTAGTTTGTACTGTAGTGCTGACCTTTGTGTTGTGCACCTACAGGTAGCATGCTGTCTCTGCAGGGTATCTGTTGATCATTTGGCATTGACTGTTGCTACATTTCTGCTTAGGATGGGGGGGAGCACACCTGACTATTTCTACATTCCTACACAGTATTGGGGGACACACACCTGACTGTTACTGCATTTCTATGTAGGATGGGGGGGCACACCTGACTATTTCTACATTTCTACACAGGACTGGGGGGGGCACACACCTGACTGCAACTACATTTCTACGTAGGATGGGGGGGCACACCTGACTATTTCTACATTTCTACACAGGATTGGGGGGCACACCTTACTGTGACTACATTTCTACCTAGGATGGGGGGGCACACCTGACACTTGTACACATTTGCTAGGACTGTACTGGTATGTCGGGTACTCCATTTCATTCTGTAGTCTTACCTATCGTGCTGACTAGAGGCATACCAGTGTACTACAGATCTTAGCTTTTAATTGCCTACATATTAGTTTTTGACTTCCTACCCTTCAGAACTGGCATCCCACTGCCTGACCTGCTGTAGTCTGTCTGTGTAGGCCTGGGGGGGAGTTTATCCATAGACCTCATTTAGAGGCCATAGCACAGCCTTTGTTTGTGGTTGTCTACACCTGTCCTGCTGGCTGTTACTGTTGTTGTCATGTGAACCCGCCTGACCGACATGTGTGAGTCACTTACCTTGTGGGTGTCCCAGTATTGAGGGTGGTGCTGCAGGGCTGCCTATGTCAGATGCACATAGTACACTCCCTACACATGGTTGAGCACAGGTAGTGTCATGTTTGGCATCCCTTTTACTTTATGTGAGAGTCAGAGAGAGGTGTTATTCCCTGGATCACTCCTGTCAGTGTATGTGCTATGCATTGCCTCTTTGCCAAGGCCAGGACATACTGGGCATGCCTCCTTCTGCCTACTGGGGCAGGCTCAGGTTGTTCTTCCTCCGAGTCACTCTGTGTCTGTGCAGGCCTTGGCAATGGTGAGGCGGCTGTGTGGCCCTGTCCCATGCTGCTCCTGCTGCAGCTGTTTCCACAGGATCATATTGTGTAGCATGGCGCATACAAGAACAATTTCGGTACATGTAGCTGGTGAGTACTGCAAGGCTTCAATGGATGTGTCCAGGCACCAGAACCGTGACTTGAGCATCCCAAACACATGCTCTACTTTAATTCTGGTCTATGCATGTGCCTCATTATGGAGTTCTTGTTCAGGTGTGGGTGCATTTCTGATGGGTGTCATCAGCCACGGCTCCAGTGCGTATCCAGCATCTCCCACTAGGTGACCATCAGGGATGTCACCATTGGCAAATCTCTGGTACAGCTGCATCAGATGCTAGATGTGGGAATCATGATAGCTTCCAGGATAGCCAGCACACACATTCATTATTATGTCCTGGGCATCACACATGACCTGGCAGTTGATGGAAGGGAAGCCCTTGCTGTTGATGTAGACCCTACCCCGCTCACCAGATGATGCTTTGATGCATATGTGTGTGCAGTCTATACCACCTACTACATCAGGGTATTCTGCTATTTGGTGAAACAGTTGCATATTGCTGGCCAACGTGCCATGGGTGTTGGGGAAATATACGTGCTGACCGACATGTGCTGACATGGCATCCAGGAAGTGGTGGAGTACCCTGGATGCTGGTGCCTGTGAAATCCTCATCATATCCCCAGTTGGCCTTTGGAAAGTACCAGTAGCTAGTATTTGTAGGCCTACACATACCTTGGTACCCACTGGGATGGGTTCCCCTCTGTTAGTTTTGTGTGTGAGGTGTGGCTGGCACAGCTCAACAATTTGCTGTAGGAGGTCCCTGTCCACCCTATAGCACTCCACTATCTCCAGCTCATGTAGTCACTGGTAGGTTACCCTGGGTCTGTACACTCTTCTCCGTCTCCTCACTGTGGGTTGGTTGACAGCATTCACATCCTCACCACCCTCAGCCTCTTCCACAATTGTTGTATGATAGCTATTGCAGCCCCTATCATTTTGCTGTTGTGAGTGTTAAAGTTCCCCGCTTGTATACACCAATAGTGTAGAGTGTGGGAAAAACCAGAGGGGAAGGTGTTTGCATAGTTTATAGTAGTATTCTGGGCTGGGCTGGTCTGCTGCCTGTGTAATTGGCTGATTCTGATACATTTCACCTTCCAGCTAAGCTAGTTCTCCTTGATTACCTTCCTACTGCTGTTTTCCCTTCCCATTGCCTTCCTGTTTAAGCCAAGGGGCGCGCTGCACAAATACAGTGCTCAAATGTGCACAATGCTGCTATTTCCTGGTTTAACTTCTTTTTTCTTCCTGTAAAACCCGGTGCACGGCTCGCACACCTGCTTAGGCTTTGTAAAGAGTGATAGGCAGGTCTAGACACACCTCCTAGCTTAGCTGTGCTAAGCTAGGAGCAAATCCGAGCCACAGGGCTCTAATCCGCTTACAGTATGCCTGACACACACACCCATAATGTCACCTACCTCCTAGTCTTGCACCAAGCTATTCCTCCTCTTACACTGTTAGGACTGACTCACATGCTGGGGAAAACTGGGATTCACTATCCTTTCCCTCATTTGCATAGGATTGCCTGCTAATGCATAGTTACATGTCTCACACTGAGCCTCCCCCTTAGCAACCACTACTCACTGGCTATGTTGTCTTCTGCCTGCCATTGACTTGGATGGCAGAATACTGATTTTAGTTAGGATGCTTAATTTAGGTTAATTTTGTTATTTTCCCTCAATCCCGTTTGCGCGCAGCTGCCCTACGCTTAAACAGGTGAGATCGGCTAAAAAAAATAAAAGTTGATTCTTTTAATATTTTTTTTATGTTTGCAATGCCAGTGGCCTTATACTTGGCCATTGGCATGCTTACTACATGACATGCAGCCTTTATTTGGAGCTGTCACAGCTCTGTTTTGGATTTTGCAGAAATGTACTCGGTTACTAACCGAGTGCAGATAGCACTAGTCCTGCACGGACGGTTGCAAGCTTCCTGGATTGCAAAATCACCTCATTTGCATAGATTTCTCCTGCAAATGGTGATTTGCATATAAGGGCTTCGTCCGTGCAGGATTAGTGCAGGAGTGCTCATGCACGCCCCTGCAGGCTGTTCCTGGATCGCACATCAGACATATTGCCTGCTTGAGCTCCTGCGCTGATCTTGCACAACGTGCAAGCTTTAGAGAATCTGGTATATGTTGGTGTCTGTGCTTTCTGATCATTATTACTATGTTTTACTAGCAATGTAGACTATATAGTCTCCTTTCTTTGAAATGAGCCTAAAAGATACCTTTTTGAAATGGACACCTTTGTCCAATGCTTCAAGAATGATTTTACTTCTAAAGATACATATTCATTAATACATAAGGTTTTTATTTTGGCCCAAACTGTAATGGAGCCTTGGGCTAATTTTGATTAGAAACAGTACTGACATAGAGGTTTTTGAAATAGATGAAAATATAACATCCAAATTCAACTTTTTTGCAGATGATGTTCTAATTACATAGCAGGATCTAATTTCTCTATACAGTCTCTATTTGACAACATGATGAATTTTTAAAAGTATTTTCTGGTTTAATATTCAATGAAAAAAAAAAAAAACTACTATATATATAACGAAAAAAAAATATTCTCATATTTTTTTTTTAACCAAATGTACCCCCAATTCAGGTCATTTATTTATTAGGTATAATACTATAAGAAAAGAAATATATTATAATATATAATATAAATAATATACCTACCTTAAATATCTTTAAATCTTTTAATATAATAAATAAATATGTTTACTATGGAGGAGAGACTTACAAAAAATGATAGATCAGTCATATGTCACAAAATGGAAAGATTATTGGGAGCTAATAGTATACACTTCATGAAAATCTCCTTAACACATAAAATGATTGTAAATAAAAATAACTGTTGGCAACACTGATTGATTACTTGATATTAAATTCTTAACATAAGTTTCTGATCTGAAAAAAAAACTTTCATATACATAAGTTATCAGACAAGAAAACTTTTTTTGTAGATTCATTCTTATTGGAATTATTTCACTTCTATGGGGACCCAATGTAATGTAAAAATTAATGCTGACTGGCTCATATGTTTTATGACCTGTATAAAACGGAAAGAATACTGGAAGTCAATTAATTTTTTTTGCAGGCTCTTTTAGATAATTTTTTTATTTCTTTCTTTCTATTCTATTATTATTCAACACACCTTGTACTCAAAAAAGTAAAAGGGTTAAGCTTCCCTTGTTATAGTCTATTCTAGCATGGCTAAAAAAATAATAACTAGAAATTGGATTTCAGATACACCTCCTTAAGTTCAATATGAAAATGTTATGTTATGAATATGGTATATATTATAAAAACAATTGAAATTGGGACAAACAAAAAGAAAACATCTTATTTTATTTATTGTATTTGATAAAAAATTTTAAAAAATTTTAATTTCCAATTTTAATTTTACTCTTTCTGCGAATTTCTAGTCTCAGAAAGTTTAACATTAATCTGAAAGGGGACACCTCTGGTCTGTAGTACTCCCTCATGTCAACATTGCAAACTGATGAGAATATGCAACAGCTTTTCAGTCTTTTGCATCAGTTGCCTTTTGTGCAGCATGCTAAGCTGCTGTGTATGTTACTCAGACACAACCCTATATAAGGATACTACAGAGACAGCAGAAAATGAATTCCAAAAGCACACAGTTCACACCAATATTCATACTTCTTTATACAGTGACACAAATTTACAACAAACATGATTGCACTTTCAAGGTTGGAGACACTCACACGCATATTCAATGCTATTTTAGTGACATCACTCTTTAAAATGGAAGCCTGGTGGGCAACAGTAGTATGACTAGGGACATAAAGTCAAATCTGCATTGATATAATGGTCAAAACAGGAAAGAACTACTGTTAATGCCCCTCCCCCCATTTACAGCAATAGATTACTTGTATATTTACAAAACTATTGTAGTACATGGAGAGTGGTGATTACACTTCACTATTTGGAAAAAGACAAATCAGTTAAGCATTAGAGTGGTACAAAACCCAACCTTAACAAATGTTAAGCACCTCCTGCTTAAGTTGTCAACATCAGGTCTTGAGCTAGGCAGTAAAATCTGCCAGTACTGACCAGAAAATGATAGCGGCAGAATAAAAGATTTGTTTCTGCCTGCTGTCGATTTTGTTAAGATGTCCCTGACTTCCTGTTATAAACTTAGAAAGTTACTAGAATAACAGGATGTGTGTTTGCCTGCATTTTTCTGAAGGATAAGAAGTCTGAAAGATAAATGTATGTCTTTATTTTATTAATTCTATCAAAAGTAATTTGTCTGAAAACCAAGAACTTCATGAGGAACAAACCAAACATATGAGGCAAAAATCTGGACATTCTGTGAAATTCGGAAGAGTTGAGAGGCATGGAAGGTGAGCATAAACAAAAGGGACTGGGTACTGCCTTTCTGACAGCTCTTGCTAAGTGCCTTATGGCTTTGAAAGCTGGTAAAATACTTAGCGTTTTTTTTCTGTAACTAGTAGTACATGGAGTGTAAAAAGTTCCATTCATTACAAAAAATTACGATTGTGTCGGCGATCCTAACTTACTATTATGTGTTCTGAACATGGATGCCAAGATTCACCTCTCAAACTTCCCTCTGGAGGTGAATTTCTTTTCATTCATGTCTCGAACACATAATAAGTCAATTAAGATCGCTGACCCACTCATAATCCTCTGTGTAGTGCATACAGTGCTGGATTATGCTCCAAATATCAGCAAAAAGACAAACACAGTAGCTCAATACCCAATCTTAACAATTATTAAGCACCCCCCCAAGTGCTGTTAAGAGGGTTCCTATTAAATGATCGAAGACGAATTATTTCGAATGCGTCTTGATCGAACTTGAAAGCACAAAAAGGCAAAATAGCGAAATGGCATATAAGTGAATTCTTTCCCTGGGAAAGAAATCGCTTGGTCGCTTCCATTACTTTGCCGTTTTTGTGACTGTAGTGCGATCTTGGAGTTGGTATATTTAAGTAGGGTTTTTTTTTTTTTTTGCGGAACAGCGATTTCTTTCCCCTGGAAAAAAAATCGATGTTCTAAGAGTTTGAGGTTCTAAGCTTTCGGTTACACAGATTTGATAAATCATTGTTTGATTTTTTAAGCGTTCGATGATTTAACATAGACCCTGTTAAGATCGGGTCTCGCATTAAGAAATGAGAGTGATGGCTAGCAAACAACAAATTGTCCTTGCCTTAGAATCAAAAATGCTTCCCTGATGTGTCTTGCTCTCTGTTTCACAGCGCTCGATAAATGCTTTGCCAGCTTTGGAATCCAGCCAAGCTCTACATTCTTTTTTTTTTTTTCTCTGACAAATAGTACATGGAGCAGTTTAATCTACATGCTCTCAATGTGAATTTCGTGGCATCCATGTCTTGAACAAATAATAAGCTAGTTAAGATCTGAGATCCAATCATGATCCTCTATGTAAGGCATGCTCTCAGACGATTTCATAATTCTTTTTGTCTAGAATAAAAGGATAGGGAATTTCCCTTATCATTAGGATTTGTTAGAGTCTGGAGTCCCTGATAATCTTGCTGAAATACTAAGGCTATCAGGTTTGGCACAATGGGTTCCAGTGGCCACCACATAATATTTCTAGATTAATGTTGCAGCAATTAAGTACCCCGTTGGTTTAGATGTGTGCCTTCACCATATTCCATAACTCTCAAATGTTTCTGATTTTGCTTTAAACTTTTGCTCCCTCCTTTATGAAATCTATGATTTTGTGACAGAATAGAAAAAGCTACAGTCATCAGACTCTGACAAACGTTACGGTTACATTGTTATTCTTCATGAAATTAATATTTATGCAATTATGTTATTCTGTTAATAACAATACCTATATTTAAAAAATGTCCCTGATCTGGGTCTTGGTCACTAATGATTTTTTGGGTTTGCCCCCTGATCCTTTACTGAAGGGTGTTATGCTGTGTGGTTGGCAAACATTGTAATACCCAGTGGCTGAAAGGACTCAGCAGTAGCCCAGTACAGAAAAAAATGCAACAGGATTAGTCTCAGTTCTATGTTTACATTTTGTGCAAATAGCATCAGGTCCCCAATGACACCAAAGCCTTGTTTTTAGAGTGAACAGACTCTTTTAAGAGTTATCAGGTTCCTTTACAAAACTTTTGAAATTTCTTAATTTTTGTGACTTACATATCACGTATTTTGATAAACAGGTGTCAGCATGCTTACTTTTTTAGTATCAGAAGTCATTAACCCATTTATCATTTTTTGTCTGATAAATTTGTTTTTGTTGAAATCATTAATAACTATTGCTTGCATTTTTTTTAACATTTTTTTTTTGTACCTGTGATTTGGAAAAAAAATGGTACATGTTACATAACTTCCAAATGAGCTCAGTTTCCATTTAACTAGAGCAATTATGCTTGCCATTTTATGAATTGAAATGTTTCATATGTGTGCAAGGATTAAAATGAAAATAGTTGTGCGGCAGAAAAACTGTAATCGGAGATGAGTTGTTTGTAAACGTTAAAACTTTCCAGCAACTTGTAATAAGGGAAGGAATGACAGGCAGTATAACTGAATTCTATTTAATTTTTAAATGGTTTAACCTTTGGTAGCTTGTCCTAGCTATACAGACTGATTTTGCAGTATTTTTTCCCGTTATTTTTGCATTTGTCTTATGGTATGGATTTTGGGTGAGATTCATAACAGGCTGTGCAAGACACAGCCTGTTTTGCATTGCAGTAAATTTGTATAAACAATTTGCAGATGAAGACTAAGAAGAGACAAAAATCAGTTCTGCAATCTTATTCTACATAAATCAAGCGACGTCACAGAAAATGAAGACTGGAGGTTTGTAAACGGTCTTGCCACAAGCCTGCATTTAGTAAGCTCATGGCTCGTATAGAATGATTTAAATAACAAAGTACAAAGTAACATATGGACATTACTCCTACACTTTATTTAATTGCAGACTTGCAGAGGTTTGAAGTTACATTAAGTATGCACTTTTTAAATATTACTTACAGGAAAACAATGCAGTGACAAAGTGAGTAGAGTTGTCAGGTTACCTCACAGTAAGAGGTTGTCAGGTCTGACTCTCAGCTGGGGTGCCTTCTCTGTGGGGTCTGCATGTCTTCCCTGTGTTTGCATGTGTTTCTTCCTGGTACTTCAGTTTGCTCCTGCACCTCAAAGATAAGACTTCTTTTCCCAGGACTCTCCTACAGCCCACCTGGACAGGTTGGTCTATGTCAAGTAGGAATTGCAGTGCAAGCTTACACCTGGATCTGTGGCACAGATAGGAAACACTGCATGCATGTGCAACTCCTGGTGAAGCCTGTACTCACTGATGTGGAATTTTGGTTTACCTGAAGGACATTATATTGAAAACAGTTAGCCGAAAACATAAAAACATAAACACACACACACACACACACACACACACACACACACACACACACACACACACACACACACACACACACATACACACACACGCACACACGCACACACGCACACACACACACGCACACACACACGCACACACACACAAAAAGAAAAATCTGCCCCCACACAAGAATCTAAATGGGAATGCCCCAGACAAGAATCTAAATGGCAATGCTCAGATCTGCTCTGAGCTACAACAGAATGGCATTAAATATGCTGATCCCAAGGATATTGCCAATATCGTGGCAGATCGATTCAGTGCCAACTTCACACCCCTCTCACCCCCTAAAGGACCCATCTCAATACAGAAAGATTGCCAAATTCCGGTAATAAAGGCCACACAAGTAAAAAACGCACTCTCCAAAGCTAAGAATACAGCATCCATGGGACCAGACGACATCGCTACAAAATGACCTGGCACCTCACCTAAGTGTCATGTTTAATCATAGCCTCACCTCAGGCTTCGTGCCCACTGAGTGGCGGCACAGCTACAGTTATCCCACTCCACAAGAGGGGATCCACCTTGGATCCTGGGAACTACCACCCCATAGTCTGACGAGCCTCATCTGTAAGGCCATGGAATGTATTATCATGGAACTTATAAACAAAGACAGCGGCAACCTTCAAACACTGGCCCCACCTAGTTTGGGTTCGTGAAGGGCTGATCTTGTCTCCTGAACCTAATTGACTTCTTCAAATCAGTCTCCAGAGGTGTGGACAAGGGTAAGGCAGTCCACACAGCCTATCTGGACCTCGCCAAGGCCTTCGACACCATCCCCCACTCTGGAATCATAAATAAACTTACTAAGCTGGGCATTAATCCCTACATCACTTGATGGGTTGCCAACTGCCTTACTGACAGAACCCACACTGTAAAAATAGCCAACTCCAAATCCAGCTCTAGACAAGTGACAAGTGGAGTACCTCAGGGTTCAGTCCTGGGACCGCTCTTGTTTAGCATCTACTTCTCTGAAGTACAGGCCAACACTAAGGGACTCTGTCTAACAAATATCACAGATAACTGCAAACTGGGAGCCATTATTGAATCCCCAAATTATGTGTATATTCTACAAAAGGGCCTTACAGAAACAGATGCTTGGTGCCAGAGCCATGGGTTCAAGCTCAATGCCAAGAAATGTATAGTTATCCCCTTTGGGAAAAAACATGTACCCGTGAATTACCACATAGGTGGCAGTACACTAAACACTGAAAGTGTGATAAGAGACTTAGCGACACAGGTGGACAGTGGTCTCATCTTCGATAACCACATCGCCACAACAGTCAGGAAATCCTTCTATGTGGCACACCTCATCACTAAGGGCTTTTCATCCAGAAAAAAGGAGGTCATTGTCCCACTGTACTCATCCCTCATTAGACCCATTATAGAATACAATGCCCCATTTGGTATGTACCTCTCAAGACATCTGCAACAACTGGAAAGGCCGCAGAAATACCTCACTAAAAGAATCACAAGCCTAAAGCAGATGCCCTATGATGACCATCTAAAAAAACTCCAGCTATACTCTGTCACATATCGTCTACTCAGAGGTGATCTCTGCTTAACATACAAGGCCATGTCAAACCCAGAGCTGTTGGACATGCTACATTTACATTGCTGTTTGGTTGACTGAAGAAGCCAGGTATGAGGTTTATGTTTCTGAGATAGTTTTCAGTTTGGAGTCCTTAAGTTCTTCCATTACTCATGGAATGAAATCTCCTTTTAGGTGGTTGCTTCTATCTATGCATATAGCAGAACAGAGGAGGGGTTGTCTTCTCTGAGCTCCTTGGTCATTTCTCCCATGGAAACAGCCTTTGCTGCTGTTCTTGTATAACTTAAAGATACCCTTATTCTGTTGCCTGAGGACAGATGCTCGATATCTTCTTACAGCAGTGTGGAGTATGATACTTACTCCTTCTCTCCAAGACTGATTTCATTATGGTCTCGGGGGCAGTCAGCATTCACTCAGGCCATGCTACTCCCTTTTTCAGCTGGCTGAGCGAGTGATCTGAGATGACAGGGCAGATAAAGCTAAGACACAAACACAAACTGGATCTGTACTACCCAAATAAATCATGCAAGCATGATGAATTAACATACTGTTTATTACAAAAAACAAAAAATCACATAAAGCGCTTTTCATCAGGCCACATAGCCCGACTTCTTCAGATAATTATACAACCGTTTCGTGCTTGCAGGATTTATTTGGGCAGTTGGATACACTGTGGTGCTTCTTCTTTTGGTAGTACGGATGACAGGGCAGATAAACAGGTATAGTTCCCTTGCCACATTGGACACAGGCCCTTAATTATATAATTTTCACCTGCCCTGGTTACACGCTCTCAGCTGTACATCTCACCTTTTCTTATTCCGGGTCCTGTAGATGGAGTTAGTCAACTGCACTGAGGACTCTACTGGAGCCTGTGGTCAGGGATAATCTTACCTTCACCTTGAAAGCTGCCATGCTGGTGAAACCGCACCTCTTTAAATGTCTATTGTCACCCATAGGTGCCTTGGTTAATTCTGTAGCAATCATTTTGGCTGCATTCATTTTCCTTGGGGACAGCCTGGACAACATTAGCTAGATTTTTCTTTTAACAGAAATATCCTGTTTGGGTAATGGCTTCATTCTCTGCTTGATGCTGTCCTGGCTACTAGGTGGCTCTTTTCCATGTTGTGAGGGTCAACCCACTTCCCTAATGACTGTCTTCGAAATTTAGGAAAAATGCATCCTAAGTACAGGACTCCAAGGGTCATTCACAACCTCTGCACTGACTAGTCTCATGTCTAGTCCCATTCACCTGGTGCTAATCTGTAATCTGGTGGTGGTGGTGATGGTAGGTTAGAGGTGGCTTTCCAGGTTCTAGGAGAGGTGTCACCCAGAGCATATCAGTGGATAGTGTGCCATCTGTGCGCTCCTATCTGTTATGACTTAGTACTCCTAAATGACAGGGAACGGTTCTAGTTTCCATACCTGATGACTTATGGCTACTGCTAATCAAGGGGTGGGGGAGAGGCTATATCACTCCCACCTCCTTGGCCCATGTCCTCTTTTCCAGTCCTCCATACTCCTCTATGTTGCCCCCCTTCTCAAACAGGCTATGTGTGCCCTGGAAAGAGTTGGGGGTTCCTTCTCCTTCTAGTTTCTGGCTAAGGGTTGAGACTTGGAAGACTTTTAGTCCTGGAGCAGTTCAACACCTTCTGATTCTACTTCCTGGAGGAACATGGGCTTCAGCTTGCCTGGCCTAGGAGTTCTGGGATGGGTGGTTACCTACTGGGACCAGAGCCAGTCCATTAAAGAGGATTCCTCTATCAGTGAAATACATTTGGACCCCTCATCTGTAATGCAGGGTTTTTATGTAGGTTGGATATGGGCCCTAGTCTCCCCTTCCTTTGGGAGAGTTACCTTGCCTAGATCCTAGTGGAGTGAAGGATTTTCAGTTCTACTTGCCCCTTGTATGGACGGAATTAGTTTCTTTGTGCTTGTGGTTATTCTTCTTGTTCTCCCTTCTGTTCCAGGCTGTAGTCTTGTCCAGCTTTCTGAGAGTAGCTGCTTCCACTGGTTGCTTAACTGGTCCTGGCAAGCTTGTCCAGCATGGTGCTGGGTCCCAGACATTGTCTTCCTAGGAGTCAGACATTCTAGGGTAATGTTCCTCAGTACGCTGCCTTCTTATTAGTCCCTCCAGACATTCTAGGGTAATGTTCCTCAGTACGCTGCCTTCTTATTAGACCCTGCATTCCCTGTGGTTGTGTAGTTCGTGCATCTGGCCTTGGCTGGATAAATCTCTATAAGTTAGACAAGCATGAGCCTGCATATCACTTATTTACAACGGCTCTGCAAACATTCATTATCAGTCTTGCTTTGCAGGTGGGTGGTCGCTTGTGGCAAGATGACCTGTTTGCCTGGGGGTTAAATTTGCTTATTTATTTATTTATTTATTTATGCATGTAATTTAATACATTTGTTTAATTAGGATGGTCCGACTGAGCAGAAATCTGCCGCTTTTCAGTGGGCCTTGGAAGAAAAGCTCCAGAAAATGTACATAAAGCATAACGTAGAATGTAGGGTATATAGCATACAACAAAAATCTGTACATCATTTAAATGCTGGATTACAATGCCTAAAAGAGTATCATAAATTATTAGTAGCCTGATGGAAAGTGCTGTTTGCAAACATTGTGCAAATAAATGTAATGGCAGAAAAGGAGGACCAGCAGTAACAACTGAGAAATGAAAGTTTCATGGGTTTAGATAAGGGGAAAAGAAAACAAGGCAAGGAAGAGAAGAGTGGAGATTTTAGTATATTAAGTGAAGATGTTACAGTTGGAGGAAAGTACTATGATTGGGCCAGTTTGATTGTCATTAAGGAGTTGTACATGTAAATAGCCATTCATCTGTTAGGTATCCCTTTGTTTGTCCTTTAAAGGAGTGACATATGGATAGCCATGTATCTGTTAGGTATCTCTTTGTTTGTCCTTTAAAGGAGTGACATATGGATAGCCATGTATCTGTTAGGTATCTCTTTGTTTGTCCTTTAAAGGGTATCTCTTTGTTTGTCCTTTAAAGGAGTGACATATGGATAGCCATGTATCTGTTAGGTATCTCTTTGTTTGTCCTTTAAAGGAGTGACATATGGATAGCCATGTATCTGTTAGGTATCTCTTTGTTTGTCCTTTAAAGGAGTGGATGTTTAGAGTAAGTCTAAGGGTGTGAGGGGAGGAGAATTCCACAATTTAGCAACATATGATGACTCCAAAGAGTCTTGAAAATAGGAAAAATGAATGCCAAGGAGGATCCACAAATGGTTTAAAAATAATTTAATATTATACCATAAAACTTTGAGTGCTTTCATCTCCCAAAAGAGACTTCATCAGAATAATTACAAACAAACACAAAGGCATAAAATATAGCATCTAAAAACAATTTTCCTTGGCTGTAATTAATGGATCAATTGAACTTGTTCTTTTCATATTTTTCCTGTTAAAGAACCAGGTATATGAGACAGTCATATGTTGTTCATATATGCATGTCTTTAAGGCACGCTTAGTCTTGCCAACATAAAATGCTAAACATTCAATGTAGTAAGCAAGATATACCACCCGTGAAGTGGTGCAGTCGCCACCCTGAAATACTATTCTGCTATTTGTAATAACTAATGTTAAGGTCTGGTTCCTAATGATGTAAGTACACCGTGTACAACACCCACATCTCATAGTCCCTTTAGTTGTCTTTGGAACTGTACCATATTTGCTCTCCATTAATCTTTTGAAATTAGGTGCTGTTTTAGTAATAAAAGTGGGTTTATTCCCTACCAACTGATATATTTCAGAGTTAGTCTTAAAAATGCACCAATTTCTTTTAATGAAGTCTTTGATCTCACTGGAGAACTGGTTATGTTCTACTTCCAAAGCCTTTTCATATTTATGTTCCATGTTTTTGGTCGATGCAGTGAGTCCAGTGCCTAGAAGTGGTTTATATGTGTACCCCACTCATTATACACTTCCAATAACAAGGTGTCTAGAATATGACCAGGGTACCCCCTCGCTGAATACATTTTCCTTAACTTTGCTAACTCAAGCCACACGTCATCCCTCAGGGAGGACATATGTGCCACCCTAATGGCTTGTCCGTTTACTAAGCTCTTCTTTTGCCCAATAGGGTGGCTACTGGTGAAGTGTAGATAGGAGTTGCAAAATTTTCTTTCGTAAAATGTTGGATTTGAGGCCATTAGATCTGCGGGAAATGAGGGTGTCCAAGTAAGTTTTCTCTGCTCCAAGAGTATGTAAATTTCAAAAACTCCATAGTATTGCTCAAGTATTATACAAAGTTATGGATTTTGTGTACCTCATCTTCCTATAAAATAAATATACCATTGAAAAAACATACATATAAATGTAGGTTTTTGGTGAAGGAACTTCTCAATACAAACTGATCTTCCCAACCTAGTAATACCAAGTTTGCAAAAACAGAGGCACACGATGCTGCCATTGCCGCTCCTCTTATTTTCTGAAAAAACTCCCTCCTCAAAATAAATGTAGTTATGTTGTAAGACAAGAGCCATTAATTCCATGACCAAATTGATTCTTTCATTAGAGGGTAAACCATTTAGTTAAACTAAGGTGAAAATATTCTAGACCTTCATTCTTGAAAATGACAGTGAACAGGTCTTTGACATCAGTTGTTACAAATACAAGATTTTCTTTCCACATAAGTTCTTTTAGATGTACTAAAATATCCCAGGAGTCGTTAATTAAATGTGGTACTGCAAAGTATCTATAATATGACACCACAACTTACATGGTACCTGAGATGTAGCATTCACTTTGTGGCACAGCTCAACAGACAATAACAGCTGTGTAGCGGTAATATGATAAGTAATATTTGCTTATCACTCTGACCAAATTATTTTGTAACAAATGCGCATTTTCTGGTACTTTGGTAATAACAGCCCCACATGGTGTATAAGCTTCTAGTGATGGCTAGCCTGATTAAAACAGGTGTTTTACGGCTCCCTGCTGCTGTGGGATACATGCTGTTCCCTTTCTGGAGATTGTTTCATAAAACGAATGTGTCTCTGTGTAAGACAGTTTGAAGAAGGATATGTGGTAACCAATGGAAGGTGAGGTACTGACCTTGGATGATAAAGTGACATTATTTAATCATTAAGTAAGTGCACAACCTATTTTACCACTATTTCATAACGTAAAATGTACATATTTATCTTGGAGAGAGATGGCAGCATTTTGTGCAATGCCCATTTTGAAAGTACTATGTGTTCTGCCTAGCATAGGGCTGTGGTGCTATAACCTTAAGTTACTTTGGAATGTGTAAGAAACAGAGGGAATGCACTAAACTAAGTGATATTGCATCAAATGGTTTTACAATTATTAAACAAAACAATTATTAAACAATATGAATAATGCAAACAAAGAGTGCTAGTATCAATAGTATTAATTGTTAGAGGCTTAAAAATCTATTGCAGCCAAGAGGGGGTTTACAAGGAGTATAATATGGGTCCTGCTACATCTGGTCAAGACACATTTCCTCAAGACAATGCCTTCATGATGCCAGTCATTTCTTTCAGTGAGTGCTCTAACTCTCAGTAACTAGTTCCTTGGAATGCTAACTTTCCCTACCAGAACCCTCATCCTAACTGTAAAAACTACCCGCACACTGTCTAAACCTAAAGTTCCTCATCCCTTCATAAATCTAAGATCTCCTTCCCCTCCCTTACCTAAATTCTCAATCACTCCCTAAATCTAAAGTCACCTCCCCCCTCCCATTCCAGATTTATCCCTAAAACGCTGGGCCATGATCACTCCCAAAACTTAAAATCACTTCCCTCCTCTGGTCCATGATCATTCCCTAAACCTAAAATCCCCAACTCCCTCCCTAACCTAAAGTCCCAATTGCTCCATAAGCCTAAACTTTCCCTGCCTCTATTTATATAATCTTAAAGTTTATGATTTTTTTTCTGATGACCGTTTTTGTTTCAGGTGGCACAATGGTGCAGTAGTTAGTGTTGTCACCTCACAGCAAGAGGTTCTCCGGTTCACTTCTCAGGTGGGGTGCCTTCTGTGTGGAGTCTGCATGTCTGTATGCCCTCCCTGTGTTCTCATGGGTTTCTTCCTCTACCTCTGGTTTCCTCCCATGTTCCAAAGACATGCAGGAAGTAGTTTGGGCACTTTAAACTGGCTGTGAGTGTGTGGTATGGAAGAACAGCTATGGCAGGGCTAGTCACACAGCAGTGTGAACCTTGGATCTAGATGACAGCCACTGCTGAAGTGACACCCGGAGCTTATGTACAAAAATGGGAAAAAGTATTGTGGATGGATGGATGGTTGAATGGACTGTTTTTTGTTTTATATTTCTGTTTTATATCACATCTTAACATTCCTCTAAAACTATCCTGGTGTTGCAGGTGGGTAGACCAACTGCCATTCCAAAATGGAAATATATCTACAAAATTGCTCATTTTAAGTTTTGAGTTTATGCTTATTTTTGTTTGCTTACTTTTCTATTTGTCTCAGAACTCCCTGTCTCAGTGAAAAAGATATCTTCCGTTGGCATATGGTTTGTTGATTGAAAAGCAAATTTTACAATATAGCTTTCATTCTTCATTCATTTGCCAATGTTATTTATTGTTATTATTTTATCCATATCTTTGGGGTGGCTACGGTGGTGCAGCGGTTAGCATTGCCACCTCACAGCAAGAGGTTTTCCGGTTCAATTCTCAGCTGGGGTGCCTTCTCTGCAGAGTCTGTATGTCCTCCCTGTGGTCACATGGGTTTTCTCCGGGTGCTCTGGTTTTCTCCCACATCCCAAAGACATGCAGTAGGTGGATTGGACACTCTAAATTGGCCCTAGGTATGAGTGTGTGCATGTGTGTTCCTTCTGTGGAAGGTTGGACACTGGGGTGGCAACTTGACACTATAAAACTCCACTGCCAATCATGAGCAGGCAAGTGATCCACTGTGGCAACCCCTAACTCGGAAAAGCCAAAAGAAGAATATTTTATCCATAACTTGGATGATAAACAATATTACTGTTTGATACTGTTAATGACATGGATTGTTTTATAACTGTTCGTGTCACTATTTGTTACCATTACTTGTTGAAGCCTTATGGATTTGTTAGCACAGGAGATGTAGTGACTGCTCATTAGTTTTGATCTGTGAAATGCAAGTAGCCTTGAGATGCTCAGGCACTATGAAGTGACACCCTTCGTATATATTATAATTTGATTAGCTTTACATGTGGTTACCAGGCAGCTGTCCAACAGTTATGTAACATTTCTACATACTTAGAGATCTGCATTTGTTAGCACTTCAGTGTACTACAAGATCACACTGCATGCTTCTCTGCTCTCCACAGTTGTGTATTTGTGCAACTATGTTTTTTTAAATAAATGGGTTGCAGGGGTGAAACTCCACATAGGAGGTACAGGGGTGCTATCCCACTCCTAAACACAGCATTAACAAAGGAAATTATTGCAGGAATGGCTCAGGGAAACACATATTATGGGAGATGTTGCCCAACAACGGAATGGATGCATTAGTCTAAAGGCAGGCCTCAATGGAATTGATACCATTACTTATTGATTGAGCCATTCCTAAACACAGCGTTAACTAACTGAACAACAGAATGGCAACATAAAAGTAAAATAAAGAATGCAACCGTGAAATGATTGGAACACCACACTCTGTGCATTGGCCTTTCTCCATTTCATATTTGACAACTGTTGTGCAACAGAGCTCATCTTATTTGTGCAAACAATGTCAATATCGGTAATGCATGACATAGGTGAGACTACATTTTTGCTATATAATGAGAAGTGCCTTTTCTCATTGGTTAGAATTAGACAACATTGCACAATGTTCAACCACAAAAAGATGATGGTTTTATAAGCCCTTTTTGGACATGTCTGTGGTATGTTTATCTATGTTTTGACCACATTCATGGGAGTAGAGTAAGGAGATGAAATGGGAAACAGACAGTACAACAGGAAGGTAAGAAAGTAATGAATGGGCAGGATGGAGGTGGTTAGGATGAATAATATATTTTTATTGTGGGCCAGGTGCCCAGTTTTTAAGAGAAGGGAAAGTTGGAGAAGGAGGTAAGGGATGTAAGAGGAAGGTAAAAGGTGTAGTTTAGGTAGTAGTGAAAGACAGACAGGACTACTAGGGTGTGGGGTAACACAATAAGGGAGGGGAGCACAATGTAGAAAGAGACATCAGACAGACAGAATGCTGACAGTGGTGAGGGAAGGATTGTTTACCAACATGGGTGGGCATGGACCCAAAAAGGAGAGGATCACCTGGTTGAGGGCTAGGACTGGTTATATGCAGGTGCACTCTCTGCTGACTGAAACCAAAAAAAGAATCACTCACAACACATATGGCCAGAAATGACCCATAAGAAAGCCTTCACTTTTTGTCCTCAGTATTTGCACGGACTTTGGCATTGCACACCAATGCCAAGTGAAGGTGAATGGCTGTTCATGTCCTGTGGCAAAACCCGGTCAGTTGCTGCCATCATCTGCGGTAGTTCAGTTATCTTCACGCTAAGGCATTTAAACATATTGCACTGTTGGAATACAGTGTAATGGCAGAATAAAGGTAATACTTGGCGAAGGTTACTCTAACAGTTTTTTTTGTAAAAAAAACTACAACTTCTCTTTTGAATGTTGACATAAATCACTTCTCTGAAGATTGCTTTTTGGCCATCGCATCAAGGTTTAAATTTCATATGTATGTTACATTATTTCTCACTCTGTTGTTATACTTTTGTGATATGTTTCATGACATGCATCTGATTTTTTATCCAGTTACAACCTTTAATGAACAGATTTTGAATATTGTTGCAAAAAGCATTTGCAAACACGTCCATGCACATAAGGAAGAATTGGTAAACTACCATTATTCTATTCATGCCTTAATCAGGTTTTGCCTCTCCTACAGCTTCTTCATACCCAGAGCCATCAGTCAATGATACAGAGCATGAGAGATGAATAACAAGGACACATCAAAAAGATGTGCATTAATGACCCATAATACAAATTTTGATATGTGTCTGCCCATCTGCCTGTACACGCCTTTGTACTGCCGACTATTCATTAGGTCAATGGATATAAATTTCATCTTATGGCATTTTCATAATGTCATTACATTACTTAAGAATAATACATACATATTTCATTGGCTGAATATGCTGTTACTGCCCCTTCAAAGGTGTGATTTTGGCATGTGTGAAGTAAGATTCCCTTTGTGAGGTGTTGAGCTAATAATCAAGTCTATAAAATTACCTTGTCAGCTTGACAAAGGTTAAAATCCAGCATTTGGTGAAACTGTTACTGCCGGTTTTTGTATGTCTCATTCCTGAGAATGTGTTGCATATGTATCTGTATAACCCCCTTCTGTTTTATCAATTGTCCTCAGCATTTCCTTAAAGTCTGGCAGTGAGCAAATGTACTATGTGATGCTAAATTGCATTTCATGTGTTATTGCAAAATGTGGTGAGTTTTTACCTTATACTTCATTGCCACAGTTAGCATAAAGCACTATAGGCAGCTGCACTGCAGTAAAACAGATTTAGGGTAATAAACACTGATACAGTTACTCTTCCATATGTATCAGGCTGTTGAATATTATGTAAAGTGTAAGGCAGGCTACAATTGATGTAAGTGTAATAAATACTGCTGTCGACCCAATGTTTTTATCGGACATGCTGTGAGTGTCTCTTACAACATATGACTGAAAGTTATCACAGCATGAGCTCCTCTCTGGTAAGCTAAGATAATCAACCTGTCTGTAAAGTTTTACTTCTACTGACAAAGAATATAATCCTGACATACGTTGAACAGTAATGTAACTTTTCTCTACATTAATATTACTTATGTAAGGGTGTGCTACATTTGCTATCAGCCAAGCCAGCATCCTCATGTCATCATCACGTTTCCAATTTCCTACACCTTCTTCAACCAGTTGTATGTGGATGTGCTGGTTAGTGTCAGTCTTGCACCATTTCTATCACTGTATCACTCAGGGCACATTCTCAATGTAGGAACAAGTAATACAAACACAACATACAGGTGTTGATGTGTGTGCCATAACACAAACTTTGTGCCTCTCCATCTCTGTGTCCCTCATCACCTCTTCTGGCTTGGTACATTATAATGTAACATAGGGTGGCTTAATGGTTAATGTGTTTGCCTACCAAACACAACGTGCAGGGTTTGAGTCTCACAAGGGATAATTGGCCAGGCTTAAAATGGCTCACAAGGGCAGTTAGCTTAGTACTAATCTATGAACCTATATTTAGTAGGCTGATGTATGAAATGGTCATCTTATATCATTTGGCTACTCTCCTTACTGTGACGAAGCATAATGCCCACACCTCTCAAGACATCCTGCCCTATACATACAGTTAGGATGTATGCAGAGTCATAATAATTATTTCAAAATACATACCATCATTGTCAAATTTAACAAATTGCACAACAAATTAACTTGTAATTTCCCTTCAAGCGTGGCAGGTTTGTAGTAGGTATAAAAGATTATTTCAGTAGGCGCTACTGATACAGTTTGGACAAGCAACTTATTTAGGATAGTCATTCCTATGTAGTCTTACAGTCCTAATCAAAATTAATTATGATAATCACATTCTGACACCCTTTGTAAAACTATCTGCATACTGGAATCAAACCCTGCTTAGCTTACACCTTGTGCCATAGAGAAAGTTAGGTGACAGGTGGATTTTCTCCACTCAGTACTGTCTAGAGTGTGACAGCCGTGCATCGCCACTAAGCTTGCTTGCACTACTGAAGACTAACCAAATTAAAGTTTCCACTATTTTCCTTAAATAGTAAACCCTGTTTGCTCACCTCCTAACATCACACAAAAAGGGAAGGCAAGCACAATTCATTTTTGAATTAAGCTTTGGACCTAATATGTAAAAGGTAGACTCCAACACGCTAAGTGCATATCGTCAACATGTTATCATAACACAGATGTGTTCTACATTTAATCACAATCACATTTTCTGTCTGCTCCTTATTTGCTCAAAGGTTGTCTGGGAGTACCACTGAACACTGCTGCTTCACTGTGCAACTCCAACAGCTCAAAGAATAATCATGCATGCACTAATACTTTCCCAACATCAGTGCAAATGACTTTCTCAGCATTGCGCTTTAGGAATAGATTTTCAACAAAGATAACTATTGTTACTGGATTGTATTACTTCAATTTACATGGAATTTGCTTAATGTACTCAAGTGAAATGAAGTGAACTGTGTGGTTGACTGAACACTTCATTCTGTACATTTATGTCTGCACTGCAGCACTTATACTTGCAAATGGTACACAATCACATAGAGCCTTTGCACACATACATCATCATTACTTAGCCTTACTGCATTGCAACATTAAGTATTGTTTTGTATTGATAATGCACACTGCCCACATATGAGCACACAACATTGCTAACATCACTAAAATTCATTAAGGTTTTATATACCATCATCATAACCTGATGATCCATGAGTGATTTATTGTCAGTTCTATGTTTCACAAGTCTGTGTCTCTCATGTACATAACACAGATACATGTCATTCTCATTTCTGCAATATAAATTTATGACAGCATATCTGACAAATGTCAACAGTATGTGTTCATAGGTTCATAGGTGTTTAGGTTCATAGGTGTTTACTAGGCTAATGACCACAAGGGCCTTTTTAAGCCTAGCCATGCATCCCAAATCTCTGACAAGTTCTGATACCCTTGATAAGTGTAAGCATGGGGTTGGGAGATAAACTATTTACAGGTTACCTGTTTGCATTAGAGACATAGGTGTCAAACCAGGGATGAATTTCCATTTTCCCATTCAGTTGTCTCATTTTTCTTTCATGACCCTGTGTTTTTATTTTAGTTATTATTGGTGCATGATCTAAAATAGTTATTGGGTGCATATCAAGACCTTCAATAAAATGTACACATTTCTGTGAAAAGTAAATTCTGTCTAGCCTAGCCCAGTTTTTGTATCTTGGAGAATAATATGTAAATTCACTCCGAACTCCTAGTACTGAATTCACATCTTCCATGCCAAATATTTTCATAAATTTCTTCAAAAGTCTACTCTCCTTTGTTATACTTTCCCTTCTGGGCCCCCAGACACATCTTCACTGCTGCAAATCAAATTCCAGTCCCCACCTACAAGTAATATTCCTTGCTGAAAGCTGATTATTTCTCCCAGAATTTTCTTAAGCTCCATTATAGCAGTTTTAGGTAGATAAACAAGCAAGGCAGGCAAATCCAAATACTCCAAAGCAAAGGTATCAATTGTTAACGTATTTTTAATAGGAACGTTTTCGCTCCTGCACAAGACCAATATCATTTTATAAACACTCATTCGTGATGTCACATCCTTAAAACCAATTAAAAATATACAAAATGTGACATCATTTCCTATCAATTCTATAATAAAATCCTGACACATCCGTCAAAGCGTGCATCAAAACATTCACATTTGTACTTTAGGTACATGCAAAGATTAAGCATGAAGAACACCTAAACAGAGAATGTAATGGAATCGTTTTTAAAGTTATCTTAGGAACTAGGAACAGGTACTTCTTTAAAAACGAGTCCATTACCTGTGGCTCTCGAAATATATACATTCTCTCTTTTTGTACTTTAAACAGGACAGGTTAGAGTTTAGCCTCCATCATCATCATGCTTACATTCGCGCAATGTCTGTGAATATGGTATTTTAGACAAATAGATATTAGGACACATCATGGGGGTTTTGGGGTGGGGTTTTTTGTTTTGTCTGCCGTTACCAGTTTTAGGTAGATGTAAATACACACCAATGTAGTCATCCTTCCTTGCCAGCAGCTGCTTACTACCACATATCTAACATTCTTATCTTTTTTATCTTCTTCTATCACTATTGGAGCTCCTCTTGCAATTAATATAAGTACACCTCTTTTCCTTTGCCCTTTCTTTATCAAAGTCATGTGTTCAGTTCTTTCCAAGTTTGTCTTCTGTAGCATATAGTTCACTACTCTTTCTCTTTTTGTATTTATCTGTGAGACCACTGACCACTGACATTTAAAGACATTACAGAAAGCATCCTTGTATTAAAAAGTTAATATTCCCAACATTTATATATAACAGTTTTTTTTGTTAAATGACTAGTTCCAGCTTTTGTGTTATATGCATACACTGTTTGGCAGGTTGAACTTTTATACAGTTATTTCTTGTCATATCCATTTGAAACAAATAAACACATAAAACCACAATATCAACACACAAAACTATGCACATCTTCAAACATTGAAGTTTTCCCCTCCTAATAGGAACAACTGTCCCAAACTGACAGCCACACTCATAGACTTGAGTTAATCTAAAAAAAAGGTTATCTATGTTAAGACGCATGGTGCAGACTGTACTTCTACTAAGTGCTGTCTGGTTTTGTCATTTTCTTATAGCTCTCCCAGCTGGGAGAACACCTGAATAGTTTCAGAGAACTTTACCCTCTAGCCAATTTCTCTTTGTTTTAGCCAATTTCTTTTTATTAGATTGTCTCCATGGAGACACAAGGACCAGATACAGACTTACAACTAATATTCAATATTACTTTTCATTTTCTTTCTATCTCTTAAAATGTGTTACTAGATCAAGCTAAGGCTTTAATCCAGTCATTTCCCCATGCAAGAATGAGGAAAAAAAGCACATTCATTTTTCTTTCATCATGCTCTATTAACCAGACTTTTTTTTTTACATTGCATTGCCTACATTTCTTAAAACTGAACAAGGAGAAAGAGAGAAGAAGGGAGAAAGAAAAACAGAAAGTAGAAAAAAATAGGAGCACTTGTTTACAATAATATCCCCAAAACTTTATTCTAGATGCAAAGAAAATCATACACTCTAAAAATACTTCTATTAAGAAAAACGTGTTTTACTTACAGTTAACTTTCTCCCTCTTCTTCCCCTCGTTTAAGTATTTTCCAAACATTAATGACATGAAGTAGGGCATATACTTTAGAGTCCCCCACAAGTCCAACAAATTCCAAAAATCCTCCAATATTTACAGATTTTCTTGCTCTGTCATATTTCACAAGTATAATTATTGCTTATATTATTCAATTGTTCATTATTGAGTATAATATTGCACTTACTCCTTCATATCAAAAACTATGGATTTGCACAAAAACTTGAGCATCACAATATGTTCTCTGTCAGATAATGAGAAATTAATCCTATCTACACTGCACTCTCACACTGTAGATGTCAGACTTCTTCAGTGGTGCTTGTGCTAGTTACTGTGTCCTACAGACTGTATAACTAGATAGCTATGGGTTTCTATTCTCAGAGTAGGCAGCGTGTGTGTGTGTGTGTGTGTGTGTGTGTGTGTGTGTGTGTGTGTGTGTGTGTGTGTGTGTGTGTGTGTGTGTGTGTGTGTGTGTGTGCGCGCATGTGTGTGTGCCAGTGTGTATGTGGGTTGTGTATAGAATCATGTAAATATGACTTTATGTACTGCTGACCTCACTGACATAGCATTCTGGAGAAACTTTTATACTACAGGGTGAGATCACATCAATGTCTGACCTTCTCCCAACATCATCTTTTCTGTAACAAAATGCTGATGTCATCCCCTATAAAATGTATTCTCACACTGCAGAAGTCAGACTTCTGTGGTGGCACTTGCATTAAATACTGTGTCCTCTAGACTGTGTAACTAGATAGGTAGGAAATTCTAATCTCACAGCAGTCAGTGTGTGTGTGTGTGTGTGTGTGTGTGTGTGTGTGTGTGTGTGTGTGTGTGTGTGTGTGTGTGTGTGTGAGTGTGTATGATGGTGGGTCCATAGCATTACTGAAGGATTAATTCAACATCTGTGCTCATTTGGCTCCCATTTGTGAGAAATATTTACATGGTCAGATCAATCCCATATTCCCTTTTCACTCTGTCCACAAACGAGTCCCCTTCACATGGTCGACATTTCACAATGTCAAAACCTATATGGCCGAGACTATATGATCGACATTTGAAATGTCGACCATGAGGAACTGGCATCTCCATACAGTGCGGAATGGAAAGATATCCATTTCCACACTGTAGTGCGATCTCGTATACGGTATATTAAAGTTACAGGGGGTGTAGGGGCAGAGCCCCCCACAGGGGTGCAGGGGGGCATAGCCTACCTGCTAGCATCTTTAAAGTTAGTTTATTTCTTTTTGGTCTACTTGTATGTTCAACATTTCGAATGTCGATCATATGGTCTCGGCCATATGGGTTTCGACATTGTGAAATGTCGATCATATCAAGTAGACACCCACAAACACAAACTGTCTGCAACACACTCATGAGATCATTTTAATAATGTACTCTCGCAGCAGTAAAGTCAGACTTCTCTTGTGGTATGTGTGTATAATAAACTTGCATGTAGACTGTGTCAATAGATAGGTAGGGAGTCTGAATGCAGCAGTGAGACTCTCCTGACAGTGTGTGTGTGTGTGTGTGTGTGTGTGTGTGTGTGTGTGTGTGTGTGTGTGTGTGTGTGTGTGTGTGTGTGTGTGTGTGGGTGAGTGTCTCTGAATGTGAATGTGAATGGATGCCGGAGTGTCTTACACCTCTTAGTATTGACAACATTTAGAATCCCACATAGCTGTAGAAGTAATTTTTGTACACACATCTCCTTTGCATGATAAGTTCATAGGTTCATAGGTGAGTACTAGGCTAGTTGCCCTGAAGAGCCATTTTAAGCCTAGCCAATATCCTGAGGTTAGAATCAAACTCTGTATCTTGTGTCTATGAGGTGAATACTTTAACCATTATTGCAAACCTACTCCCCAGATGATGCCATTCCTTCAAAGATACAGTGTGGCTCACATGCAGTCAGACTTCTCCTGTGCTGTATGCATATAACACAAGTGCATGTAGATTGTGTCAGTACAGAGGTAGGGAATTCAAATACAAGAATGACTGACTTCTGTCAGTCTGTGTTTCTTTCTCTTACTGTGCAGAACAGACTGCAAATACATGTATGATATATATCTATACAGTATGCTTGTGTTTTGCAACCATTTTTTAGTGGAAACATCAAAGTAATACATAGTGATGATGTCATCCATCAAAATAAGCAGTGTCACAGTTGTAAAATAAATCTCGAGTTGAGCTTGTGTTTCAGCAAACCTTAATTAGCTTGTGATATTAGGTATATAATTCAAATCCTGAAGTCATTGCTTACAGTCAGTGTACATGTTGTTAACAATGTTGTCACTCATAGGTGCTATGTTCATGTGTAGATGTTGTTTGCTCTTTTCAAGAGTTTATTCTAAATTTCCATTTGAAAGGCTGTATTGAAGACTGATGCTGTCGTTTGAATAGATTGTCCTTGCATATCAGTTGTAGTAAGATACCTCCTCAGGCCTGATTACGCAAGACAGTGTAATGTATGTTGTTGGCTAAGTAAGGTGTGTGTTCCAGTATGGGATTATATCCACATTGTACATAATTGTTGTTCTACCATCACAGTGACAACAGCAGGGGAACACAGGTGTGTTTGGGTAATGTTCTTTGACATGCAGCAAGATTCTTTCTAAGTAATTACAGGGACACACATTCCTTGAGTCATACACATTATGCAATGCTTTCACATAACCACACACATGACAATTGGCAATGCACTTCAGTGATCCCACCATGGTGTTGATTTTGTCATTGCTTAGGCAAGTGTTCCAAACCATCGTTGAGTGACTGTATGTATTTGTGTCCTTAACTGTTCTGCAGGAATGACCACTGGAAATTCCACAGTGTACATATAGAGTGGCAGAGGCCTCCCTCATCCATTTTATCAGATAACTATTATGGGGAAGTTAAGTACAGCTCATTTAATGACTTCACATAGGTGGAGTTCAACATCTGTGATAACAGTTCCACTGTGGCGCATGTGATTAATAGCAATATAATTAGATGGAGGAGTTGTATAGCTTGATGTTCAAGTTTAGTATAGAGAATCATTTTGCGATATCATACAACCATGACATCACATCAGTATTATCTCGTTATATATTGCACGGACAAATTCGAACATAGCTTTGGATTTCATGGCAGCAGACATTTGTTCTGCCAATGTCACGGTGAGAGTGCTACTGTGACACATGCATTGAGTATTGTGGTGTACCTGAGTGTGCTTCAGTGGTATGTGTACAAAAATCAGAGGAACCTTCTCTGACCAAGGAACATTGATATCGTACTGCTCACAACTGTGTACACGTGAGCATACTCATTTAATTGCCTTCAGTCTGACATGCTGATATGACATTCATTATCAAGGATCCTTTTTTAATTCATACATTAATTTCAGTTGTTTGTTGTAATGTCCATTGCTACCTCCTCTAATAGATGCAGACAATACACAGCTCTGGGTAATACATTGCATCATGGTGTGGTGTTTGCATCTATTCTTATTTATCTGTGCAATAACTGTGTCAGGCTGGAATGCCTTATGCAAGGATATTACGTATTTCACACTCTTGCTCTTACATTTGTAACACCACACACACCTGCACATTGGATTCATAATCATTAGAATATTGAAGTGCATAATTCCCTTCAAGGGTGACCCTCCTCATACATGTGTTAGACCAATGTCTGTGGCATGCAGTTAATACACAGCTCACTGGTAACACTGATGCAATATGTTAGATTCTTGCAAATCTAGACTGTGGCTTCTGAGACATTTGTAGTTTCCTAAATGTTATATTGATGGAATGCATGTATGCAAATATCCCATAATGTATTTACTTTCCTTACTAACTGTCATTACAACTCAGCATGTTCATGATATTTTTAGCTCATGTAATCCCCTCTGTTACAATGTTAATTTGTGTAACTGACACATTTTATAATATCATATATACTTCTAGTTACCTATATTTGCTCAGGAAGTGTGATCACCATTAATTATTATGACAAACATATTGCATAGTTTTATCATTACAAAATTGTCTTTGAGACATAAGCACCTTTAAGTCAATTATCTTACTACAATCTAAACATTTACCCTCCCCTCTTACATTTTACATCTCTTTGATTTCTGTGCACATTGTTCTCGGTAAACTTTGTCTGCCTGAGAACCCATCTGTTGTAGTTACCCTTGACATTTACCTTCCCTTCATACTTATTTCTGTATTCATATATAAAGCTTGGGCATAACTGGAACTAGTTTTGCTAAGTGCACTCTCTTTCATCCCTTTTAAAACGATATTTTATACCAAGCACACAATATGATATTAATGCCATTGTCCCAGTTATCCCCATCTTGTGCATGTGGTCTTTCTAATAAGGATCTCTTACATGTTTTCCAGCACTTGTCCTTTTGTTCAAAAATTATGGGAATTTTTGTTCAGCTCAAAAGTATAGAGGGGTAAAGTCCTCACTATGTTGCAGGGGACCTGAGTTTGCACAGTGGCTAGGGTGCCTGTAGGAGTTAACCGGGGAGGATAAGACTGAGTGGCCATTGCTGGATTGCCCATTCTTGAGGAGAGAGAGAGAGAGACAGACAGAGAGAGAGAGAGAGAGAGAGAGTGTGTGTGTGTGTGTGTGTGTGTGTGTGTGTGTGTGTGTGTGTGTGTGTGTGTGTGTGTGTGTGTGTGTGTGTGTGTGTGTGTGTGTGTGTGTGTGTGTGTGTGTGTGTGTGAGTGTGTGAGAGAGACAGCTCTGGCTTGCAACAAGGGTGACACCTAGTGGAAACACTGTGTCTTACACAATAAACTTTAATACAGCTATTAACATGCTTAGCACCAGTAAAATTAAGGGAAATCCAGCACGTGAGACATAATTTCCCCTTGGGGGACAACTGTAGGGGGCTTGAAGACACCATCAAAGAGGAGGGGTGAGGGCTCCCACTATGGAGAGGGATCTCTCAGGACCAGATAGATGGAGTGCTCCCTATCAGCCAACCTTTGTTAGAGAATGGAAGAGCTTATCAAGATTCTTTGGAAGGAAGGCGAGCAATTTTTATTAATGCATGTGCACTTTTTTTGGGGGGGGAGGTGCCTGAGATGATATTCATACTGACTAGAAGAAATCTGGCCAGGACATGGGAACTTCCCTACTCTTCTCAATAGGTTCCATGGAATTATTTACATCAGCCTGTGCTACCATCAGCTTGGGAAGATAGGACCTCAGTTTAATGTCTCATCTGGTAGATGGCACACTCATGAGTGCGCATCACCACTTATGTTGTACCGCAGTCTCAGTATTTGAAAAACTAATCTAACTGCCTGGTGTGGGAATAGAACTCCTGACATTCTGTACCAAAGGTGAGGGTGTTTCCTGTTGAGCTACTGAGGCAACTTGACTTCCACTCTCCTCGAACAAATGGGACAGCTGGGTGTTAGTAGTGGAGCCACTTGTGAAGGTCTAAAGGTGCAAAAAATATATGGATGTTTATTAATTCATTACCTACCAAACATCAGTTGATAAACAAAGAAATGACTCTGGAACAGACAGTTTTTTTTACAGAACTTTAAAACATATAAAGAAAACAAGACACCATTTAACATGGTTATTGCTCTCGTTAAGTTCTACATTACAACAGTGTGGACTACTGTCCAAAGTATTTTTATTTCGAAGCTTTCAACTACTGTGTAAAAATAAACGATAAAAACTAGAAAAACAATCATAATAGTCATGTAACAAGTCAGAACTCTCTATCCCACATTCAGCGATGATGATGATGATGATAATGAGAAGGAAATGATTTAACCAAGGAAAAAAAAGAGGAAAGATGGGAAATAATGTCTAAAGAAAGTAACATCAATATGTGGATAACTAGACTAAATCAGAAGAAGAGAACAAGCAGTCCCAGCAAGACATAATGGTGGGAATAAGATACCTCTGAAGGGCACCTCTTTGTGGCATCAGCGAAAACTAGAGTTGCAATGTAAAACCGTTGCACTAAGAAGTTTAACTCTGAATGTTAAGGGTAGGAAAAATAGTAATGAGTCTAATAATAAAACTCCTAAAAAACTAGGGACAAGGCTTTAGGGCCAGAGTGTGGTAAGGTAAGAACATTATAAAGTAAGCTTTTACCTACTGATAACATTAGTGTTGTTGTTGTATCTTTCGGCTTTTCCCGGTTAGGGGTCGCCACAGCGGAACTCCGGTCCGCTAATGATTGGCAGTATATTTTTACGTGCCGAGTTGCCAGTCCTGATGCACAACCTTCAAGGAAAGTACACCCATTCACGCATGTCTCCAGACAGAAGACGCTTTAGCTGAGAATCAAACTCACTTACTGTGAGCGACAGCGCTACCGCAGCACCACCACCACAGTGTACTGATAACATTAGTGTAAAAACACATAATTAAAAAGCAAGCATGAATGCAGTTAAATTGGAAATAAAGTGATATGCTAGAGACCTAAAGTAAGCTGTCAGCATTATTTTTTAAGAATCATATTAAATCCACAGTTAAAAAGTTCAGCTGACTAAATGATTATAGGCTGCGGTGGTTTAGAATAAAGTCAAATAGTGCCTGTGCCTCACTGGTGGGAAAAATAGCTTTGTCTGTGTGAAATCTCACCCTTTGAAGGAAGCAGTTATGCCATCCATAATGGGAGACCTTGCATTTGCTCAATGTGTATACATTTTATTCAGAAGGGATGTGCGGGCATTCAACCTGATCAGCCAATGGAGATTTCCTTCCTTACAGGATGAAGTTAAAGCCGCCAGTGCTACATGTAGGCAAAACATTTGCATGTACATTGATGGTGAAACCTACAGAAAGGCATTGTGGTGATTTGTTGCTAACTGCATAGGCACAATGGAGCTGTCATATTCTACTCTGTATTTTACCAGATGGAACAGCACCTTAGCTCTGTGACATGAACTGGGGGTGGGAGATTCAAAGTGGTCTTGTGGCATTTTGTATTTTATAGTAAGAGATAAGTAAGATATAAGTAAAACACACACACACACACACACACACACACACACACACACACACACACACACACACACACACACACACACACACACACACACACACACACATTCTATTTATGCACTGAGACTGGCACTTTTTTCACTTGAACTACTAAAGAGTGGGAGGTTCCAAGTGAAACTATGACATTCTGTGCTGTACTTTATAGAAGATTGGATGTAACATATAATGTTTCAAAATAATTGTGTAAAGCAGCAGTAGGTATTATAACACTTTTCTGTTTGGTTTGGACCTGTGATGTAGTACTTTGTATTAAAAAATGGAAGAGAAGAGGTACTGTACCCCAGCTCTTTTCTATATTAATCATATGATCATAGGACGTTAGTAGGCTATTGGTCCTAAGGCCCTTTGCAAGCCTAGCCAAGAATTTAGCCAATGATCCATGTCCAGCAGGGATACAGGTGGAATCTCAGGGGTGTATTTTCTGTTCCCCATCCAGTTATCCAGGTTGTGTTTAAAAAGGGATAATGAGGTGCTCTGCTTGACATGGAGGGGGAGTCTATTCCACAGAAGGGGGAGTCTCTGGGACACAAATCAGGCCCATCAACAAGTCCTATTGATGTTACAGACCAGGTTGAGGTCACACATGCGGGTTACTCGAGTGCAGCTTAACTTGCAGATATACAGCAGTCCCATCAAGGTGGGGACTGAGATTGCTTTGTATACCAGACAGACGTCACCAAAGAGGAGTCTGTATGAGACTGAGTTGAGGGACAGGACCTTTAGCCTATCTGTGTAGGGTAGGTGTTTAAGGCCCTGGATTCTCCTGGTGAGGAACGTCTGCGGTGTCTCCAGCCACTGCATGTGCTTGGTGAGGTACATGCCGAAAGGGGCATTGTACTCAATAGTGGGCCTTATAAGGGAAGAATACAGGGATGTTATGACCACCTTTTCCCTGGATCAGATACCTTTACTAATGAGGTAGGCCATGTAGAAAGCTTTCTGTATAATGGAGGCAATATGGTGGTCAAAAGTCAGTTTGCTATCAACTTGGGTGCCCAAGTCTACTGCTTGAGGTGACTTCCCCTATTTCGACTAGGTGGGTTTTATCAGTTTGCTACCCATCTGGTAACATATGGATTGATGCCTAGTTGAGAGAGTATATCTATTATACCTGAGTGGGGAATAGTATTGAAGGCATTGGCCTGCTCAAGTCAGGTGGTGTGTACTGTCTTCCTCTCATCTATGGCTTTAGTGACTGTCTCAAGGAAGTCGACCAAATTTAACAGGCATGACCTCCCCTTGACGAAACCAAACTGTGTGAGATCGAGTGTTTGAAGGTTGCCAATGTCCTTGTTAATGAGGTCCATCATAATCCACTCCATGGCCTTGCAGATCAGGCTAGTTAGGCTGATGGGTCTATAATGTCCTAGATCAGTGGAAGCGCCATCTTTGTGTAAAGAGATGAGAGTGGCTGTCCTCCACTCGGCTGGGATGAAGCCAGTACTCAGCGTTTGGTTGAATAGGGTGCCTGATAGTGCTGTAAGTTCCTACCTGAGTTCATGTGGGATACGGCATGGGATGTTATCGAGTCCTCTGGCAGCTGTATTTTTTGCCTTTGAGAGGGCAGCGATGACTTGCTCCCTATAGATAAGGGGAGGGGGCAGGTGCTGGAGATGTCCTGATTTACTGATGGGGGGAACAGAAAAGTGAAGTTTTCACTGAACCTGTCTGCCAGCAGGTTGGTTATATCTATGGCATTTGTATATGTGGTGTCCTTGACCACCAGTTCTGAGCAGATCTGATTGCTTCCTTGAGACTGTGAACATATTTGAAGAAGGGTTTATGATTGTCTTTAGTAGATGTGGCCAGTTTGGACTTGAAGTTTGCTTTGGAGGATTTCACTAGTGCTCTTATTTGCTTGTTCAGGCTAAGGAGAGATTGCTTCCAATAAGGCACCGTCTCCTTCTTGGTCATGGACAGCAATTTTTTTCCTTTTATTATAGAGTTTATTTATTTCAGATGTCCACCAGACAGGTTTACTCTTCCTTGAGGAGAAGGATTGTGTCCTGTCGGGTATTCCTGAATCCATGCAGCTATATAAATGCTTGTATAGTACTTTGGTGTAGGTTTGGACATATGTCCCAGCTCCTATGGAGGGGAAGGGGGCTGTGAAGCTGGTTTATACCATCCTTCAGGAGGTTGTAATCAGCTTTGGAGAAGTTTTTTTTGTTTGACCCAAGCTGGGTGGGTGGGGGGGTTGGAAGAGATGGTGACTTCGAAAGTGACCACTTTGTGATCGGATCTTACCAGGGAGGATGACACTGTAGGGATGCTACAGTGGTTACTCATATTGCTTAATACCAAGTCCAAGATATTTTCACCTCTTGTGGGGGTGTCAGCCAGCTCGTTAATGGTATTTGCACTGACAAAATCAAGGAATCTCTGGGCATTTGCATTTTGGCATGAGTAGTTCTTCCAGTCTATGGTTGGTTAGTTAAAGTCACCCAGGATCAGGATAAAGGGTTGAATCTTGATAAATTCATAGAGGCCCAGATAGGTGGAGTGGGCATCTTACTTCAAAGTTGGGGGCCTGTAGCTAGGTATGATTTGAATATGGGTCTTGTCAGTGGTTAACTGCACCTGGAGTGTCTCCTGTGTGCCATACTATTTGTCCAGCCTGGAGGTGTGTATGTCTTTTATATATATTGCAACTCCATCTCCTTTTGCTTTGCTGTCCATGGTTTGGGGTCTGAATGTATGGTAGGATGAGGAACCTGGTATGCCTGGGCTGCTGTCCGCAGCTTTGAATTAGGTTTCTGTGACTGCACAAATGTCAGCATCTTCCAGGGTTAAGAATGCTTGCAATGAGTACAGTTTCATGTTTAGACTCCTAGCGTTTAGCAGCATGACCTTTAATTGGTCATATCCCAGCTGTTCTTTGATTTGAGGTAGAAGAGACGCAAACGGGAAAAAAAAACTCTGTTTGCACATTATTTGTAAACATTGAAACTGCTAATTTACATTTTTGTGGTTTGGCATTGACTTTTTTTTTGTCAAACTGTAGTATTTGGCAGTTGTCAAAAGAACTATCAAAGGAAAGCATTTAATGATCAAGTACAAAGGATAATGGTACTTGTACTCTGGTGTAAGCAACGAATGTTCTTACAAGAAAAGCATTCCATAATTAATCTATATTTTCACACTGTGCTAATTAAATTAAATGAAAAAATTAAGTTTAAAAATGTATTGCATGTCATAATGTGAAACACACAATTCCTTGCGTCCTGACTTGGTGTCATCAATCATTGCCTTCTTGATGCGTATTTGGGTGCAGGAAAAAAACAAAACAGAACTATTTTAGCATCAAGAGACAATTTGTCATGTGTCTAACTGCTGTGAGGGGCAATAGACCTACTACAAAAACTAGGTATTTCCATCCAAATACTTGGTTTCTTTATATTGTAGCAACAGCCATCACTCCATGTTTGCTCTGACAAAAGTTAACAGATGCTTACTTTTGATAAAGACATGTTTGCACGTCTTTGCTTAGAGTCAGTCATCACATTGCTTATCATCATCATCATCATCATCATTATTAACCTCCTTTTTCTCATTTTGTACACGGAGTCAGGGTGTCGTGTTAACTTTCACCATCTATCTCAATTCAATGCCACACTCCTATCTTCTTCAACACTCTTTCAACACTCTTTCCTAATTGTCACCGATCTTCTCTGCCACAATCTATCCACCTCTTTGCTGGACATCCTCGTTACCTCTTACCTTTTTCCTATCAGTCCCAAATCTTCTTCACCAGATTGTCTTCTGCCCTTCTGCACATGTGCCTGAACCATCGCAATCTGTCCTCTCTGATCTTTTCTGCAATTGAATCTACTGTGACTTCTGCACTTATGCCCTCATTTCTTTGTTTGTGCCACAGTGTACATCCTACAACCCTTCTCAGGCACTTCACTTCCATCACCTTTAGCTTTCTCATCTGCTCTGCCTTTACTGCAGAGGTTTCTGTAGGATATGGTAGCACTGGTCACACCACTGTATTGTACACCTTACTTTTCATCTTCTTTGGCATTCTTATGTTAGACTGTACACTTGAACTCTATGCCAGTTGCCTGCAGCCCTTCTGATTCTAGCTTTGACCTCTTCATTCAGACTTCCCTTCTCTCAACCACGCCTCCCAGCTACTTGAAGCCATTAACCTGTTCCACTATCTTCCTTTCTATCTCAATTTTTTCGCATTGCTTACTATACAGAACATTGATGGTCATTCTTACCTCAAGTAAACTCTGCTCTCAAAACCTGGTAATCACATAAGCATGGAGATAAATGCAGTTGAAAAACAAAATAGTAATAAGTATTAGGTGCTTCTAGTTATAAGAAATACAGTTGCATAAATTCATGACAGATCAGCTCCTCTCTTTTACCCAGAGCAAAATTTCATACATACAGCTATATCACTACATCAACCACAGATGTAGCTTAAAGAAGCAGAACAAGTATGTGAAACAGTGTTGCAGGAAATGTAAGGTAATTTAAACCTTTCTGTTTTACATTTTTGACATACTTTACACTTTTCTCATATTACATACTAATTTGGAAAGGTATTTAACATACATAGAGATAAAAGGGGAGGTTTAGATGTTGGAATATGTTTCATCCCTTTGAATTTGAGCTTTAGCAGTTCTGTTGATAGTTGTCAAAAGAGTTACCAAACTGAGGCATTTGACAGGTATTTTGACAGCTGTCAAAAGAACAGCCAAATCCTATGAGTAAGATACTTCATGGCAGCATTCTTTGACTTCATAAATAGTCTCTGCGCTCTATTCTTCTTTTTTATTCAGAACAAAAATGGCCTAATATTTCAGACGTTGGACCAGTTACATTAAGAAGTTCCAGATGGTCATTTTCTGTATATTCAATTCTAATTTATTGAAATGTTTCAGTGTATGACAGTAAGATAATTGAACAGTGGAGAAAAGGAATTTCTCCTTACCTTCTCTGTTGCACAATCTTGGATTTAGTATATTTAAGGATGTGGTGGTTTGAGGTACAGAGGGCAGACCCTGCAAATAATGCTCTGTCTAATGTTTTCTGTGTGATTCATTACATTCTCTGTTTCTTTCTACCGATGGAATGTACTCCAGTGAACATTATTTCATTTACTTGACATATACCTAGATATATACAAAACTGCACACTAATTTACACATAAATATATACACATACTTGGTTTGCTCTGATATATATATATATATATATATATATATATATATATATATATATATATATATATATATATATATATATATATATGGGTCCTAGTCACATTGTTGAAAACATGGTTCATCGAATTCCGCGGACCCACTTTAGTGAAAGTGCATTTTATCGAAAATGCACTTTTGCTAAAGAGAGATTGGAACATTAAAGAAAGCATGCAGTTCGCATGCACCGTTAGTTGTAAATCAATGTATAGTGTTGATTTACAACTAATGAAACTATCTCTGACATCGTGGTACAGTGGTGATAAGGGAATATTCCCTTTTCCCCACTGTAGTGTGATCTCGGAGTGAGAATAATAAAGTAGGGGTGTGCGGGGGGTGCAGGGGTGCTTGCCCCCCTGCATAACACTGTTTGATATAATTTTTTTTATGTTTTTTTTTAAAGTGACTTTCTTTAGCGAAAGTGCATTTTCGATAAAACGCACTTTCGCTAAAGTGAGCCCACATCGATCAAATGACAGGGACTCATATATGTGTATATATATATATATATATATATATATATATATATATATATATATATATATGTATATAAAACTGAGCTGGATTATGTCAAATGTGAGTTTTGCAGTATTTTATCAAGCCGTTTTAGTCTAAAAGCTGCTTTATGATGGTCAGACTGTGTGGTCGAGAAGTTGTGGTTGTTAGTCTAAGTGAATGTTACTACAATTCATGGGGGATTTAGGGTCAGGGAGTGGGTGGAGTCTTTGTGTTAATGAGGGGGATGGGAGTTTTAGGTTTAGGTTCATAGATTCATAGGTAAGTACTAGGCTAGCTGTCCTTGTGGGTCATTTTAAGCCTAGCCAATTTCCCTTTCAGAGTTGAGAATCAAACCCTGTATCTTGTGTCTATAGCTATTATACCAGCCTTGGGGAGTTTAGGTTTAGGGAGAGGGATGGGAGTTTTAGGGTTAGGGAGCAATGGTGGAGTTTAGGTTTAGGTTTAGGAAGAAAATAATCATAGGGTTAGGATGTTTTTAGGGACTTTAGGTTTTGGGAGCTAGAAGGGAATTTTAGGTAAGGCAGAGATCAGGGAGTTTAGATTTGGGAAGCAGGAGGGGAGTCTTAGGTTTAGGGAGTGATCAGAGAGTTTAGGA
>NC_056747.1:1149156761-1149176761 GCF_019279795.1 Protopterus annectens | reverse complement strand
CTAGGCTGCTCTAGGTCCTAGGGCCAATAGCGTATTACCTACCTATGACACAATGCATACACACATGTACTCAGTGCAATACCTGCTATGTGAGGTGGAATGAGTGTGACAGTGAATGTGTGCAAGGTCTGTAAAGGTGTGATAGCTTAGTGTGAGGTTGTTTCTGTCATGGTAGTTTGTGTCCTAGGTGTGAGGCCAGAGAAAGATGTGTCAGTTATTTGGATGCAGACATAGTAGGATGGCATATTTTGTGACGTAGTTCCTTGTGTACGACTGTGGTGTCCCATTGTAGGCTGAAGCAATACATGTATGCTCAGTAACTGGTACTGCTGGTGAATCCAGCTCACATATGAACTGTTGTACTACCTGAAGCTGTAGGCCTAAACAGCACAGTATGGTGTATGTTCACATTCCCTGGTAACACTGTCTTGTGTGTTTCCTGTAGTCTGCACAGATTACATATCTCAGGCATAGGTATCTGTAAGTAGGGGCACACAGTACTGTAAGATACACAGGTAATGCTCATCTGTGTCGGCATACATTTGTGTGTTGTATGTATGTCTGATGTGTGTGTGTAATGATGCCTGTACCATGCCCGCAATCACACGTGTGTTACAGGGTATGTGTGTGTACCTAGCAACATGTATACTCTGTTACAGCAGTATGCCAGCTATATTAACAACCGTGCACATATGTTAGGTAGGGGTATGGCATCAACGACTAGGGTGGTTTACTGGTAATACTGTAAATGTACTTTACATTCATTGCATTGGATGACATATTTCTTCATGCATTAGCTTGATATATACCCCCGTGGCGAGGATGTGCATTGTATCCCAAACAGTGTGCCGAGTACTGGTGTATACTGGTTTGTTATATGGAGTGTGGCAGGCACTGTCAGCCAGTTGTGGGCTGAGAACTGATATGTGGTATTGAACGTGTGTATCCTCTGACAGACAAACAGATGCTATATATGGCAGTTAAGTGATATCTGTACTTAATAATGTTAAGTGTGCCACATGACTTGCTCACACATATCATTTAATTGTCTTCCAGGGTTATGGCTCATCAACGCAATCCGTCATATACAGCTGCAGAGGAACAGGAAATACACAACAGCCTGGTGCAGCACTATACACTGCTGTTTTCCAGGGCCAGCCAGCACCAGCATGAGCGTACTGCACTGTGGCAAGATCTTGTTCGTCGGGTAAATGACATAGGCATGCATAACCAGACATATGAGCAGGTATGCCATCACTGTAGTGATTTAATTAGACATGTCCGGCGGCGTGCATCTGATATCCATAGACAACAGCTTGCCACAGGTGGTGGGGCAGCGATACATCCCCCCATCACCAGAGTGGAGGAGCTGCTCCTAAGCATGGTGGCTCCTGACCTACAGCAGCAACAGCATCACACATGTGTCATCATGGAGGCTGGAGCCACCCAGCATGATGACATGGAGCGTGCAGGTAATATGCCCTAGCTGTAGACTACTGTTACCTGTATTGTTAGAATATGCATATGTGAGATATGTACTGTGTGTTCAGCAGTACACATCTCACATATGCATATGTGAGATGTGTACTGTGTGTTCAGCAGTTGTGCTGCCTATTAGGTTCATAGGTTCATAGGTTCATACTAGGCTATCTGCCCGAGGGCATTTATAAGCCTAGCCCATAGTTTTGTGGCTTACGCCACCCCTTTAGTATGGGGAACTATGCCCATTATTTTGCTGTGCCTCTGTCTAGCAGTGACACTGAGGTAATCCCTGGAGTATATATGCGATCTCCCATCCATTGGTCAAGATTTCTCTTGAACAAGGCCAGCGAGGTGCTCTGCCTCACATATACCGGGATTTTGTTCCACAGCATAGGGAGTCTTTGGGTGATGAATCTATCCCTCCAGCACGTCCTATTAATAGCCGTGTCGAGGTTTAAGTCTCCCGCCCTTGTGGCTCTGACGGATCTAGATTTTTTGAGGTGAAGCATATTCATCAAATCTGGGTTTGACATGGCCTTGTATGTCAGGCAAAGGTCACCTCTGAGCAAGCGGTGGCGACTGAATAGAGCTGGAGTTCTTTCAGTCGGGCAGCATAGGACAGATTTTTGAGACCCTTTATCCTTTTGGTGAGGAACTTTTGTGGCCTCTCCAGCTGCTGCAAGTGTCGGGTCAGATACATTCCGAATGGGGCATTATACTCAATCATTGGTCTGATGAGTGATGAGTATAGGGAGACTATGACCTCCCTTGATCTAGATGTGAATCCCTTCATGATAAGGTGGGCAATGTAGAAGGTCTTCCTAACTACTTTAGCTACATGGGTGTCGAATGACAGGCTACTGTCAACCTGGGTCCCCAGGTCCCTGATAACTTCTTCTGTGCTCAGAGGATTACCACCTATATGGTAGCTAGGGGTAACCTTGTTTTTCCGAAGGGTATGACTATGCATTTTTTGGCATTTAACTTTAGGCCATGGCTCTGGCACCAGTCATCCGTTTCTGTGAGACCCTTCTGAAGGATATCTGTGTCAGATGTGTTTTCGACTACGGCGCCCAGTTTGCAGTCATCTGCAAACTTTGTCAGCCATAACCCTCCTGTGTTTGCTTGTACTTTGGTAAAGTAGATGCCAAACAAGAGTGGGCCCAGGACTGAGCCCTGTGGGACACCACTTGTGACAGGCTTTGAGTCTGACATGGCGCCAGCAACTCTGACCCTGTGGGTTCTGTCACTCAGCCAGTTTGCAACCCATCTTGTGATGTATGGGTTAACATTTAAGCTGATGAGTTTTTCAATGATACCCGAGTGGGGTATTGTATCAAAGGCCTTAGCCAGATCGAGGTAGGCTGTATGGACTGCCTTTCCCTCATCAATGGCTTTGGTGACTGTTTCGAAAAAGTCAACCAAGTTTAAAAGGCATGATCTGCCTTTGACAAAGCCAAACTGGGTTGGATCCAAAGTCTGCAAATTCCCTATGTCTTTATTTATGAGGTCCATTATGATCCTCTCCATAGCTTTGCAGATAAGGCTTGTCAAGCTAATGGGCCGGTAATTTCCAGGGTCTGTGGAGACACCACCTTTGTGAAGTGGGACCACAGTTGCAGTGCGCCACTCCCTGGGTACGTATCCAGAGGTGAGACTATGATTAAACAGCTGTCCTAGCTGTGGGTTTAATTCCTCGTTGAGTTTGTGGAGCACACAGCCTGGGACACCATCAGGTCCCATGGATGCTGTGTTTTTTGCTTTGGAGAGAGCAGTTCTCACTTGGGCGTTTGAGATGTTTGGGGGCTGCAACCATTTGTTCTGGATATCGCTCCGTTGGGGGGGGAGTTTGCACTGAACCTGTCAGCCAGTATGTTGGCAATGCCTGTAGGATCAGTAATCTTCACATCATTTTGAACTAGTTCTGAGCATATCTGGGAGTTTCCTCCCAGGTTTCTAACATAGCTAAAGAAGGCCTTATGATTGTCTTTTGAGTCTTTAGCTATTTTTCTCTCAAAATTTGCTTTGGATGATTTTATGAGAGCTCTTAGTTTTTACTTATAGTGATCAAAGGTGTCTTACCTTTTAAGGATTTTGCTCTATCTTGTAGTAGCTTCCTCCTTTTGTTGTAGAGTTTGTTTATGGCTGGGGTCCACCAGACTGGACGCTTGCCCTTGGTACAAAGAGTCTTTGTTTTGCTTGGGATTGCCTTATCCATGCAGTCCTGCAGGTGCTGGTAGAAGGCATTTGTAAGTGATTCAGCGGCTTGAGTACTGTTTTCCCGGCTCGGGGCCTTAAAGGAGACCACACTAGTCTTTAGAAGTGTGAAGTCGGCTGAGAAGTTTTTACTGTGGTCTTTTTATTTCAGGTGGGGTGGGATGAGGACCTCCAGCAAGAGTAGGTTGTGATCTGATCTCACCAGTGAGGGGTATACTTCCGGTGTTGAACATTGTGCTCCCATGTTCGTGATGATGAGATCAAGTATGTTTTCTCCTCTTGTGGGATGGTGACTAGTTGTTCCATGGCATTTGAGTTTATGAATTCCAGGAACTTTTGGGCTAGGGTGTTTGGGCTTGAGTAGTGTTCCCAGTCTATATTAGGGTAATTGAAGTCACCTAGTATGATGGTGTTTGGAGATACATTTATCCCCTCCAGTGTTTTCAGGAAAGCCATGTGAGGTTCCTGAGTTTGTGAGGGTGGCCTGTAACATGCTACAATTTGCAGAGCAGTCTTGCCTATGGTTAATTGCACCTGGATGGTCTCCGATGCATCGTGCGTTGCCACCAGTCTTGAGGTGTGGGTGTCCTTGATGAATATGGATACCCCCCCTCCTTTCTTGGTATTGTCCGGATTTTGGGGCGGAACGCATGATATGAGGTAAAACCTGTTAGTGCTGGGGTGCTCTCAGGAGCCTTGAACCAGGTTTCTGTCACAGCACAGACATTGATGTTCTCCATACTGAGAAGGGCCTCGAGTGCGTGCATTTTGAGATTTAGACTTCTGGCATTGAGCAGCATTACCCTTAGTTTTTTCCTTTTTGTGTTCTAGGGTGGTAGGTTTAGAATTTGAGCCTTACCTAAAAAGGCACTATGGGGGTGGCAAGAGCCTTTGCCAATATCCGAAATCCCAGGGGTGACAGGTGCAAGCCGTCCCTTGCGAAGCAGTGTGGCTTGTCCAGCATGTCATCCCAGGCAGACAGACATTGGATCCCCTTTGAATGACACCAGAGTTTAAGCCAATTGTTAAAGCTGATCATCTTATCTCTATATTGTGGCATCATTCTTGGTGAAGGTAGGATACTGCTCAAGGTCAGGGTCATACCTGCCTGGGCTACATAATCAGAGTGCTCCTCAATGTCTCTTTTCATGTAGTCCAGGAGGAGTGCGTCTCAGGTCATTTACACCAGCGTGGACAATGACTGAGTCGTTGTACCTGCTGTTGAGAGACCTGAGTGCTTGCGTTATGTGGCGGATTCTAGCGCCCGACAGGCAGCTTACTGTAACTCTCCTTACTCAGTCTGGTGGCGGGGCGTCAGTGTGTCTGACTATGGAGTCACCAATGACTAGTGTGTCTGGCATTGTGTTTGGCCTTAAGGGCTGTGACTGTTTGACACTCTGACTGTGAGGTCTATGTGTTGCAGGTGTTGTGTTCTGAGGTGGTGGTTGTTTGGGTGTCTGCTTTGGTGGCCTCTGCTGTTTTGGTAGATTTCTGATCAGAGCCTCCTAGTATGTCTTTGTGTGTTTATGTGTATGATTTGAGGTTGTGATGGTACTATGTGAGACTGGGTCTGTAGTGTGTGTGGTAACCTTCTCCTCCTGTCTGGTCTTGCCAGTCCTAAGTTGAGAGAGCTCAGCCTCCAGTTTGGCCGTATAGTTGCATCTCTCGCATGTATTTGTGTTTTGTGGGAGGAAGAGAGGGTTGTCTGTGTACATGAGGCAATTGTAACATTGCCTCAATATTCCCAGGTTCACCAGCTGAGCAGGAGAGGATACTAGCAACTGATCCCTCGACATGCTAGAAGGAATAGACAAAAAAACTTTAAAAGAGATTCCGGGGGATGTGGGTGTCCGAGAAAAGGGGTTTGCCTTTTTGGGGTACTATCTATAACAAGAGTGCTGTATCTCAGTGATAAGTTCTGTAGGAGCAAGTGCTAGGTTTGACAGATACAGAATAGGCTACTCGGAGTCAGGTAGAGATGATCTTTTTAGTTATAGGATATGCTGATTAGATCAGTAGTATAGTTCGAGGAAGGTAGTTTTAAGGGAAAATTTGAAGAGTGGACTTTAGGTAGCCCTAATAGTTTAAATCTGCTTAACCGGCGCTGCCCTAGTGTGCAACAGTGGCAACTCCGCACTAAATCGCGCTAAATCGCGCTAACGCACGTTTAGCGTGTTTTATATCAGGGGGCTGAAAGAAGCTAGGAACTGGCCCAATACTGATATTTGCAATACTGATATTTGGAATAGTATCTGTACACCTGTGACTGTTGACTGTTGTTCTACTGTAGTTTAACACACTCACAGTAGCAATGCCGCAGTTGTGGCCACTGACAATCTGTGTCATATTCTTGTAGGTCCCTCTGGTGTGACAGCAGGGCAGACGATACATGTTGGTGAGTGTGTTAACACTTTAATATTGGTAATGGCATGTGCATGTCATAGGTGAGGTGTAGGCCATGTACACGTAACACACCTATGCATAATGCATGCTGTGCATGTTTGCTGTGAGACATTAAATATCTCAGTAAAGTCAGTAGCTACCTCAATCACATGCAATGCACAGAGCAGCAGACACATTTGTGGCAACACTGTACTGCACATTGGATATGCATAGTTGCTACAGCTGTACACAACAGAACATGTTTATCATACGCAGTACACGAAAACATGCTACATTTGGCATTACCACACACCCGCTGTAAGGTCACACTTCAGTATCCCACATGTCATGCACACACACATGATGTACCTCAGGGGTAGAGGCCTATCATGGGGCTGTGCAACACTCTTCAACACATAACACAGTCATGTTAGGCAATGCTCCCTATTGGGCACCTCACACACCCATGTATAAAGTGGCTGTGTAATTGTGAACGTAGCCATGACACTGCAGTTCAGGTACAGCATGCTAGGCGGTGGTCTTGCACACATTAGTAGCTGTGAGTGACCTGAAAATGCATGATGATGATGGCACAGGGTACTACACCCCATCCAGTTACAGTGACCACAGTACTACTCATAGCAATCATTGCTGGGCACCTTAATGTTGTGTGTGTGCAAACATATGCACCTATACACAATATGCATAGCATGTTGTGTGTGTGCTTACATATGCCAGTATACACAATATGCACATCAGTCGCCATCCGAACAAAGTGTCACATATATGTCCTGGAATGCTAGTGGGTGTATAGGTCACATGACACACATTGGGTATGTGTGGTGTTTAGTGTTGCAGTCGTGTAGCATGCCATGCCATGGCTGGCACCGACATATCTGCAATATGTCCCACACTCACCATAACCACTGTACACTGGCCATGTCGAGCATTGGGATTCCTTCATGTCAACATGCACCACTCATCCTGTGTGTGTACATAGCATGCATGTGCTACACCTGCGTCCACTATTATCTGCTATGGACACAGACACTGTACTCAGACATGGAAATCTATGTGTCACACAGATAATACATGCAGCCATGGCATGTATACCTGTGAGTGATGGTGCACAGGGCATTGCAGAGCTGATAATACTTGCATAGCAATGTTGTGTCCAGGTATACATTGTGTTCCAGGGTGTAGCCAATCACTGAACAACTACACAGTTGCATCAAAGCCATGTACACTGCCGTGAAATAGGGGTGTCTACACCTGCACTGCATGGTCTTGTGCAACACATATTCTGCATGCTGACACGTGTGTGGTGACTGTTTGCCTTGTGATACTGACACCAACCTTCACCCACTATAGAGTATGTGTTGGATTGCTGGTGTGTGTGTGTATGTGCTGTAGTGAGGAGTGTATATGTGTGCATGTGTGCATGTGTTCATGTGTGCATGTGTGCATGTGTTCATGTGTTCATGTGTGCATGTGTGCATGTGTGCATGTGCTCATGTGTTCATGTGTTCATGTGTTCATGTGTGCATGTGTTCATGTGTGCATGTGTGCATGTATGCATGTGTGCATGTGTGCATGTGTGCATGCATCATGTGCAGACTGTAAAGTGTGTTTCCTGTCTTCCTCTCACAGGTGCTGAGTTAGGGGTGGCCGAAAGCAGCATGGAACCTGAAGCCACTGCCACAAATAGTGGTGATGATGAGACATGTATTCTGGCACAGGAAGGTTTGACAGGGTCTGTCGTTGGTCCGCCAATCGACAGCACACAGCGTTCAACCCCATCTATGCGCACACTCATACTGTCAATACATCCCTCATCACCAATGGCCATAGGCGAGGGACAGCATACAGTTGGCATTGACCAGGAGAGTGTGGTACCCATGGCACTTGCATCCCCTCACAGCAGCCATAGCTGGATTCCTGGAATGGTACCACATAGGTGGAGGACCAGGGGTTCTCGGGGGAGCACCGCTGGTCATATTTCCCCTGGCAGACGTGCCCTCACAGGTCTTACAACATCCAGTATGTTCCAGGCTGTAATGCAGGCTCAGGCACGTATGGAACGGTACACCAGACAGGGACTTAAGGCGCAGAGGGCCCATTACACCGCTATCAATGACAGCATCCGTGACCTTGCCGGTGCCATCCGGAATTACACTGAGGTCATTGATAGACGTTGGGGGGAGACAGTAGATGCCCTCCACAATATGTCTTCCATGAGCCAGGACTGTGCGGGACGGTTGCGACATCGACACAGACGCATGCCAGCAACAGCAACAGCTGGCAGTGGTCACGGATGGCCCACAGTTCACAGCCACTCCCGTAGTGGTAGTACCAGCCCCAGCCATGCTGGGGCTGGCCTGTCCATTGACCGTCCCAGTAGACCACGTGCACATGGCTCTGGCCAGTCCCAGCAGGGACATGGGTCCAGTCATCATACCTCTGCCTCTGATGACAGTACCCAGTCGGGGTTGGTACCGATACTGTCCGTAGCACCCCTGCCAGGCACAGGTACTGTGTCCGTGGCCAGAGACAGTGATCTGTACAGTCTAGCAGGTACAGTCTGTGGCTGACCCACAAACTACCGTATATGGTAGCAACATGGTGGAGTTGTGTGCATGCAGACACACACACATTAACCAAACAACTAGGACTCACACATACACACACACATTACATCAACGTTGGCCCATGCTGTACTGTTGTCCCTCACACACACACACACACACACACACACACACACACACACACACACACACACACACACACACACACACACACACATGTCGATTGGATGGGTCAATGTCAGGCTCTGGCAAACAACAACACACCCTGTGCATATGATGATACCTATGTCGCCTCCTGTCATCTGTAACATTGATGCAGGAACAGGCTAACATGGTGCTGATGCACAGGGTGACATTATAGCAGTGTAGCAATATTAGCAAGTTGTCAACAGGAAAGTGTAATGACATCCATGTAGGTATGGTTGAGCAGGCATTATGCATCAAAGCTCTGATTGTCAATGTAGCATTGTTTACACCACTGTTAGGTCTGAGTATGTATTGTCCACCCATGTGCCACTTGGCTGAAGTATAATGTGTTGCCAGCATGTGTTAGTGAGTGGACAGTACGTGTGTGATGTGTGCAGTACAGATTAGCAAGTGTACATTTGTGAACATGGTGGGTGTGCACTGTCTGTATGTACGTGCATGGTGGACACATGGGATGTGGGGCATACCCTGTTGTACACATTGTTAACATCTCATAGTATCTTTCAATGGCCAGTATGCATTCTACTACAGTTATGTACTAACTTGGGTCCACATGTGTGTATGACATGGGTTGACACTATGCTGTGGGTGATACTGTTAATATCTGTCAATGATTTGCGGTCTGGTAGTATACACAACCTCAACAGCATGACTATAAGCAATCATTGGATGATGTCCTGACAAATGACACACAGTTGTAGGGAACTCAGTAACAGTTGGATCCTTCCAGTACTATACTCTAACACTAACCAGTGGTATTGACCGCCACCCATTCCTGGGACCACACCTGTTTGGCATATAGCCCCCTTAGGTATATGCAAACACACTAGGGATGTGTCCATCCACATCTGGAAATGCATGCATTGGCCTACAATGCATTCCCTGGATGAGACGCATATCCTACACAAGGGTATCATACAGACAGATACCTGTTGTCTGATACATGCTATATAGCAGTAAGCCGGCTATGGCATAGTCATCCACATTTACTATACATATTATCCCGTCAGTACCACATCGATGGTAGACCTCAACATGTATGTTGGGTACCAATGTGTACATACAGCCTCATGTTATGTCATGTGTCCCTTGGTATCCACATATCCATAGGTATTGTGGAGTTCCTCGGTGTTTCATATAAGACATTAGAGGCCTGAATGCATATCCACAAGGCAGTTGTACACCTATACAGACTGTCCATTATTGCCAGTCATTGTTGTGCATGAACATGTCTGACATATACTCCAGGCATATACCCTCACTCACACTACTCTTTAGTAACTGTCATGGGTGTGTGTGGCACAGATGACCTTGGCCACAGATCGCAACAGTGGATGGCCTTGTCACATACATGCATTTGTGACCTACGATCTGAGAAGCAGCGGCACAACCTGTCAATGGAAACAGATGTATTCATGTAGTATGCAGGCTTCACACCTATGTACTGATTGAGGGGACATGTACACATATATATTTGCCACGCAGATACCTGATGTGTGCAATGCGCTTACTGTTTTAATCATAATATGTCCTACCATAGTAAAACCAAAACCCACACTGCATTAACCAAGAGTGACACACACACTGTCCGTGTTTGCAGGATTCAAACCCCTACCTAACTATGTTATGATACTAGTAAGACATGCATTAACACGGTGCGCTATTTGCATTACTGGCTGGTTTCCTTTCTCCATCTGTATTTGTAGGATGGTGACATCATCAGACTTTCCAAAGAGGAATGTACCTCTTTTAGTGAGTTTTCCCAGTCTCCAAAAAGGGCACTCCTCTCAAAGAAAACTGCACACATACACCCCCCCCCCCCACACACACACAGTCAGTCTATGCAGGATTTAAACCCCTACCTAACTATGTTATGATATTAGAGAGAGAGACACATTAACAAGGCACTCTATTTGCTTTACTGGCTGGTTTCTCTTCTCCTGCTGTATTTGTAGGATGGTGACATCATCAGACTTTCCAAAGAGGAATGTACCTCTTTTAGTGAGTTTTCCCAGTCTCCAAAAAGGGCACTCCTCTCAAAGAAAACTGCACACATACACCCCCCACACACACACAGTCAGTCTATGCAGGATTTAAACCCCTACCTAACTATGTTATGATATTAGAGAGAGACACACATTAACAAGGCACGCTATTTGCTTTACTGGCTGGTTTCTCTTCTCCTGCTGTATTTGTAGGATGGTGACATCATCAGACTTTCCAAAGAGGAATGTACCTCTTTTAGTGAGTTTTCCCAGTCTCCAAAAAGGGCACTCCTCTCAAAACAAACTGCACATATACACACCCCCCCACACACACAGTCAGCGTTTGCAGGATTCAAACCCCTACCTAATTATGTTATGATACTAGAGAGAGATGCATTAACATGGCATGCTATTTGCTTTACTGGCTGGTGTTCCTTCTCCTGCTATATTTATAGGATGGTGACATCATCAGACTGGACATGGTGATGTGTGTACACTTTGTTTTATGCCATTCCAGGAATGGTCCATGTGGGTCAGCAGGTGTCAACATCTTGAACAGGACCTCATAATCCTTACCCTGTGTGATCCATCTGTGGACACATTGACATTCCTTCATATGTCAACACATATTTATGCACAGCCTGTTGGTTTTGTGGATACTACATGTGTCTGGGATGTTGTTAAAGGGCTATTCAAACTCTATGTGAGACATGTGTAACTGTGTTCAGTGATGTATGTCCTGGGTGGCTGCCTTGCAAACAGTCTAGCATGTTTGGGAACCATGATCCGCACATGAACATACCACAGTTGGTAGGGTTGTGTGTATGTCAGCTTCCAATAGCTCTGTTTATGACTTCAACCATTATGGACTCCATGACCTTGCAGATCAGACTTCATAGGCGTACTGGACTGTACTTCCCATGGTGTGTTGTGCACCAACACTTGTGGGGAGTGCCATATGTTGCTGTAACACATTCTACGGTTCCACATCCTGTGTAGGGGGTGAGGCTCAGCTGACTGTTCAGGTGCAGGATCTGTCTGTTCTGTAGTTTATGCATGACACATATTGGGAATCAATGTATTCCACTTGCTGCCAGGCTTTTGGCATTGGAGGTAGCTGCTCATCCATTCTACATGTGATATCTCCTGGTATAATGATATGGATTATTGTCAGTGGAAGGTGGGTATGTATATATGGGCCTGTCTGTCAGGATGTCGGCATTGTCAGTCAGGTACAGTTGGCCCTGACTCAGGAGATATATGGGTGTACATTGCTATTTATGACATAGCTGAAGGAGGTGCCATGATTCAGTCTGGACTCCTTCTCAGCTACTCTTTATAAAACACCAACGAACCTGAGCACTAATCCCTGTTATACTCTTTTACACACTTAACACCCAACTGATCCTTTGTGATCAGGCTACAGAGTATGTCATCATAATATCCTGGCATGTCCAGGGGTCGGTTTCTTGTGTACTCTCCAGTCCAGCTGGTGAATATTGTGATGTTGACACAATGTCACATCTGCCTCATGTACACAGACAACCCTCTCCTCCTCCTGACAAACTCAGATATATGTGTGAGATGCACCTATATAGACATACAGGGTGCTGAACTCTCTCGACCCATGACTGGCACAGTCTATCAGGTGGTGAAGGTACCCACACACACCACATATCAGTCTCACATATCCTCTAGCGACAGCACTCAAACCACATTATCACACATAGACATACTCGGATGCTGTAAATGAACTCTGCCTAAGCAGCAGAGACCTCCAAAGCAGACACACACGCAACTGCTTCCCCACTACAATACCCACATATCACATAGTTCACAATGTCAGTGTGCCACACAGTCACTGCCCTTCGGGCTAAACAACACACCTAATACACTTGTAATAGGCAACACTTATTGTCAGACATACTGACGTACCACTCACCAGCCCAAACAAGGGAATATTCACTTTGGGCTGTCTGTCGGGTGCCAGGATCTGCCACATAACACATGCAGTCAGGTCACTCCAAAGCAAGTACAGGACTGGCACCATCATTGTCCATGCTGGTGCATAAAACCTCACACGTTACTCCCTGGACCACATGACATGATACATGGAGGAACACTCTGATCATGTAGCTCAGGCCAGTATGACTCTGACCTTGCCTAGCATCTTACACCCACCAATTATGATGTCCCAGTATACAGACAAACATATCACGTTTAACAGTTGGCTAACAAATTTGGTGTCATTCATAGGGGATACAGTGTCTGTCAGCCTGTGGTGACATGCTCGACATGCCACGTAGCTTCACTATGGAAAATATGCAATATTCACTATGAAAAGCTTGCACCTGTCACCCTTGGACTTTCGAATGCTGGCTAAGGCTCTTGCTACCACCATAGTGCCTTTTTTAAGCAGGGCTCAAAAGACAAACCCACCTCCATAGACATTACAGGTTAAATGAAACTAAGGGTAATGCTGCTCAACACCAGATGTGTTACCCTCATATTGCGGCCACTCAGGACTCTCCTCAGTATGGAGGATAGCGATATCTGTGCACTAACAGACGCCTGGTTCAGGCTCACTTATGCACACCAGCACTACCAGGTTATGTTTCATACCATGCTTTCTGACCACAAGACTTGGAACAGACAACACAACTAGGGATAGTATCCATATACATCACAGATACACACACCTCTGGGTTAGTAGCACTGCACAAAGCATCACGGACCATACATATACAACTACCATTGTGCAAAACTGCCTTTCAGTTTGTTGCCTGCTACAGACCACCCTCCCAAACTCAGGAACCACACTCGGCTTTCATGGGAACTAAGGAGAATATGAAGGTCTCCACAAACACCATAATATTGGGTGACTTCAAATACACAAATATTGACTGGGGATACTACTCAAGCCCCAACACCCTCGCCCAACAGTCGCTACAATTTGCAGACTCATATGCTATGGCACAACCAGTCAACACAGCCACAAGGGGGAATATATTGGACCTGATCATCACCAACATGGGGACTCTATGTTCCACACCAGCGATATACCCCTCATTGGTAAGGTCAGAACATACATGTATCTCACTGGACATACATATACCCTCCACACACCCATCCTGGGTAATCTTGGTGAACTTCTCATAAGCCAATGTCTCACTTCACCAAAGCAAGGTGGTATCCTTCAGAGAACCTGACACAGTGGCAAATACGGCTCAGACTGCTGAATCCTTTCCATACACATTCTATGGACACCTAGTGGACTGCATGGATTGTGCTATCCCAAATAACAACAGGACTCACTACTCCAATGGCAGGGGACCTGTCTGGTAGACCCCAGCTATTAATAAGCTGTACAATGTCAGGAGGAAGCTACTACATGATAGAGCACTATCCCAGATGGGGAAGGCATCTGTGATCTGTACTAGCAGACAGCTACGATCACTCATGAACTTTTCTAAGGGCTGCTTCTACCAGACAATTGCACCAGACATGTAGGACTATCACACGGCCTTCTTCAGTTATGTCAGGAACCTGGGTGGACACTCACTGATATGCTGTGAGTTACTGCATACTGACTAAACTTACCCTGAACCCACTGGCATTGCCAACATCCTGGCAAACAGGTTCAGTGCAGATGTCTCCCCCCCATCCCCCCTAAGGAGCAACTATCCATCCCAACAGAGAGTAACCTCCCTGGCATCACACAGTAACAGGTGAGTTCTGCCCTCCCCAAAGTGTACATCACAGCATCAATGGGACCAGACAGTGTCCCGGCCTGCATCTTACACGAACTTCATGACAGATGTAACCCTCAAATTACATCACTGTTCAATATCGGAGTTACTACAGGATATGTACCCAAGGAATGGCGTACAGCGACAGTGGTCCCACTCCACAGAGTTGGTGCCACAACGGACCACAGACAATATTGCCCTATAAGCCTAACTAGCCTGTTCTGCAAAAATATGGAGCGTATTGTCATGGGACTCATAGACATAGACATCAGGAGCCTACAGACACTGTGTCCTACACATTTCAGCATTGTTGTGGGCAGATCTTGCCTCTTGAACCTGTTTGTAATCTTTAAACAGTTAACAGGTCCATCGACATAGGGACAGTTGTCCACACAGCCTACCTGAACCTTGCAAAACCCTTCAACACAATAACCCACTAGGCCATTATGCATAGGCTCACCAGCATCGATATGGACACATATCTCACATGATGGATTGCTACCTGGATCAAGGATAGCACCCACATAGTCAGAATTGCAGGTGCCATGTCTGACTATACACCAGTTACACATGGCATCCCACATGGCTCGGTCCTGGGACCTCTCTTCTTCAGTATATATTTGTCTGACGTACATGCTACCACAGGGGTAATATGGCTGACCATGTTCGCACTTGACTGCAAACTGGGTGCCATAATCAACTCTCCAGCTGCCACATGCATACTCAAGAAGGGTCTCACAGAGATGGATGACTGGTGCCTGAGCCATGGCCTACAGCTAAATGCCATTAGCTAAATAGTCATCCCCTTTGGGAATAACAACATGCCCACACATTACCACATAGGTAGTACTCCATTACATACGGTAGTAGTTGTTAGGGGTTTGGGGGCATGACTTGTTTGTACTGTCGCCTTTGACAATCACGTTGCCAAAGTGGTTGGACAGACCTTCTATATAGGCCACCTTATCCAATATGGTTTCACATCTAGATCGAGTGAGGTCATTGTGCCCCTATACTCATCACAACCATGCTTGGTTACAATGCCACATTTGGGATGTACCTTACCCGACACCTGCAGCAACTGTACTGGCCACAGAAGTTCCTTACCAAGCAGATCTAGGGACTCACACAGATGCCCTGCACAGTTCGGATGCAGTAACTCCAGCTCTACTCAGTTGCTTACCACCTACTCGGATATGATGTCTGCCTGTTGTATACAGATATACCCAACCCAGAATTACTGGACATGCTCCACCTCAGGATATCCGACTCCCTTGGAGCTACACACTCCAGGGACATATACCTCAGCACAGATGTTAATAGGACATGCTGGAGGGACATATTCTTATCCCAGAAGCTCCACTCACTCCGAATTGCAATCTCAGTTTCACATAGGCAGAGCCACCCACTGACCACCTACAGGAGACATCTTGACGACTGTATGGGTGACTGTATGTTTACCCCTGGGATATCTTCTGTGTCCCTGCTAGACAAAGGCACACTAGCCTAAACATACATGGGCTATCTTGTGTGACCTACTATTCACACACACAGTGTAGTAATCTGACAGGGTTGTGAATGCCAAACACACTCTGGCTAGGTTGTACATGCCCTAGGGCAGATAGCCTAGTATCGACCTCTGAACCTATGCTAATGTCCGGGATGCACAATGTTTATTGCTGATACTGTTTGCAGGTCTTTATCGTCTTTGCTTTACCAGTTTCTATGAACAACTTAGGTAACTGCAGAACATATTTGATTATGACAGGGTTCCACTATATTATATATGTGTCTGTTGTCATATAACTGTGTGCACAGGGTGGATTGCTGGATAGTGAGAGGTTCCTGGATTAACACATGCAACTGCCAGATATGTGTGGCCCACTGCTGTACTCAGACATGGCCTAAGTGTGTGAGCATGCCCAGTTCAGGCGTTCCATGTTTTGCTGCCTGACATTTGTCTCATTTATTCAAGTGTGTGAGCATGCCCAGTGTGACCTTTCAGTATGTTGCTATCTGAGGTCCACTACATTTGTTGATGTGTGTGAACATGACCAATATTAACATTTATACTGTGTGTTGGAAGACAGGTTCTGTTCTTACTGCAGGACTCACCTTTGTGTCATAACTCGACAGGGATTATGCTGTGCCTGCAGGGTTTCCATGAGATACTTTGCATAGACTTATCAACATTCCTTCATACAAGCTGACTACTGCAATACTGTCATGGTTTAGTGGTTCAGTACTTTAACTATAGTGCACAGTATCCTGGGTTCGAGGCCCATCACTGCTTTATATTTTCATACTGAGCAGACCAGACTGCTTAAGGGCCAGTTAAGCAAATATGAGCACGTTGGCTTTTGTTCAGCTATGCCCTACTTAGACCAGGCTTGTCTTACATTGCTCAATATTCACCAACATTGCTGGACGTTGCCCAATATTACTCAACATTGACCACAGTTGTGCTAGTTGGTGTGTGCGATTTTGTTTGCATATACTACATGGTGGTAAATGCTGTTTAGCACTGCTTTATATTGCTTAACACATGGCAATCATGCCTCAGGTGGTGCTGTAGGGCTGTCTATGTCGGATGCACATTCTACACTCCATATACATGTTTGAAAGCAGGTAGTGTCAACTTAGGCATCCCTTTTACTATATGTGCAAGTCAGAGAGAGGTATAATTTCCAGAGTTCCTACTGAGCCAGTGTATGTGCTATGCGTTGCCTCTTTGCCAAGGCCAAAACCTACTGGGCATGCCTCCTTCTGCCTACTGGGGCAGGCTCAGGTTGTTCCTCCTCCGAGTCACGCTCTGCCTGTGATGGCCTTGGCAATGGTGAGGGGCTGTTTGGCCCAATCCTATGCTGGTCCTGCTGCAGCTGTTTTCGCAGGATCATATTATGTAGCATAGCACATACCATGACAATTTGGGTACATGTAGTTGTTGAGTACTGCAAGGCTCCACCAGATATGTCCAGGCACTGGAACCGTGATTTGAGCAGCCCAAACACATGCTCGATTACATTACGTGTTTGTGCGTGTGCCTCATTATGGCGTTCCTGTTCAGGTGTGTGTGCGTTTCTGATGGGTGTCATCAGCCACAGCTCCAGTGCATAGCCAGCATCCCTCACTAGGTGACCATGTGGGATGTCCCCATTGGCAAATATCTGGTACAGCTGTGTCAGATGCCAGATATGGAAATCATGGTAGCTTCCAGGGCAGCCAGCACACACATTCAGTATTATGCCCTGGGCATCACACACGACCTGGCAGTTGATGGAGGGAAAGCCCTTGCGGTTGAAGTAGACCCTACCCCGCTCGCCGGTTGGTGCTTTGATGCATATGTGCGTGCAGTCTATTGCACCCACTACCTCAGGGTATTCCGCTATTTGCTGGAAGAGATGCATATTGCTGGCCAATACCTCATGGGAATTGGGGAAATATACATGATCATCGACATGTGCTGACATGGCATCCAGGAACTGGTGCAGTACCCTGGATGCTGATGCCTGTGATATCCCCATCATATCACCGGTTGGTCTCTGGAAGGTACCTGTTGCTAATATTCGTAGGCCAACACATACCTTTGTTTCCACTGGGATGGGTTCCCCTCTGTTGGTGTTTTGTGTGATGCGTGGCCTGCACAGCTCAACAATTTGCTGCAGGAGGTCTCTGTCCACTCTATAGTGCTCCACTATCTCCAGCTCATGTAGCCCCTGGTAGGTTACCCTGGGCCTGTACACTCTTCTCCGTCTCCTCACTGTGGGTTGTCCAGCAGCATTTCCATTGTCACCACCCTCAGCATGTTGCATATGTCGCCTTATAACAGCAATGGCAGCCCCTAACATTTCTTTGTCTCAGTAAAGCTTTTTCAGTATTCACTTCTATTAGCTTACTGCAGTGTCTGTTGTGAGAAACATAATGGACTGTTGTTTGCAGAGTTTTAAGTGCTAGGCTGGGCTGGGCTACTGTACTGCCTGTGTAATTGCCTGATTCTGATTGTTTTCACCTGCTAGCTCTGCTAGTACTCCCTGGTAGCTTCCTACTATTTGTTGCTCTTCCTTTTTCCTTTCTGTTTCCTCGGGGGGGGGGGGCAGCGCTGTGCACACAAGCGCAAACACGCCCACAGCAGCTCACACGCGTGCACACATGCTTACATGGACTAAAACTTGCTTATTCGGGTTAAAATGCGTGCACACCAGTGCAAACGTGCTTACAACTATTTAAACAGCCTTATACATGCTTACTCCGGCTTAATCACGCGCGCTCACGCTTACACATGCACACTCTGTCTTACTTGAGTTTACAGGCGCGCACATACATGCTCAGGAAGAAACTTTGGTGTTATCCACGTCATACACCTTCCATTTCTTGCCTTTACCTAGCCTACCTGTTGATACACCTCTTTCCATGATGTGTAAATTACAGCTGACACATGCCACTCTGCTCCAATGAGTTTCACTTCTTTTATACATACCCCACTCGTGATGTCACCTATCTTCTACTCTGTTAATCCCCTTATCCTACTCCTACACTACACTGACTGTGCTCATTTGCTATGTAAACTTGTGATTCACTATCCTAACCTTCCTTTGCATAGGATTGCCTACTAATGCTTGGTTACATCTCTTAGACTGAGCTTCCCCCCTTAGCAACCTCTACTCAGTGGCCATGTTGTCTTCAGCCTGCCATTCCCTTGCATTGTACATTAACAATTTAAATAAGATCCACATTTGTGGGTTTTAATTTTTAGTTTTCTGGTTTTTAGAGCGCAGCCCATTTGCGCGGCGCTGCGCTACGCTTAAACATCGGAAATTGGAGAAAAAAAATATTATTCTTTTTTCATATTGCATCAGGAAACATTGCCAATGGCCGTATATTTGTCCATTGGCATGCTTCCTGCACTGGATGCAACCTTTATTTGGAGCTGTCACGGCTCCGTTTTGCTATTTGCAGAACGTTACTCAGTTGTCAACTGAGTACATTTCTGCAAATAACACTGCTCTTACTTAGACAGGTTCGAGTTTCCTGAATCGCAAATCTACTCATTTGCATGCCTTTTGCCTGCAATTGAGGTAATTTGCATATCCTGGCCCTGTCCGTGTAAGAGCCATTTTAGGAGCTCTCTTGCACGCCTCTGCAGGCTGTTCCTGGATCGCTCGTCGGACATGATGGCTGCATGGAGTCTTACTCTATTCTTAGACTCCGTGCAAGCCATTGTGAATCTGGCCCATTGACTATTTTACAGATAGCCAGGTAGTGAAGAGAGTGGTAAGCTGGTTAGCCAGGGTTGGTACAGGGGCACAGCCAGTGACTTTTTAGGAATTTTTTGAGAGATGTTTTAAATTGGTTAATACACACACACACACACACACACACGTTACTATATCTAT
>NC_056747.1:1149144261-1149154261 GCF_019279795.1 Protopterus annectens | reverse complement strand
GTTTGTATTCCAGCTTTCCTATGGATGTTGAGGATACTAAGCTGGGACATATTTTAGATTCCACAATGATTTTTGAGCAGAAATTATTGTTTCATAAACAAAAGAAACTAGATAGGGATCTATCTGATTTTTCGTCCAATTATGTTTTTACTTAGCCGAAGAATACACCCAGGACAGACTCACGTAATCCAGTTGATAGAATACAGGTGAATGAACAACGTAATTATAGAATCAGAGAGCGACCACTCGTTCAGCCCATAGTAGAAGCAAATGAGGGACAACTTCCACCCCAAGTATCCAGTTATGATGAAGTCAGCAGAGATGCCCATTTTGTGGGCGTATATAACTTGAAAGAGAGTAACGTAACTTCATCAGTGCATTCTATACCGGCGTCCAATTTTGTACAGAGTACTGGGCAGCCTGAGTCTTTTCCTGTTGACTCAGAGGCAAAAAGGAAAGTGAAGAGGCAGGAAGTATTCCCACTGCCTCACAAAGTGACAATGTTGGACATTCTTATAATCAGTGTAACTCTATCAATGTCAATAGTCTTCCTTTTCCGTTACCCATAAAAGAGGAGAGACACCGCTCGCAGAGAAGGGGAAGGGTGAAAAGGAAGTTACCTCCATACAATCATCAAAGCCAGTCATTGAAATGGATGTGGCAGAAGACAAAAACACCCTAGTTTGGAATATATCAAGGAGAACATTGACGGAGAGCGAACGGACATTGTTGAATAGAGGTATGAGTTACATACCCACACAAAAAACTTTGTTTATGGATTCCTTGATTGATCTAAAAGCTTTCACAAGAAATGTAATGTTGAAAGTAAATTTTAAGACATATAATGCTACTAGTGCCAATGAAAATGTTGTTTTTAGAAAACCTAGAAGTTTTATTCCCAATATGAATTCCACACTAGAGGTCTACGAGAGAATGTGTGAGGATGAAATATATTCATTATTTGGTAATAGAGGGCTGTGTAAAAAGTCACAAAATTTGTCTAGAGAAGAACAGGTAGCACTTGAGGGTTTGATGCATGACACCACTTTATGTATTAGACCAGCAGATAAGGGGGGGGGGTTCGGTCGTTGTGATGGATTTTGATTTTTGTAACGAAGCCATGAATAGTATGCTAGAGGGACACTGAGACATATGCTAAAGTCACCAGGGATCAGATAGAGCCAATGGTTAGGAGAGTCAACAATACTCTTATGGACTGTCTATTAGGATGTGACATTTCTTTGGAATTGTATAAGTACTTTATTTGTGAGAAACCTTTGATTCCCAGCATTCAAAGTTTACCTAAAGTCATGTACTAGGATGGCAGAATGGTTAAGGTGTTTGCCTTGCAGACACAAGGTGCAGGGTTTGATTCTCACATGCAGTAATTGTCTAGGCTTAAAATGGACCACAAGGGCAATTAGCCTAGTACTAATCTATGAACCTATCTATGAACCTAAGATCGTTATAACCCCCCTCTCAGACCTATAGTTCTAGGTAGGGGCTGGTGTACTGAAGGTCTCTCAGTTTATATTGAGAAACAACTGAGACCCGTATTAGATAGAAATCAATATGTGCTAAGAGATACCAAACATTTTTTGAATGATTTATATTCATTTGTTTCATCCTGCAATTCTAATAATCAGCTGATTCTAGTGACTATGGACGTTAAGTCCCTCTTTACTTGTATACCGAACCATCTGGATATCAGCATGCTGAGGGATTATCTTGGCAGGTGCAGTGGTTTTACAGATAAGTATATTGAGCTTGTCTGTTTATTTATGGAACTCATGTTAGAGAAAAATGTTTTCACGTATGGTGACTCCTATTACTTGCAGAAGGTGGTGTAGCTATCGCACATCGTGTGCCAATAGCTACGCCAACATGATTTTAGCTAACTGGGAAGAGGAGCATATATAGATTAAGCCTGAGCTAAGGTTTTATCGGAGGTTTGTGGATGACCTCTCACTAGTTTGGGAGGGTGGACAAGAATCTATGAATGTCTTCTCTGACTACCTTAATTCAACTACTACCTTTCTGAGGTTTACCATCTCCTATTCCAGGGAGCATATAGATTTCCTAGATGTTACTATCAGTGATGTGGAGATGGTACTTATAAGACCAGTACCTACTGGAAAGGATGCAGTAAAAATTCTTACCTACATAGGAAGAGCATGCACCCCCTCCCCCATATTTTTAGAAATATAGTTAAGGGTGAAGGCTTAAGAGCCACCAGATTGAATGTCACGAACTCTGACTTGGAGCAGAAACTGAGAAACTGAAAGTAAAGTTTAGAGGTAGGGGTTACAAGGCATCAGAAGTAGATGATATATTTTCAGGGGTAGTAGATTTAAGAGACATCCATGGCAAACCATATTTTTCCACTGGACCCTGGGAATCTACACCTAGTAAGGTAACCCAAGACTTCCTGATACCACTTACATATTCTACTAACATCAAGGAAGTAGAAAGGATTATGACGAAGAACTGGAGGATCTTATTATCAGGCAGTGAGGTTAGTTGAGTAGTTGGAAAGAAACCATCTTTTATTTATAAGAACAAGAAAACTCTGAAAGGATGATATGTTATCACAAGTGGCATGAACCCAGAGGGGAGTTGGAGTCCTTATTTGGAACTTTTCCATGTACCTTATGTAATTGGTGTCAGTATTTAGATAGTTCAGGGGTTTTCTTACATCCTGATACAGGTAAGCAGGTTAGTTTTAGGATGGTTGCCACGTGTAACATGAGCTCCATAGTGTATTTGGCTATTTGCTAGCAATGCAATTCTTTCTATATAGGGAAGACAGACAGGCGGTTAAGAGATCGCATTAGAGAACACATCTATAATATAAATAAATCTTTTTTGACGAATGCCCTTGCGAAGCATGTTAGTCAGAATGAAACACACATGTTCAGAGTCATGGTGGTAGAAATTATACCACATGGACGGTAGTGGGGGGTGATATTAGCAACAGAGCTGAGAGTAGTGAGTTAAATTGGATTATTAGGATGCGTGCACACAGGGACAGTGGACTCAATGATAAAATTTGTATTAAACCTGCCCTTAGGAATAGATCTCTAGCTAAGTGAATGTTTTTTAAGCATGTATTGTATGTTTGTATATTAATGCTTTCTATAGTTATGTTAGTTGCTTTAAGTCTTTATAGTTATTTTTATTTTTATGTAGGGTGAAATTTGTTTTTAAGATCACATTGTATGTTTAATTGAATGATGGCTCTCATTGGTTGTTTTTGTTTTTAAATATCAAATGTGTTTCATTGTGGATTTGCCTGATGAAGCAGTCAGTGTGAACTGTGAAAGCGCTAACAATAAATGTTTGTTTGGTGGAATTTTATGCCTTCTTATTGTCATGGAGGAATTTTATGCCTTCTTATTGTCATGGTGGAATTTTATGCCTTCTTATTGTCGTGGTTTGGTTTGTTTTACTTTTTATTGCATTACCATAATGCTGTATTTTGCAGTTCTAACGGAAGAACCTCGTCTTATCCTGGTTGCTTGTATTTTTTGGATATATATATATATATATATATATATATATATATATATATATATATATATATATATATATATATAAGTATATATATATATATATATATATATATATATATATATATATATATATATATATATATATATATATATATATATATATATATATATATATATATATATATATATATATATATATATATATATATATATATATATATATATATATATATATATATATATATATATATATATATATATATATATATATATATATGTATATAAGTGAGAGAGGGAGGAACACTACAGAATCCCCTGCACACTTCACTGAAGAACAAAATTTTAAAACTGAAAATACCTAAATGCTAGCTCTCTGAAAATCCTGAAACTGAGCATGGAAACAGGCAATTAGCGCAATACCCAGGTTCTGAAACAGGTGTTATACCAATCTCTCCAAGGCTGTGTGATCTCTCAGAATGGCAGTAAGTTTTGTATGCAACATGGTGCAAGCTGGAGGGTGGGAGGCAGTGTTAATACTGTGCCAGCTTTGTGTGGCCCTGAGCCAGATTACAGAGTAATTTATATTCAGGGTAAGGCATAGCCCCTGGATTGCAAAAGTATTGCAAACACTGTTAATTCCAAAATAAGGCTTGGGTGTTTCATCATGTGATATATACAAATAAAGAAGTTTGCAAGCCTTCCTGGGTGGTTTTGTGCCTGCACCCAATTCTTAAAAAAATGTTTGGAATCAGTGTTCCAAAATCCAAGGCAAGTTTATATTAATGATGCATGTCTGAAAAATCAGGCATGTCCATCCTCCAGCCTACATTAGCTGTTTTGTAGTCATGCTTCTACACTGTATGCTCAAATATCTCATTAGATGCATTCACTACCATCATGTTTGCATTTAACATATGAATATGTTGACTGGCAATATACTACTGTGGACAGTGCTGGTCATTATTTCATTCTGCTCTTGCAGCATACCCTTTGTGATAAGTGGAAGCAGATTTTAGGTATATAACTGACAGTCAACAATATATTTTGTCAGCCCAACTTTCATTCTGGCCCCTGTAATCCTTCACAGATTTTAATACATCTGACATTTGTCATATAATGGCAGCAACTTGCCAGCCTTGCTGCTTACAAATGCCTAACCTGAGACAGTATATTCAGGTCTGCCCTATTGCCAGCCTCCTTGTCTAGTGATCTGAAAAGATATAGTAAAAAATAGCCACACATTTGATAAATGGAATTTTAATTGAACTGTTTCCCAGGGCAAACCAATGGTACGCCACCCTAGCAACCATGAAAAAAATCAAAAAACTTAAAACGTATCCAGGTGGGGGATTTCACCACCTTCACCCTCCCCCAATGTGGAGGGCTGCGCACCCCACACTCCCTAACTAAATATATCAACTCCAAGACTGCACTACAGTGGGGAAAAGAGCAAATTCCATATGGTGGCCAACTGTTGGTTTGCCCTGGGAAAATACTTTGATTAAAAGTCCGTTCACTGATTTCAGGCTTCGATGAAAAGGTGTTCAATAAAGAGGGATTTGAAAAGTGAGTTTCAATTAAATGATATAGACCTGCCCTCACATCCCTCCTTACTTGTATGTACTAATTATGCTCTCACAAGTGTGGGGAAAATAAAACATTTGGTAGGAGTGAAAACAATTGTGGCACAAGAATTAATGTCACTCTTCCATTCAAGAACAGGAAGAAAACTCAGGGAGATGTAACATCTGGAAGTTATAAGTGAACAAATCACAGCCCATCCGGTTTCCTTTTGGCCCTCCATTCAGGATACTGTGTTTTGGTATTTTTGAACTGTAAGATTTTGATATCACTACTTTGTGCCTATGGGTGCGCATCACTGATCCATAAAGCAGGCTGCTTTCATTGCAGGTTCTGTAGTGAAAATGTTGCTATGCAGGTCAAAGAAAAACTGCTACACTAATCACTGAAGGCCATTGTGAGGGATTAAGTCCCTTTATCCTGAGGCTGAGCGATCCTGCAATTCATAGATAAGCATGCATATAGGGGCTTGGTACATTTAAAATGAACTTTAGTCCATTTTGTACGTTGAAGCAATGTATCACCAGGAGCCATTATAGGAAATAGTTATAGAGCAACTGAGATGTATCTGTATTAAACAGAATGTTTATTACGTAGAAATGAAATCTGTGGCACAGTGAACAGCATGTGGATCAGGATTATACCAAGAATAGAAACAAAAACAAAATAGGACATCTTGAATTAGTTCATGTCATCCAATTTGGTTTGACTTCTTTTACTGTATGAGCCTTCTTGATGGCAAACTTTATTTATGGTGATTTTAATACTTGCAAATTTCTGATGGCCAAGTCCTGTATAATGAATCAGCTTGTTCTGTATGTGGATGGACAGAAAGTTTAAGGGTACAGACCACATTTAGATGGTCTGGTCCATTTTAAGGAAACACAACACTCAAAATGAAAAGTCAGTATGAGTGAAACCATTTGTAATTTAAGCACATTATGTTTTTTCTTAGTTATTAACACCTAATCCATAACTAACTCTGTCACTCAGTTAAGAGATTTCTCTGATAATTCAGGTATGCCTCTTAACTGTCCAGATTTTCGCCTCACATTTTTAGCCTGTTTCTCATAAAATTGTGAGGACTGAAGTCAAAAAGTAATGGCAGACATTTGAATTTCAGACTTCATATCCTTCAGAAAATTCATGCTAATGCAAAACCTGTTAGTGCGTCAACATTTGAAGTTTGTAAGAGCAATATTTAAAAAGTGTACCTATTTTGGGCCTTTGTTCCCCTATTACTTGTGGCTTTGTCCAGATTTCTTACTCTAAGAGGTTGAGAGGTATGAATTCAGGTGATATGATATCCCCTGGGTTAAGTAGAACATGTGACTGCATTTGAATCTGTCTTCACATAAATGTATTGTACTGTTCAGGTATGGCAAAAAAATGTGTTTTGAACCCACATAACATATTATTCTTCCACACTTTGACAACCATTGTGTGTGACAGGGTAGCAGTTAAGGGACTTATCAGCTGAGTCCTTTATTCCTGCTTAGACAGAGGCACTAATGACAAGGACAGACATGACCTGAAATTCCGAATAAACATTGGGTGGGTTTGGCATAATGGTTAAGGTCTTCACTTTATAAACACAAAGTATAGGGTTTGATCCTGACCTCCAGTTATTGGCAAGGTATAAAGTAGCTCTTCAGGGCAGTTATCCTAGTATTTACCTATGAACTTAGACTTGTAAGTAACATAAGGAAAATGTGGATTCTGAGTAAGATCATTGCATAGCACAAGCTCTGAATCACAATCCCAGCCCCTGATAAGCTTGCCAAGATTTACAAAGTTCCTTTGCACCTATAAATTCCTGTACAAAAATCTAGACCCTGCAATGATTTCTGTGGATTTTGACAAAGCCACCAAGTTACTTCCTTATGACAGTGGTCCGTCCATGATAAAGGCATTAGGGCTATGGGCAGGTATGAAAAGAAAGTGTACACTTCTGCTAGTCTTTCTTTCTGGGCCGCAAACTATCAAATCCATTTGATTAGGTAACCTTTTCCCCTTATGTGAGACATGAAAAAAATCGTAACTGGCATGCCTGAGTCTGATAACAAAACATCTTTATCATGTTTGTTGAATTTCACTGTCCAGGTAGCTAGGCATCCCTACAAATGCAGTTACGATGTTCCACTACCCAGGTAGCTAGGCATTCCTACAAATGCATTTACGATGTTCCACTACCCAGGTATCTAGGCATTCCTACAAATGCAGTTACAATGTTCCACTACCCAGTTAGCTAGGTATCCCTACAAATGCACTTATGATGTTCCACTACTCAGGTAGCTAGGCATTCCTACAAATGCAGTTACAATGTTCCACTACCCAGGTATCTAGGCATTCCTACAAATGCAGTTATGATGTTCCACTACTCAGGTAGCTAGGCACTCCTACAAATGCAGTTATGATGTTCTACTACCCAGGTGGCTAGGCATCCCTACAAATGCAGTTATGATGTTCTACTACCCAGGTGGCTAGGCATTCCTACAAATGCAGTTATGATATTCCACTACCCAGGTAGCTAGGCATCCCTACAAATGCAGTTACAATGTTCCACTACCCAGTTAGCTAGGCATCCCTACAAATGCAGTTATGATGTTCTACTACCCAGTTAGCTAGGCATCCCTACAAATGCAGTTATGATGTTCCACTACCCAGGTAGCTAGGCATCCCTACAAATGCAGTTACGATGTTCCACTACCCGAGTAGCTAGGCATCCCTACAAATGCAGTTACGATGTTCCACTACTCATGTAGCTAGGCATCCCTACAAATGCAGTTACGATGTTCCACTACCCGGGTAGCTAGGCATCCCTACAAATGCAGTTACGATGTTCCATTACTCAGGTAGCTAGGCATCCCTACAAATGCAGTTACGATGTTCCACTACCCAGGTAGCTAGGCATCCCTACAAATGCAGTTACGATGTTCCACTACCCAGGTTGCTAGGCATCCCTACAAATGCAGTTACGATGATGCTGATGCATCTTACAGGGCTGCATCTACAGAATTTGTCTTAAGGAGGTTGAGACGTCAGTCTTTACTAGACGATATCAAAAGCAAGTTATTAGATGCATACTTGGATAGAGAGAATCTGTTTGGGCCTGCTGCAACAAATATCTTTAATAATTTGCAAGAGTGGTAAAATAATGCAAGAATTTAAACAGATTTTCCTTTCTTCTATACCTGCTTTCTAGAGAAATTATCCTTCCAAGGATATCCTCCTACACACTTTTTTTCAGAAAGAACAGAATCAACCACAAAAGGGTAACATGTTTACTAAAATGAAGTTACAGGACAAATCTAAGCCAGACTTTAATGGAACAAAGGATTCCTTTTCAGACAAACCTACCAGTTTGGGACTGTCACCTTGTATCTGTCTCACCCCCCCCCCACCTCAGCCTATCCCCAAACAAATTATATCATGCCCTCTCGTATGTAGACTGATGACTTCAGATAAAAAGGTCCTCACTGTCATAGATACAAATATGGCTTATTCCTCTGATCCATTTAGCGTCCCTCAAGTGCCCCCAAATCAAGAACAGTTTATTTGCCCATTCTAAAGGAGTTGTTCCAACTGGAGACTATAAACCCAGTTCCCTTCCATTAGCAGAAAATATTTTTACTCAAGACTTTTCTTGGTTCCAAAACAGAAAACAGGGCCCTTATTATACAGGCATTTCAACAACTCTTTCGTATATGTGCAAGTTGCTCGATTTTGGACTGGCATACTCTTACATTAAGAAACACTTCACAGCCTTATTCATCTGTTTACCTTCAGATCCATTACTCTCTGCATGTTTTAAGGCCAAGGAAGGTTTTAAAGGTGGCTTACATATCAGGCCACCAAGAAAATCTATCCTACCTCCTTGTGACTTGAATTTTGTATTGAAAAAGCTGACCCCCCTTCCTTTTGAGACCTACGTCTTATTTTTATTTTTTATTTTTTAAATGTTTACACTTGGCAGACATATTACTAGTTGCTCTTACCTCAGGTAAATCAATTTCCGAGTTGCAAGCCTCCTTTTCTAGTTTTTTTTTTTACACAGAAAGGGTAATTGTTAGCACTAACCCTTATTTCATGTCTAAACTTGTCAATAAAATTTCTCTAAAGCAGTCAATAAATGTATCTGATTTCTTTCCCAATCCTCAAAATAAAGGTGAAAGACTGTTACATTTTTAGATGTCTGTAGGCAGCTCAGGTTTTATCTTGACTAGACTAACGCTATCAGAAAGACTGACAAACTGTTTGCTACCTTTCTGGATAACAAGTTTGGTAGCCTTGCCTTTAAGCAAACAATTTCTAGATGGATTTCATTAGCTATTTTCTTTTGTTATTCCTTCCATGGGAAATCCCTTCCAGGCCAGGCTAAAGCCTATTCCACCAGAGCAGCAATATTTTCAGGTGCTTTTCTCAAGAGTCTGGAAAGTAGATCCCTTTTAAAAACAGATACTTGGTCGTCCATTCACACTTTTACTAAGCACTATATTCACACTTTTACTAATCACTGTAATCACACTTTTAATAAGCACTATATTCACATTTTTACTAATCACTATATGCACACCTTTAATAAACACTATATACACAGTTTATCTAATCACTATATTCACACTTTTACTTATCACTATAATCACACTTTTAATAAGCACTATATTCACACTTTTAATAAATACTATATTCACACTTTTATTACAAAGTTGACCGCAAAATGATGACTTTACAAATGCTGACATGCTAATAAGGATGTGCCGAGCAACAGTCTCAGTGCATGCAAAACTTAAAATTAAAAAAATAAAATAAAACTTTGTTTCTGCAGGGCACAAGCTCCCCTGAGCTCCTCACATGCTCTGCTAATTATATATAAGGGCATATTTCCCTACCCTGAAAAATGTGCA